>NC_143585.1:143622225-143929058 GCF_048544385.1 Mastigoproctus giganteus | reverse complement strand
TGATGATAATGTTAAGAGCTAAAGCAACTAAGGAGTCTGTAATAGCAGCGTTTATATTATTCGCCTTGTATGCTGGACATGAAACCAGATGGGGACCGATAACGTTCACCCACGCGAGTATATATTAGGTGAAAACGTGATCAAAATAACTGCCGATTATGCTCTACAAAGGTTGGTTATAAAGTATCCCCGAGCAAAAATTTTCAGATTCGAATATATACTATAACCAACCTTTCCCCGATGAAAATAATTTTGGCATCACTTCCCACTGTGGCGACACAGGGATCAAGAAGTAAATCCATCTGTTTAATTACATTTTGAAAGGCGACGCTCCTGTATTAAATGTAGTTCACAAACTTGCAACGTAGGTTCTTGACATTCAAGATTCATCGAGGTTTCGGTTTATTAAATATGTGCCGATGAGTGGTGGAGTTGGAGCGCACACCCAGAAACTAGTTAGTGATATTAAATGTGGACACAACCTAAGTTAATAAAAAATAAATGTTTCGGTTTATACTTAGGGACAACCACGTAAAGTCAGAGGAGTCCACAAGATAGAAGAACATTACCGCATTTAGTAATCACGCAGGTTTGAGCCTTGACCACTCTACCACTGCCGCACCAAGCATAAAGTTTAGCTATTTAACAAAAGAGACTTTGTTAAATAGCTAAACCAAATACTGGTGACACTATTACATAAAATTTGTTGTTGTTGTATTAGGAGCATCGGCGACTAAGGCCATATTGTTCTGAGTCGATTTTCTGGACGAAAAAACCATGATACCTTCCCCTGAGACAAACTCGGCCACATTGTGAAAAGGGCCGATAAAAATTCCTCACGTCATCGATGGAACTCGAACTGAGGGACTGGATAGGCTTTTCATAAATGTTATTTAACTCGCAGCTTTCCAGCATTAACTTATGAGTTTCAACTGACAACAGAAACATTATCTATAACTTCTGTACTGTTCGAATTAGTTTCATCATGAGCATCAGAGCAAAAGAAATACAATATCGCCACTTAGCGATATTGTATTTCTTTTGGTATTCTAATGTTTTTAATTATAATAACCGAATTAATTTTAACATTTAACTACAGATATGCACCTCTGGAAGTTATAAAATAGTTTACCCTTTAATTTTAACAATGCGCTGCAAATTTGTTATTTTTAATGAGTGGCAGCTTGGAATCATTCCAAGGCAAAGTCAGTCATTGGTTCTTGTAATACAGTACTGTTTATATCTTCGTAATAGGAAACCGATTTTTTTTCTTTTGAAGTTGATACACGTTAATTCCTTGAATTATTGCCGGTTTACATTATAGACTTCAGAAATTGAGAGATACCAAAGAGAATTTCAACTTGAGAAATGCTATTTCGTATGTATGCGTGATATTCAGTTGACAAACTTAGGAACCAACTTCCATCGAGTGAAGATTGGAATAGAGTGATTGAGTAGCAGGGGTTAAGTTCCCATCTAAGTAAGAAAGTGAAAGAAGAATGCCGAATATACATAGTAAGTGCTGTTACTAGACTGTTGTGACAGAACACGTGGAGAGAAGTAGCGCGTCATGTTCGCTTCTGGCAGAACGCCATGACAGCCAACAACTTGAGAACTCTTACAGGAAGGATAGAACACGGAAGTTTTATGAGAAGAGTCGAAAGTGTCTTTTACGTGTGTTGACATTTGCAAGCTAATTACTATATAAGTTGCCAAATCAGACTCTTCGCCACCAGAACGCTGTCCTTTTCATACCGCATGAAAAGGCTTGGGTTCGAATTCAATCGAGGCAGAAGCAATTTTTATGGGCTTTATTTTCACGATGTGCGCGTAGATAATTGGTCTGCATTTTGTGTTCTGGAAAGTCGGCTTTTCATCCTGCTAAACAGGCAAACCGGTCGTAGAATACGCGCACAATATATGATCTTGACGCCTGATGCTAATTCTATACAACCAACGAGCCAAATCAGTTGGATGCCACAATAAACAAAAACACAAAGACCTTTTCATATAATGAAAATTACTGCTTCCATTCAATCGCTAAACAGAAACCTATTTTAGCTTGGATGACTCTTTCCTAAAATGTAAATGCACACTTTGAAAACGTTTTTATAATTTGTTGCTTTATAGAAACAAGGATCCGTGGAAAGCAATTACCTGGTTAAAGGGTAGCTAGCCACAGATTCTGTTGAGTTCTTCTATTAGGGTCGCAATATTGTACACGACGGTGAAGCCAATTTAGCGTATTTGTTTGCAGAATCGTTACGAAACTTTTAAATCTCTTAGAAACACGATTGAGACTAAGTACAGCCAGAATGAAAATACCCTCCAATGTGTGGTCCACCACGCATTTAAAGCCAGGTAAAAAAACGGTGGGCGGTTCAAGGCCACTCACTAAGCGACCATTATTTTACCTTTCTGGTACAGAAGGATTATACCATTGGATAAGTAGCGCGTATCTAGATGTTCGGGGATCAGTCCCAACTTTATTCTAAGAGACTTTCGTGTCGAAAAAAAAATAATTCTTGTACATGCCTATATGGTAAGGCATTAAATGCCTCTCACACAACGTATGAAGACCGCGCGTGCTATCTATTTATCATATATATATTATGCATACAGACACAAGATACTATTTACAATATACACTTGCATAATACTCCAGGACGATCCAAAAGTCGATAAACCCCAACTTACTGCATGTTCTATTGAGTTGCGGACATGTAATATGGTAAACACGCTCATCAGATCTGTAGACTTCTACCCATCAGTACCGAACTCTTGGAATACACGCGAAAGGGATGCTTCCAAACCGATGAAAGGCTACTTTCTCATAGTACAAGGTTCTGAATCAACCGGCTTCATCTACAAATTATTTTCAGAGTCACACGTCTTGAACTGGCCACTATAATCTCAGATGTCAATAAACAAACAAACTTATTCGATGTCTTTATTTATAACACGAGATTTGTACTTTTACCCGTAAAAGTCCTTTCGGGGCAATGCAATCAATAAGCTACCATCAAAAGCTAACAAGGATTGCCTTGACCTATTCACTTCAAGGCAATGTAATAAAGCTTTGATGAAGATAAGTACTACTGTGACCAGAGGCGCAATTAAGACTGGTTGAATGGGTTACGCAGCTCAAAAGTATGCGCATAAGGCGCTTTTGAAGTGGTATAGCTACACCTCTGGCAATAGCAATTGTACAATTAGTATATTTAATTAATTTGCCGTTCATTTTTCGCAGAAAATCATTTCTTTTTATATTGTGGTACAGCTATCCAGAGTCAATATGTACTCCAACTCAATTTCCAGCTTAAAAGAAAGGTCTAGTTTTGTCAGTTGATTCCCAACATTGAATTAATGTGTGTGTTCAACTGATTTGATATTGTATAAGCTCTAAAACACGCTCGCAGAGTCAATGTCTTATTTCAGATCGACTAACTCGAAGAATTCGTCCACGAGCGAGCCTCTTCAAAACTAGTGACGAATCCCTGTCGCTGAACGTGAGCGAGACACTAGTCAGCCTGAAAAGTCAACAGGAAGTACAAAACATTGCTGACAATATTGATGAAAGGATTTCTCCAATGAGAGGTGTCAAATTTGATGCTTCAAGAACATCATCGAACGTTTCTTAGCATTCGTTTGAAAAATTAGGTGGTATTTTGTCCACATTTATGTAGGCAGAAACTTAAAGGAATTTGCATCTTCATTAAAATCTGAGCAAATAGACAATTATGAATAAGTAGCAATATACTTCTTCTTTGGGAGATACTTGAAGGTAAGAAACTCATGATTTGCTTCCCACTATGAGTTCCATTAATCGAAAGAGCCAAAATATTTCGATTCATCTGCTGAAAGTTTATTATTATTTTATTTTCACCGCGATCCACGAGTGTTCTTCTAAATGTCACGGGAAACCAGAAAACTCCTTCGCCATTAAAAAGTAAAGACAGAGTCTGAATCGGGTAAATCGTTATCAGGGGACTTCACCAGTTATATTCATTTAGCGTGATATTATTGGCTTCAGCTTTTGAATTCTAACATGTCGTGCCACAACTCGTATTTCTAAATGGCTCTACGAAGAGCTCTTTTGGAAATTTGTAAGCAGACAATTCTCGTAAATCAAGTAGTTTTGCTGGACTCAACTACTCGAAGTTGCTTTTGTTTGGGATCTACAAAACCGTCACATTAATCGGCGATGTGAGGTCCTTGTAGCGATATTCTGAGTAGAAAATACTGAGGGGGGGGAGATCGTTATCAACTCATATCCCCTCCATGTCTCCGTGTAGTCACTACAGGACATAAAGTGGCGTTTCTTGCCGACACTTATCAAGACGACCGGATCTTGCAGCTGCCTCTTGTCCCCACATGTCTGGCATGTTTATGCACGGGTCTAGTCGCCATGGGAACGGTGTGTTGTCGTTAACGTCGCCTGCCTCAACTACGATGAACACACTTACCGTTGCTAAAAGTACCTCTCTCTCTCTCTCTCTCTCTCTCTGCCTTTCTACCTTTCCTAGAGTGGTGGTGTGTAACCGTGTGTCGTTCGCTCTCCTTCTAGGGGGAAAGAGGGGAGGGGTTCGGGGGTGTTCCTGTTCCTATACCGGCGATGACATCGCAAGACGACGCGGCAAAGAGATGGAACGTGGCGACCACATCGCTTCGTAACTCGTGGGAATTTCTGCACCTGTGCGGCCTCGTGCATCTTGGGGCGGTGTTAGCGAGTTAATTATTTAATGGCTAGCCGCCGGGGGAACAACAGGGCCCAGACAACCTCTTCCGACACCATCGGCCTCAATTTATGACGGGCACTCGGCAGCAGCGGGTGAAAAGTGTGGCTAGCGTTGTGATGAATAATAGCGCTACGGTGGGCAATTCATCACTATTCTATTCAGGCTTTCCTCGCATCGTGCCGGGGAAGAAAATATGTGAAAGAAGCCTCCTTGTTAACTACTCTTGACGCTGGCAGTGTTCGCAGTTCGAGCTAGTAGCCCCTCTTTCTCTGAGCAGCATCAGCTGTTGCATAAACCCTATTTGTTTTAGCCGCATCCAACACCCACCCCCCCTTGGCTCTCCATAAAACCTTAATGTCTCTACCAGGTGGTGTATCCTTTTTATGGTTTCGCTCAGTGCCCCGTAGACGGCGCTACCTTGTGCTTCTTGCAGGCCACTTGGGAACCTGTAAAATTGGCAACTCTTTGCTAGTGAACTATACAACGCATCTGTGGCATTAGCACGAGGACCCAGTTATAAAATGTCACTCTTACCGATGGTCCTAAGGCTATGGAGAAAGCTAAAATACTAACCATGGAGCATTTCGAACTTTTGTCAGCGGGGTGCTCATCTGCATGAAGCTGGTGCGGCTGAAAATATGCATTAACAGTTAACACTGATCTCAAGCAGCACGTGTGACTGCTACAGTGTTTGGGCCAATGAACGGAAAGTTATTTTACACCGATCACGATAAGTGATCATCCTACCTGGTCTGACCTAATTGAAACCACCGATTTATTTTATTCTCCCCTTTCGCGAAACTGGAATGAACTCAACATTACAATTCATGGGCATAAATAATTCCTGCTCGACCTTGTCAGATGTAGGTTCAGACGGTATCTCCGGGCGCTATTTTGAATCCGACATTTTTATCAAATGTTGCTGATCGTTACTTCAATCTTTCGAAATAGCAATTCTCGGTGAAGAGGCATCAAATTGGTGGTCGTGTGGGCACCCGTCCACCATCGACGAATATTTCTTTTAAAATTGTCATCAGCTAGAGCTTTCAGAACAGGAGCTGGCACAAGATTTCGCGCTTCCGCACGAAGAAGGCGTTCCAACAAAGACACTCCGGTGTGCTCAACCCCTTCAAATTTAAACTCGAAGGGAAGCTCCGTAGGATTTAATATGAGAAAGGGGAAGTAGCAATAGAGTTCTAACCTGATGTAAAAGAATGCACTTCAAAATCTTCAGCAGTTACTTCAGACACAGACCCTCCCCACCCCACGCTCTTCTACTCTATTACTACATAACCTTCAAGAAATCAAGTTTTGATCGAAGATAAAACGGACAAGATGCACTTAGACCTTCATCAGGAAGTTTTACAACCAAAAGTGTTCCAGTTACCGTTATATAAATTTTCTTTTGCAATAATTTATTCCTATATTTTAAAATTCGGTACATATTTTACTTCAACTCGATGGTCTGCTGAGTTTTGTGATCACCGTATCTGCATACGCTTTAAATTAAGCGAAGTGGGAGTTGAAGGAGAGAACCCCGCCTTGGTACTTGAAAAAATTCCTCAAACCAGAGTAATAGTTGAACTCTGGTCGCATTACGCACTCTTCTATCGATGCTTACAATGGCTGATCACTAAACAATAATATAAAAGAATGGGTTGTTAAAAAATGCACAGCTTCTTTATTCGTTTCGGGAGAAATTAACTTCTAGGACTGAATTATACACTTAGAAATCCTACTTTTATTGCATCTAAATTATCCCAGAGGAAGTTCTGTTAAGAGTATGTCCCCGTGTTTGTGGTAAATTTCTGAAAGATTGCCCACCCTTGTTTTTAGACGAACAATACAACTCCACAGCTTGAAGCAAGCAAAGCTGAAGTACAGTAATACACAGGCATTTGAGTCCCAAGCTACACACGACAACATTGTGTAAACTCCTCTGACCGCACATGGTCAGAGAGGTTTCATCAAAAAACATGAAAGTCCATCCAAACTAACACCAGTCTAATTTAACTGCTGTTCCATCGTGGCGTGGAGGTTTTCGGATGACCAGACAATCTTCGCACTGTCTTAACTCATTCAGTTCGACTTCGATCATCTTCTAACCAATCGTGTATTAGCCTCGGTCGATACGGCTTCAAATGAAAAGGCCTCTTCAACCGACACAAAGCTACTGCTTGATATTTGTAAGAATGCTTGTGCCACTAACATTTCTTTTTCAGAAGGTGGTAGACCACTGTTTGGTACCTTAATGATGGCACTTTCTTGGCGAAGTTGTGAAATATGTAGATGGATAGCCTGCTTGGGGACGTAGCGTCAAATTTCCAGCCATCACTGCCTACCTACATACCTTCTTTTCCAAATCCGAAATATTATCTGCACTTAGCTAAAACCAACAGTTTTGAAAAAATTATAAACGCAGATCTGACATTGTATCTAGAAGACCGTGCTGAAGATTCCAGTATTTCTTGTCTCTTCCAAAATATGCGAACAATAGAGCTTCATCTGAAATCTGCAATCAATAAATTGATTGCAATCGCAGGGACGAAAACAATAGCTTTCGTATCTCTAAGCAAGAGACTTTTTTTTTTTAATTTATTTGTGTAGGCGGTCTCGGCCAAACTATGACAAACTCGTCCGTGCTAATGTCTGCAGATATCGTGCTAGATAAAGGGCAGTGTAGAGTGGTGTTGGGTTATGTTTTTGTCGATTGAATGGCCTCTTAGCACAGATGGTTGCAGCCATCCGAGAATTAAAGCAAGGAACTCAAGCGCACGATTCCTTAACATAACCAATGATAAAAAGCCAAAGGAGAAAGTGTTAAGAAATATCCCAGGAATTCATATCTGCAACTAAGTGAAAGCGTACAGGAGGACGCTATTACACTTGTATAAAGATCCGACTAGATTATTATTAACATCGGTTTATGACTCTGCAAAACCGAGTTCCTTAAAATGGCTAGACCCTATACAACACAATTCGCTGGGAGAGTACGGTACGTTCCCAACCCTGGGTCAGCAATTCTGTATACATCACAGGAGGAAAATATGTAGCGCGCATACTCATCAAAGAATGCTTCCTTAGTTGGTCACCTGACTTTAGCAAAATAGATACTCTAGAAAGCACACTGGGATTCAGTATCACCTATGTGACTTTCACTTCCATACTTGGGAAAGAAGTTCCCAACAACTGCTTGTATCAATTAGCCCAAAATTCACTCCACACAAGTATGGAGTAAATTTTGGGTAATTTAATAAAATCTGACTAGATTTGTGCATACGTGTATATGCACAATGGCTTGAAACTGGCATTAAAGTAGGCCCGGCGGCTATCCCTGGTACTATCGTAGCATCTATAGTTAATAACAGGCCAAGCATGGCCCGAAAAATTTCCCCAATCTCCCTCAGATCATTGCGAAGCAAAGAACTGCCATCCATGTTCCACTAATCAGATGGAAACACAACAATGTCGTGTTAGATCCCTCGTAAACTATTAAACACATGAAAGGCTGCCCATGCAAAAACAACAAGGTCAAACTACCGTATGTGGACTATAAATAACAACATCCAGGTCCAACAGCAGTAAATATGGAATGATCACACGCATAATGAACGTCAAATTAAGACAGAGCTAAAGCAGCGCAAATCGAATGAAGGAAGTAGCTTACGTCAGGCCAAGGATAAGACGCACTTATCTTATTTACTTACAACCGAAGAACCACCTTAGAATTTGTCACTCGAGTGTCGTCCCGGCTTTTAAGTGCAAGACAGCACACTCCAACAGAAATCTTTCGCTATTCGAAATTAATAGGATAATGAACAGATTATGTTCGTTTGCATTAATTCCGATGGATGAGGTACTCTTTGAAAACATCATCCAAGCAAAGAACTGAATGAGAAATCCATGAGAGATGCACATTATGGCTGGAGGAGCAGCTGACGCCCCTCACGACAAGGCATTAAAGTTTATGTTGAAGGTAGATGCAGACCTCCATCGAGAAACGTCTATGATAAAATTGTTTTCTTGTTCATACTCCGGGACGACCACACAAGATACAGAGAATAGGAGAAACAGCACCATTTTTAGCAATCACGGGCTTGAAACGCGATCACTCAAAGCACGTGTACTTATGCCCTCTTGGACTGACCACTCGGCTACTTTAACGAAACAAGGGGTTTCTAATAATCAAATGCATTCTAATTATTCAATTAATAATTATCTCTTTGGTAACAAAACATTTTGTTGAAAACTCTGTAGCGGTGTTCGCAGATATATTCGAATGTTGAGTTCGGTATTCTTTTAATGCAATACATATCGAAAGCAGAAGTTATCTTTCGAATTAAGCGCGGAGGGTAGTAGGAGAAGGAATCCTCACCGCCTCAGCTCGAAATCGACCAATTCTGCTTAATCAAGTGGGATTTGAACCCTTAAAAATTTAATTAGTTTCACGCATTTACTTTTTTTTTTACCATCCTGTTTAAAAACATTTCTACATTATAAAACGCACCTCTTGCATTCATCTTTGTGCTACAAAAAACTGGTAAGCGAAACCAAGATTAAGATGAAATCTAAATTGGAGTATCGTCGTGTCAACTTAGCCCATGAAGAAGCATGTGGGCATCTGTGAATATAATTGCACCTTACTAACTTTTTTACAAAATATATATATATATATATATTTATATCACTCTTCTGTTTGAAATTCCACATTCGATTTTGCCAAGTGATTAGTGCTTGAAGGCACATATTTCGTCAAAGCCATCCTCTCAATGTCTCTCGAAATTGATCTTGATTTAGTAATGCTTCTACAAAGTCTGATTCAGTTAAATATGTGGAACCAAAATATCAAATACCAAGAAAGGTGGCTTTTTTTCTCAATTAGTATACGGATCAACAAATTTCTGTGATGACACGAGTTCAGTGGAAGGCGTGGTCTGTGGTTAACAATTTCTATCTCGATTTAAAACGCTAATTCTCACGAGTGGTTAAACGCGAGGATACAAATGGGCACGCGTTTTCAGTGGCCATTAAACATGGTATAATATTCTTGTATTATTTCTATCTTGTGAACTCTTCTAATCCTATGGGGTTGTCCTGGAATATAAACAGAAAATTTGTTTAATATTGACCTCTTGAAAACGGCTGAAGTTTCTGATAAACATTTTTGGGATTAAAGAAAAAAAAACAAAACTTAAAGATTTCAACTAATTTATTGAGACATTCGTCTCAGTCACGCTATTGTGGTTCTTGCATAGTACGGCTAAGTCTTACATATACAGTGTGACGTTCAGAATGTAGTTTAGCTAACAGGGAAGAAGAAAAAATTGATTGAATTATGCCATCACTGGGAATGTATTCATTATTCGGCATGAGCGCTACTTACAGTTAATAAGTCCATAACACAAAAATGGTTGGAATGCTGCATGATTTAACTCGCCGGTGAGATGGAATCTGCACCTTTTAGAAAATCCAAGCCAAGAATCGCATGAGATAGCCCCGGTAGTAATGAAAATCATCGATATTATTCAAACATTTAGAAAATATTTCGAATCCGTTTGGTCCACTCCTTCCAAAGGAGGATAAAGGGAGAAGAGCTTGATACGCAAAACTTTCTGCATTTTGAAAGAGTGCAAAGACACTCCTGTTGTGTGCGTCCAGGATTAACCTAACGGTATGATGCATCTCATCAGACCGGGTGGCCAACCATCGTCAATCTCTCTCTACAAATAATGTCTTAGTGCATGATGTACAATTCCGTTAGATCGCTCTAACAATACTTGTGGTTATGGAAGAGCGCCGAATGCCTTCTGGATATCTGCAGATAATGGACAAGCACGTTTTCATCGATTTTCCTATGTCCTTTCTCCACGAACAAGTAATCTGCCCTTCTGTTATCAGAGATTTGAATATACTTTATTGTATGTTCAAATCTCTGAAAAACAGAAAATAAAAAGTAAATTACTGTCTGTTGTTGCTTGTAATCTTTTTAAGTGGTTTGAAATTGCGTATTGTCATCATCTTGGAATGCAACGACACTGAACTTCGATGTTGCTCATCCTTTGAAGTCTGTACTTGTATACATTAACAGGAGGTTAACGTGAAGGCTGATATATTCCCTTCTAAAGATACTGAACATGGAAATCTAATTCAAGAGCATATGATAAAAACTTTGCCTTCGTCCAACAATCTCATGGTGAAGAGTATGACATTTGCCTGTTCTTTCTGATTATTTAATAATCTTACCTTTAGTCCCAAAATCTGTCATTTTAGGGATGCATTTCGACTTTCATCGTGGCATGTGTAATCCAAGCGTGATGGATCCATGTGATTCTTTCACAACGTTCTCTGCGCAGAAGAAAATGATTATTTCTAAAGGCCCTTCTTCTGTGGGGTGGAGGGTTGAAGAATTTTATAAAGACATCCCATTGCTCTCCCGCTGATATTCTCTCGAAGATTTCCACAATTGCATTGTAATACTGTTTTTTCCATCCACAGCTAATAAGCTTAGATAAACAAATTTATGACATTTCAAAAAGGGGCTTTCTTGGTCTTTGACCATAATAAAGTCAGATGCACTCAAAAATTCAGTTTTTTTGTTTGGTACGTGAAGTGGAGAATTGTTAGTGTACCAAAGTATTTCGGCCAGACACAGATTACGATTTTTTCTTAAATCTTTTGTGTCATTAATACACTAAGTGGACTCCCATTGGAAGGGTTTTAAGTATTTATTTCTTTATCGGTTTCTAGTTTTGTTTATAAATATTTTCATTTTAATCTCCCCACCTTTTTTTAGTTCGTTTATTCCAACACCTTTTCTTCCCTGCGAGCGGATAGGAGGGCGTTTAATATTTGATACGTCATCGGCCCGAAAAACATGTCATCAAAGTTTATCCATTACAAATCTTTCTTCTCAGCTGTAGGGTAAATGTTTTACGATAAAAAAAACGGTACACAATCTAGTGTAATGTACGAAAAAAAGTAATTAAACGTTGGAAACTGTTATCGAGGTGCGATGCGAGTTAAAATTGAATGTCTTCCCATTACCGCGGCATCAGTAAAAGTCATATCTACATTACGTAATCAAAAACAAACGTAAATACCGCTCATCCCTAAACATGATTAATTATGGCCTGTTTTCCTATCCATCCCCGCCATTGTCAGCCAACGAATAAGATAGGGGGAGAGAGAGAGAGAGAGAGAGAGAGAGAGAGAGCTCTACCCAACTTAATAATAATGCCCCAGCAGCCATAATTTTTCAAAACCCGCAACTCAGTTTTTTGATACGTGATTATACAGCTATGTAATTAGTAGCCAAAAAAACTTTTGTGTGCAGAGACAAATAAAGCTTATCAACGGTGAACCGGGGGGAAAGCAGAAAAAAAAAGAAAAAAAAAAAAAAAAACAGACTGAGCAAAACAGTGAAGTACTAAAACACAGGGCTGAAATGATTGTGGATGTTTTTGTGTGTGTGTGTGCGCGTAAGTCTCGCGGATATATACGGTACCAGCGAACATTTGTAGAGCACCCTCTCTCTCTCTCTCTCTCTCTCGTCTTTCTGTGGCGCCGCTGCCGCTGATAATTTACCTTAGCTTGCTTGATAAGCTTCCAGGTGAGTGGTGAAGGGTTTGAAACAAAAATTGAACGGTGGAACCTTCATCAGTTTTATAATGACGTTGGAGGCCCGGCATAAAGCGGATGCTGGGTACCTAGTCTTTGTATAATACATTTCTTTCACAGTTATTATAGGAAGAGCAGTCATACCAGAGTTGGCAAAGTTGAGGTGGAAATGGGGAACGAGGGGGGGGACAGAGTAATGAATCTCTGCGTTCCCAATATTAATGTTTCAACGCGGCCTGGCATAAATGAGCCCCAGTAAATTGAATGTGTACGCCATTGCGTTAGTGATGTACATTCCAAATGAATGCCTCTCCAGTAATTAACGTGATGCTTCTGTTTCTTTCGCTGGAAGGTGAAAATTGAAGTTGCAACATCAATTACGCCAAGTGGGAACGCATCACACACGTGTCGACGACTCGAAGGAGTTCAAAAGGCGATCATCAATAATGTACCTCCTTCTGCAACATTGCCATTATTTACCGCTAACATTCTGGCCCGCTACTTGCTCCGTCTTCATCTTTCATATTGTTATAATGCGTTTACCTGCCACCCCGCTCGGTCGGCGCATTCTCTGCACGTGCTGCTGCTGCTCGCTGCCCGCGCGCGCGCTAAAAGTCCCGCTAATTTCAATGTGCACGTTCTCATAATCCACCCCTCTCTGCGCTGTCTTTAAACTGAGGAGCGAAGTGTAGAAATCAGGTGATGGCGCAAAAAGTAATAACTCCCCCACCCCCACCACTGTCCCCTCCACTTTCTCCCTCAAATTCCGTACCCATCTCCCTTTGTAAATTAGTAAAGTTCTAACATTTTTTCTTTCTTTCTTTCGAGTTTCATTTTCGATTTCATAAGTTTTCGTCATTTGTGAGACTGGGCATTGATTGTCAATGAAGGCCGACCAAAGAAAATAGTTGGATGGCAGAAGATAATTACAAACTCTTGGAGAACTTTCTAAACAAAATTATATGACATCTAAGAGTTTTTAACCTTTTTGGAAACGAGGGGGAAGCTGAGAGGTGGTGGTGGTGGGGGAGGAGGGGGATGAGCGGCATTTGGTAAAATGTTTTTTCTCTTCTAAATGCATCCCTAACGTTTTCATCTGATGGGTCACTTACAGATAAAATACGAAAGATTTTTTAGAAGAAACTAACACATTCCTTTGGAGTAACTTTTCTTAACGATTGTCTCGGTGTTGCGGATGCTGGAAATAATTCCAGCCACTTTTTTTTTTTTTTTTTTTTATTGATTCTTCGAGTGATATTTTTTTAAATACCAATGGCGAAGTTCTGCCAATGTGTATGTTTTTCAGAGATATGCGACTGAACAGGACAAGTTATTCCATCTTGGGCACAAGAGGTTATTCGAAAGGTAATTTAAGGTCGCGCGTTTAGAGTTCGGTTTGGACATGGTCAGAGGATTCAAGCGCTTATTTCTCTCGTCAGAAAGGACAAATAACTGTTTGCAATGTCTGTCTCTCTGATATGATCACAGGTCAAATAGAGTTAAAAAGCGGAAATGGACATTTCCGCAATACTCAAAGAATAAGGAAATTTTTAAAGCAATTAGCCACCTATTTAAACGTTACCACCCAGAATAGGGTGGTAACATTTTGGGTGTTACCACCCTGAAGACTTTAAATGCAAGTACAAAGGAGTTCCCTTAGTGTAAACCAGTCGGGTCCACAACAAAATATATTGTCACGGACCTGACTGGTTTCCTCCATAAGGGAGTTCACGATGTCTAGCTCCCTACAATTCCTTCAATAGGAGAGTCGAATCGTTCAAACAAACCCATCACCTATTGTGGTAGTGCTTCAACCCTTTCTATTTATATAGAAGAGAAGGCTGCATCACCATTTATTCAGGTATTCGACAATCTGTGTTTTCTTTTTCTTCTGAATTTTCATTGTGCTGGGCTTTGAAAACATTGGACTAACTGTTCGAATGGTCAAAATTCTTTTTAAAGGATGTTCTATCGCAGTGGATTGCCCCTACCAAATGTTTTAGAAAGATATTTGGTGGGGATACGATATACGACGTAAATTAAAGAAAAATGATGATTCAAACGAAGAAGGAAATTAGACGTTAGTGTCTCAAGAAAGATTAGAAGTGCGCTTATAAATTATAATATCCGTTCGTGGTTGTTTGACGTTTTTCTACTCCTACCTTCCTTCCCAATTCACCCTCAATCTGGTGGACATCTTTCCTGTTGATTATTTCATTCCGACCCATCTTTAATGTTGTCCTCTATCTTGTATTCTCATGTGCCATACCCTTCATGTTATTTGTTTATTTAAAATTCTCATTTCGCCCTCCACGTTCCCAGAATCACCTTGCTGTCTTGCCTACTATAAATACAGCCGAACTGTACTTATGTTATACAATAGACTGAATGGCCCTATTTTTAATCCCCCCCCCTAAAAGACATGTTTGGCTGACTCTGATCAGAGCAAGTGAGCTGCTTTAGAATACAAATAGCGGAGTTTACCAGTTACTTTCATAACCGATTGAAAGCATCAAAAGATGTGAAGCATTAACATCACCTCCAGTACCCCGAGGCGACTTTATGGTTAGGGGTAAACGAAGCAGTGGCTTCCCCCATTCCAAAGGCTTCTTTGTTTATTACGGTTAAATAAATTCAATAATAAGGTTGATACAAAGATCCAAACTTGGTAGTCACTTGTTCTTTTAAGAAAATGGTTTGGTAGTTGTACTCCTACGTGAGGATAACACTACAGGAGACTTACGAGAAAACTCACTTTGGAATGAGCTACCAACTTTTTTGAGATCCCTGGAAACAGATTTCACAAAAGTAATTATGCCTAACTCGACTAGGCCCTCCACATACCAGGGAGGGAGTATCATTGAACTCCCGGTTTCAACTAAATCATCGATACTCATCTCCTCATTTACGGGAGTATACATTGTGTAATAACGCGGATGTCGTTTCAATCAATTTACAATCTCATAAAGAAATTGTTTCAGTTGGGTTTTATATTTATTAATTGTAATACTTCTGTCTAGTGTGGGATTCACGGGTTTGGAAACCCGTGAATTTCTTTATTTCATAGCGCGTTCGCTTCACCATGTCCGCATGTAACAACTAGACTCCCAGTTGGTGGATTATCGTAAAATTTTATATTTGAGCCTTTTGAAAATATTTGTCGAGCCATTGCAAATTTCATTAAAAGTGAACCATTAGAAGCCAATCTCTTTTTCCCATATATTTTGTATGGAAAAAAGAAATGCGCGAATTAAATGTAGTTTTGTTATGTAAGACTCGTCAACGTTGGTGTCTCTTGGGGACAGTAATAAATATTAAAGAACGCTTAATAAAACTCTAGAGTTATAATCTTAATAATTAATTAAGACAACTATATTTACTTTTCCCTTTTATTAATCATAGAAAAATTCAAACTCATCCTAAATGTAACCAACTTGTTTATTAATTCCTGGCCTTGAATACTCAAGAGTATTCATTTACCGGATTCAGCCAAATATATTAAAAGCGATACATTTATTGTGTTTAATACTTTTGTGCATATGATGCAAGCTCATACAGCATCAGCCAAAAAAAAAAGTTCCAATTCTCTTCAAAAGTTTGTCCAGTTCCTCCTCGAATTTATTTAAGTCCTCAACGATCGATGGAAGTTTTTTCCAGCAATCAATTACCCGCACATCTATTCGACAACTTTCTTTCCTTAATTTGAATTTATGCCCCCCTCAGGTGCGGAATCTGAGCAAGCGGAAGAATCCCATCAGAATTGAACCTGCTCAACCCATTCAAGGCCGTATACACCTCAATCAGATCGCCTCGCAGGTGCCCAGTCTTCAGACGCTGCAATTTGCAGAACTTAAGCCTTTCTTGGTAAGACCACCCTTTGTTTCGGCAGCTATACATCCTTCCTAAATCGAGGCCTCCAGATCTGTATTCAGTACTCAAGATGTGGCCTGGCCATTGCCTTATGCCTGCTAGCAAAGTTCCTGTTTGATAAGACGCAATGAGCTGCTCTGAAAACTCTTCATATCTGACTGCACAGTTACCCCCAGGTCTTTTTCATCCTCCACTACCCCGAGCGTAGTACCGCACAGTTGGTACTCGGGGTTACTGCTACCCATATGGAGTACTTTCCATTTGTCAACGTTAAACTTGAGTTGCCACCTCTCAGCCCAACTCTTCCGGATCCTGTTTCAACTACGAGCTGTGCATGGTCCAATCATTTCAAACCTAGTCTAGGAGAGAAGAAATAAAATAATAAACTTATATTTTTATTACGATATATGGCGGGGATGCTAAACATTGGCTGGCACCACCTAAAACGCAATAAGTGTAAAATAATGGTATTTTTATTCGGGAAGAAAACAAGAAAAAAATAAAGTCTGTACCCAAACCGATATCATTACCGATTTGAATGGCCAAAGATGGATTCTCCTAATGCGTAGCGTGGTAATTAATGGGGTGAAAATAATAGGAAGGAAAAGAGGAAATTTGGGGAAAAAAATCAATTAAACTGACCACGTGTTGTTTTGGACGTATCAGCAACTGACTATGGCGTAGGCTTTTCTGGCATAACCTGAACAGCAATTTATTAGAATATCAGTCTGCAGCTGCTTGCATAACGCTGCGGTTTCTTTTTATCTTTAAAGTTTGTCAGGTATATTATGATTTATGTTTAATTAACGTCTGTATAAAAATCACATCGTGGATGCTTCTGATTTTAATCGTGTTTTAGGGATAAAAATGTATCTTTTGTTTTAGTAATCAGACTATTTTTTAAGTAGTTCTTACCGTTTGCGCTCACCTTTAAAGATATGTACACGCACGTACACTTGTATGGTGTATCTGTTCAGGACTATTCTCGTTCTATTCTCGTGTTCAGGACTTTATTTCGGCTAAGAAACGTAAGTATTTGCAAAGGTGACGTCGACTTAACAGAGGCTCTTCGTTTCTAGAAAAATCGCTTAGATGCGAATTTCAGAACAAAAAGAGAATGGGCACGTAATATATAAATGCGGGGCTGCTCAGCATGGTTATTTGCCGAAAGTGTTTGAAAGGAGGATCATTCTCGTGACCACAGGGAAAACAAGCCGGGTTTCCATTACCTCCACGATATAGAGAATCACATTTGATTGAGTTTCATGAAGCAACGAATGTAATTTATGAAAAAAAAAAAAAAACATTTAATATTTACACCTAACTTGAAAACGTTTGCTCTCTTGCATGAACTCTAATGGAAGGAATATGTAATCGCCCTAGAACAAGGAATTTTTAGAACCGCACTAAGTTATTTTGCATTAAGTGCGGATATTTCTGGGATGAAAAGCCGTCTGAGACCAACCAACTTGCTCGTCCAGGTTCAGGCATCGCACAGTCCCTTCTGATTTTCATCTTTCATTTATTTAAAAAAATATAAGGTCTCACCTAATAATGTCCAACATGATACATTTCTGAGCCATTGAAATAAATCTTCCATTAAGCGACAATACGCGTTATGTTAGCTGAACTACTTAAATGAGAATGTCCCTAAATTTGATGGGTGACCATGTAGTGAGCTAATCTGCCTAAATTTCTACAATGGCTTTGCATAAAAGAAAATTACCTTACTTGTCAATCAGTCCCTTAGCTCGTTCATTACTTCCATTTTAGTCTGAGAAAAAGATCAAAACTTTTCTAACGTGGTTCTAGTTCGTTCCTTGGAACCAGCTTTATTGAACAACTTTAAAATAAAGATCACTTCCCAATAGAAGAGTATGTTGCGGCTGCTACAGCTAGGTCTGTGTCTTCAGTCTAACTCGAATGGAGTTTGTATAAAATTTCTTGGCCGCTGTTTTACGTAAGCATGTACATTCGAAATGACAGCTCTACTGAATTCTACGTGTGTGCTGCTTTTTGAAGGGAGATTCTGAAGATTGAGAAAAAAATTACAAGAGTATAACTTTTAACAGCCTTGAAAAACTATTTGCATTCGCATATATTCCGAATACAGTTTTTAAAACACCGTAAACTAATTTTGTTATTTTAAAGTAGTAGTAGCAGAAACTTAGAATTTTATTAATACGTGTATCGCGTGATACGCTTTATTTATTCATGGCTCATGACATCCTTCATGCGCGTGGTAACTGAATGCTACTTTCTATCTTCGTTGCTACTCCGAATTTGAAACCAACGAGTTATTCTCAGACTTAAAATATCCACTCAGTGTGTGTCAAGTTCGGCAACCATTTCTTGTAGCTGCTACTACCGCCATCTGTCAGATCTCGTGGTAAATTCAGGGGACGAGAACCTCAATTGCTTTAACAGGTTTTTCTTTTAGCTAGCCTCTGTTGGCTGACTAACTAGAGGAAGGGTTACGCTGTCCGAGCAATTTCAGTGCTTTATGAGGTGCAAACGTACACGTTTAGGAAGAGGAAAAATGAGGAATGAATTCACTGTCCCCACGATATAATTTGAGGAGAAACTCCGTTACAACATATTAAATTTACCCAAGTACACGTGAGAAATCGGGCTGAACTGTGTATTTATTTATTTTGACGTTAAAAACGTTTTTACTGGCATCATTCCAAACTTTGTAACGAAAAAGCGTTACGAAAATATACTCCTGTTTAATCTATCTTCTACAGGACCAAATTTAACGAAATTTTGCACGGAGCTTCATCTTAGCTCTATACTAGAGGAAAAGCTTTCAAACCTCTAAAAATTGCAGTAGTTTTTCCAGGATAGCCGAAAATATGATCAAGGAAATTTTCTCACTGGATAATGTGAACGTATAGCATATCTTTGGAAAGCTAAGGAATTTATAAACAGAAATATTACGGTTTTAAGATACAAATAAACTTTCGAAAACGCATCTGGTGTTTTCAGATTGAATGTAATTTTGTTCTTTACAATTAAACTCTGAGGCTGGGAAAGAGTTTATGAAAACATTCTTCAACTTGGACATGTCATCAGATCTTCGACAAATACTATACATAACTATAGAGGGTGTATTTAGTCGTGAACTCTTCAATGTAAAAATTATATATCGTACTTTAGTCATCACAGACCAATACTTTCAGTAACCGATATGTAATTATTATTAATAAAATAAGTACTCCGAGTCTGACTGAATAGGAGTGTAATCAGACCAGTTGCAGCACCGCAACCCAATAACGTTACTTATACTCGTGTCTTTCCCCCTACGAGGGCAAATTCCTCGACCCTGACCGAGAGAGTGCCTAGCTAATGTTTCTCTTCTGATTTCACTGTTCTCTGAGGCCTGAGAGGGTGTATTAGCTCGAGTTGGGCTCTGAACATAAATTTCTTATTTACATCTTCCTCGAGCCCCAAACAACAGTTGTTAATAAGGGTGGGCAGCGCGTTATTTAAATTTATTTTTATTTATAAGACGCCAGTGGCGCTTATTTCTATTAACATCGAACCCAGTTAAGGTGAGCGAGAAAATAATGCGAGTGCCACCTAGCGGAGAACAATAAGGTGCTCTGTGGAATGATTGCGAGGTTTACTTCCGTATCGTGGAAGGAACGCGTTCTTAATGGGGCTACGAGTGGGCTGAAAAACACTGAGGGACATTCTTCGTATAACGTGGGATGCATCACTTGTCACCTCAAGCATTCTGTCACCAGCGGGGACTGATGAGACGGTGGGGTCTTCCCTGCTCGCTATTCATCACCTCCGCCTTCACGTGTCACTCTTTCATCCAGCCAGACCAGTGGGTCCTCTCCCGTTGCTCCCTCCATCTCCGCGCAAACAATAAGGTGCGGGGGGGAGGGGGGACCGAACCCGAGCTACTTGATTAGGTTGGTGATGAGTCGGGAGGGTGGCACGGCAGGATTCATCACGGCGGTAGCGGGCAGCTGGCCGCTGCATTCACCGACCGTCACGCAACCTAGTGTACCAGGTGTCCCGTTCTCACCGCCAACACGCGCTACGCAGAACACACAGAGAAGCGCCACTTCCCGCCAATTCCCCGTTCTATTCATATCGTTGTTTCCTTCTGTTTTTTGTCTTCTTTATGTTTGTTTGTGAAAGTTTCTCGCTGCGTCTAACTAACGTAAGAAGATAATGGTATCTGACTGGAATATTCCCCTTTGATTTCGCTACGAAAACATGTTGCTCGCGATTGGATTATTCAAAAACTACTTCTGGCCGCCGCCGCTTTTTGTTTTGTTTTTTTCTCTTCTTGATCCGCGGCTAACATGAAGCGTTTTGGATAGCGTGACTAATATTTTAGACGCGCGTGCTAGTTTAACTACTCCGTCATTCATTGTTACCCAGCCTGACATATCCCCGAAAGTGGCCTCCGTTTCCTTCAAATGCTCACAACGATGGGAGTAATACGGACTGCATTTCCGAGTATACATCGAAGCCGTGTTTTTTTTTTCTTTCTCTTTCTTCCTCTACTCTTCACCCCCCCCCCCCCCCTTCTCCAGAAACACACGAAAGGAAAAACACATCTTTATCTTATCGTTGTCCGCGCAATAATTAAAATGAATGCGGGATCCGTGTTCAGTTCCACTTCGAGAAATGAAATGCGGCTGGAAAGTGCCTTAAAAAGTGCTAACGAGGTGCTCGCACTGTGGAGAATTTGATGCTCTGCTGCCTTCTCTCTCTCTCTCTCTGAGGTTTATTTTGCGTTCCGCTCCACTTTTAAGCGAGGTCCACTTGTCAGTGCGCGCTCGGCATTGAGCCTCCCTTATGCAGCGCCAGAAAATTATTTATGAATAATTAAATAAATAATTTTATTGTCGATTTTGTTACAAAGACCAGCCTTCTTTCTTTTGCCCTATTTGAGCAGGGAAGGGACGGATGGAAAGTTGTGTTTAAATCTGAACGACACGATGTCCAGACTGCCGTATTATCGGAAGTTAAGTTTAAACACGACGATGAATTTCGTGAACGATTTTAGAGATTGTTGTTTAACCGTTTCAGCAAACTGAAAATATTTAAGGATGAGTTAATAAATACATCGTAAATACTATAGTTAAAAAGGGACCCGGGTTCAAATCCCGTCAGAGACTGGACTTAGCCCCTTCAATTGGTATTGTACATAGCTGAAGATACCGCGGCTCTTCCCCTTGGTCCTTGAGACTGCCACAGACATTCTCAGGTATGGGTTGCTATCGAGGAGTCTAAAATGCTGATGGAACTGAAATTCAGTCCACTTCAGTCAAGTGGCAACTTGACTGAAGTGGGCTGAATTTCGGTGAAGTCCTGTCATTCTGCGACCAAATCCTCTCCTTGAACCTTCACTTTGGTGGGATTATAAGTAACTTCCCTTGTGCAAGTACTGAAATATGATACAGGCTCATTTAGCAACGCCGCATGCGTTTCCCAGTGTGGTTGAGAATCTCCTTCCAACACTAGTCTTTGAGGGTCAAGTCTGTTGTTCAATCCAGAAATTCCGATAATATGGAGAAGATGCAGAACAAACTGTAAATTCCCTGCGCTTTGGCGTTCTGCTGATAAAAGTTATAAAAATAGAGTAATAAGACCAGACACTCTCCAGCAGTTAAGGTCTGAGTACTCATTGGATTTAAAACTAAAAGCCTAAGGTCTTATTTCACCGAGAACATAAGAAAGTGAATCTTCTGGAAGCGATACTTACAAATCCAGCTAGTTCACATATAAATATCTTCTGTTTATACTGGAGGGAGATGATTTAAGGACCTGAAAATAAACAACACATGACCACGCTACCATCAAGTGTGGTTTCCGTTCTACCCTTCATTCCACATAAAATAATTTCGAATCATTATTAAGTGTTCTCTGAAGATTTTTCATCCCGGCGCCATTTTCAAGCACCTTCTATCGGTGTTTTCCCTAGGCTAATGTTCCCGGGGGGGGGGGGGGGGCTGTTCAGTTGTCTTGAAGCCGAAGTTTTCTTCTTAAAAAGTTGTGAACACTGACGCCAACAAACCATATACATTTTTCACAATAACGCGTGCTGTTCAATACAGATAATTATATACTCTTCTTCGAGTTTCTTTTGGAAAATCTGCAGAAAATGGTTTCATGGTTTGAGTTGCAAATAGAAATGCATCGTCAGCCACGAGCACATACGGAGTTAACAGATCAGTTCCTAGAAGCTCAATCGGCTCTGGAAAATGCAAAAGTAATTTGCATCTACAACAGCCATCAAAATAATACTACTTGTCTCCTTAAAGTTAAAAAAAAGAAGCGTCTACTATTAAGCCAAAAAGAAAAAATGACCAAGGTATTGATGAAGCTTGTGATTACCATCTCTTTGCTTATTGAAGGCCTGAAGTGGTGAAACCCATGTTTAGTCTCAAGAGAAGAGCTCCTGCATCAAGCAATACGATTGATGTCTTCTGAGTTTACGATGGACATCATGGCGAGATCCAATCTTCCTTACATTTCGAGGATACAAATGTAAAAAAGTGGTCGTAGGCCGGCCACTAGATAGTCCACCGGATCGAACCTGTTGGTAACCATCCTGTATAATCTTGCCGCCTCTACTCTGCCGGATAGTAACTGGGGACATTGCATCGAGGCCACGTTATGTCAAAGAACTGGGTATATGAACATACAAGATGTCCCTCCTCCCACATCTTAGAAAAAGAAATTACGTGACTTTCTCTAATACTTATGAAGCTACGTGGGAACTTGAGCGGCCGATAGGATTCTTTGTATATTCAAGACGTCCTCTCCATTTATACACAAAGTACAGAAAGACAAAACATCGGACGATAGTTGACCCAGAAAAATGTGCTCACCCACCCCACATGAAGCGTCCATTGTAACGGGCACTTTTAACCTCATATTTGCATACACGAAAGCTAATAAAATATTACTGCCGCAGACAACAGTGTGCGGTCCATCTATAATGCACTAAAGTGGACACGTGGACATTAAACATACATTGGGCGGCTCTCTTTCTTGCCCGACACTGGACAACGTCAACTTAGTGGCCAGAAGCATCGATCTGCTGTTGAAGAAGCGTATTTTAATCGGTAATCATGCGCGTTCGTTTTGCATTCGTGTCGTTTTGCGAATTATCTTTCTTTTAATGACGTTTGCCCTATTCCGAAGACCGTGTAGTTATAATTTAATAACGAGAAGTGGACAGTAATTTTAAAGCTGAACTCTAGCAAAAAGAAATCAATGTTGGTCTGAACAGAAGGTTCTTGTATTATTAACAATGGCAATAAATGGTATTTACATCGCGTTGAAAGTTAAGTCCAAATCTGTGCCAAATTCATTAAACGCGCTGTTTTACCTTCAGGAAAGCTTCGGTTATTTAATTCTTGTGTCGCTGCCTTCTTTCCTTCGAAAGGTTTTTTTTTTTCGCTCTTCTAGAACTTTCAAGGAACGAGACGACATTTTGAAAGTTTCGCTACCGACTGTTTCCTCTGACCACAGACATCATCGTCTTGGAGATCGAGGGTCTCATGAATCCTTAACCATCCCCACTAAAAATTAATAGCAGCTGAGGCAGCATTAATTGGCTGCATCGCTTATTCCGTCGCGGCTGCAGAGAGGGCTGCCAACAGCTGTTACATCTTCAGATCAATCGAGAGGACTCCTCTTATAGATGGCCGTGCCAAAGGTGAGATTGACAGAATAGAAAAACCAGAGACGGAATAGAGCAAAAACTATCCCGCCATAAAAAAAAAGAAAAGCTGCGAGAAGGGGAAAAAAAGGAAATTAAGAAAAATACGCGAAAAATATACAATGAAAGAGGGATTGGAAAGTCGAAAAAAGAAAAAAAAATCGATGACAGCAATTGGAGAAAACAAAGAAGGATAGGAGACACTCACGTGATTAACTGAAGCATGGAAGGGGGGGAATCCATAAAAATGTGCCGAAAAGAAAATAAATTAGAACTCGAAAAAAGAGAAGGGGGATTCTTTCATTCAGATAGAATTAAAACGTGCATTTCACCCTTTAAAGTGACCCTGTCTTGGGTTCAGTTCAAAGGTGAGGAAAAATTATAGAGAAAGCTGCTCCAGGATTTTTTCTCCCTGTTCTCAGTCACTTATCGTAAAGATTTTGCTGCTAAGAAACTGTTTTTCAGTCCAGAAAACGCATACTCTTACAACTACGTAATCTGAAAGAATAACACCCGACGAATATATTTGTTTGTAAGATTAAATTAACTTGTATAAATTGAACTCTGTTACGAATAAACTACAATGTTTGTTCATAACAAAGTAAAAATGAATAGATATTCTCTTATTTACAAGGGGTTCACTAAAATCCCTTGTAGCAGAGCTGAAAATGATCCAGCCAAGCTGTTGGAAGATTCGAAGAAGATCAGATTCGAAGTTAACAAAAGGTATTTTACCTATCGGACCTCCGAAAATCTCATCCCTTTTGTTACATGCCCTTATCGTAAAAAGCCTCAGATGCCCAATAGTGCAAAGCAGAGATCACCACCATCACGCGGAAGGCTACTTGGAAAAAAAACGGGTTCTCTGCTCCTAATTGTATATATAATTCACACGGGAAGTTGACGTTATAGGTTGGTATTCTTTATATTTGTACAACCTTTTGGCAGCAGCCACTTCTTTGTAAAACGAAGCCAGTTGGCCGCCTTATCTCAATTCTAAGCATAAATGCGGCTAAACTCGGTTCCCGTGATGGATCGAGATAGGGCCGAAGATGAGTGATGTCTTCAACCCTACCGACGGTTGTAGGAAGTAGTGATATATTGCGGACTCGCTCCAAAAGCGCGTGCCCAGTGATCGCCACCTGCAGCAATTCAGTTTAAATGATGGCGAAGTTACAACATGACCTTCAGTGACTGATAAGGTGCAACTTCCCTCGCCAGTTGCGTACGTTGGACTCCCCTTTAACGAACAGGATTTTGTTCAAGAATTCAGGAGGAGCGAGAATAAAAGCGTGCGTTATGAAATATTTGAGGATTACGAGTGTAGCGACTGAATTTAATTTTCTTTTTTTCATGTTTCCCGTTTGGACTACATATACAAACAACTCGATATGCAGTTCCATCATTTAAGGGTAATCTAATATCCAAAAATATTATGTTATCTTTGAACTGCTAGCTGTGCATATTGCATGGTCGGTTTTGTTTTCTGGGACGAAAAAGAATGCAGCCATCACCAACTAATTGATCCGTTGTAAAAAAAACAAAGTCCATAAAACTTCGTCCCGTCGCTCTCTTCAGCGGATTTGTTTAGACAAGATTATATTTAAATTGTAACATTCATTGAAATCTAATGTGGGTTTATTAGAATATTAATTTGTTTTGCAGCCGCCAAATCTTTCCAGATGGCAGGATTCAATAAGGAATCCAGAAACGTCACCAATTATTACCTAGTTCTGTTGCGGGCGAGTTTAACTTTATGCAGTAGAATACACTAACAAATCACCCGGGGGGGGGGGGGGTTAATCAATGTATATTAATAAAATGTATGTTTGACCACGAGCTTTGTAACTACGTCATTTAAAAAAAATTGAGGTGGGTGAATGTTGTTTAGAGTGATCCAATCCATCTGTGGAATTGATATAAATCAGAAGGCTTAATTGTCGTGAACTTTATACAGAAATATACTACACATGATGTCAACATATTTATATTTTGCTAAAAATACTTCTGTTTTAATGCAGTAAACTCTAAAACTCCATGTATCTTACAAATAAATATTTAAGAATCCATGTAAAAACAAAAATGGCGACGTTTCTTTCTTTATGAGATGCTTGCAGTGTTTAAACTGCACAGACAATGCAATGCTCTTAATTCTCACAGCAGAACAAACTGGCATTGGGCTGCCTTCAGAAAGGGGGCCTCGCCAGAAAATTAATTGGCCACTTGTTTAAAAGATGAGACTACTGTGAAAGCCTGTTTCAGGACTAAGCGGTCTCTCATGATATAGCAGGTTGTCTATTAACAACACGCAAACAAAACAGTTAAAGTTGTTCGATGTGAACTGCCATGCAATATACAAAATCAGCTTTAAAGGCTGTAATACACCTAAAACTATCTGTTGAAAGTAGTGCAATACCAAGGCGAGTTCATTCTGCTGCCCGAAAGACAAAGATAATCATTGTAAATGAGTTCTTCCAAAACTCAACCAATAATACTCCCTAAAATCAGGAGAGTTTACTGTGTGAGTTAATTTGTTTTGATGTCTCGAATTTATCATTCTATATAAATAGATTTCATTTTGGTAGGAGCAGACACCAAATAAAAATCAGATTGTTCCAAAACATTAGTATTTCAATCCCGTTGTAAATCTGAAAGGGCACAACAGATGCTGAAAGTTTTGCATTTATATGACCACGCAATATGGTCTTATTGTCCAAACACATCTCCAAAAAAATTTCGCGAATTTTGGACATGTCTGGACAATAAGACCATGCCTCACCGTGGATACAAAATTGCTGACGAATCATTTGACAAACTTTCGCACTAACTGAACACAAAAGATCTGGAAAAACTACTTTTTAGCACATTCTTCAACTATCCACAGTCATATTATTACCAGCATAGATATTAACGCGTGAACTTGTTAAAATAAAAAAAGTTCCCATCTATTATAGATCCGAAGTTATGAACAGTCAAATTGATATCCGTTTCTCCCAACGGTCAGTGAGATTCCATTTCAAATCAATCGAAAACTCAGCTGTCCGAATTCGTGAAAAATTTGGAAAAGTACGCAAAAAGGCACTATTGGTATAAGCAATGACCGTAGATGGTTTGCACGTTCTAAAGAAGCCACTGATAGTTATGGTCAGCAAGGGGAAGACAAAAGATTTTGGATGATATGAAGAAGTATATTAACTATTTTAGACACATTCGATTGTAGGAAAACATTCCTCAAATGGGTATTCAAGTCGTTAGTGAGTGAAATTAAATTCTCCAAGAAGGAAATTTTTAAAGATCTAATAACAGGCGATGTGGCCAGGATCTTCCATTATAAATCTTTTTCTAAATGGCAGTACTCATAATTTCCAGTGAGGAAAAAAAAAAAATTATGGTCAGTGTTTTTGGGGCAAAGAAAGATCAAATTATAAATATGGAAAGGCATTCCCAAGCACTTGATAAGCTTATTGGACTAGAAAACAAAAACAACGGCTCTACAGGACACCAAGCCACACACTGCTCATGTGACTCAGATGAAAATTGCGGACCTTTGCCTCATATTGCATATAGCCTGGACTTGGCTCCGTGTGATGTTTTTTTCTATTTGGACATATGTTGAGATATCCTCGTGGAAAAACTTTTGAGTGATGAGGAGCCGGATTCAACAGAGCTCGTCCTTTTACCACAGTGCATATGTCAGTTGGAAAGAACGATGACAAAAATGTACACCTGCTTCTCAGTGTTTGTTTAATAAATGATATTGATAAAAAAAATAAATGTGTCCTTATACTTTTATGGCCAAAGAGGCATTACTCTTGGATCGACCCTTGTATGATTGTGAACATTAATATATTCACGGAGAACAAGATATATCAGCTGAATGACCAGCAAAGACTAGTACACTGTCTCACCACTTTATTAGAATCAAAGGTTTGGGATATATGTAAATAGAAGAAAGGGGTCATAAAGCCGCGTAACTCGACTGGTGCTCAGATAAGTTCACACGGATTAGTCGACAGACCAACTTATAGTAATACCTAGTAGTGAGTCAAGTAAATAGGAAGATGATGCTCTATTCACTCGACTACTTTTCTCGACAAAATTAAAAGAACAAAATGTTATTCATAAATATTTTATTGCGAATATTTGATATAATATCCCCAAGGGCTCACATTTTGTGAGTATGGGCTTGGCACACCCAGGGTCCTGAGCTGGATATCATAGTTCTCTTTTTTTGGCGATTCCATCTTTCTCTCTCTCAGTGTATTTAAATTTTTTTGGATAGTGCGGCATAAGCCTCAAGCTTCCTTGCACCATATGGCTAATAATAATAGGCATCCTGGCATGCAAAATATTCATGCCTATAAAAACACGGCGTGCAACCACATCACTTCATTCCTATTTTTCTTTTTGCTCAGTGAAATAGCTGCATCTCCAGTACTCAGGATGGCAGGTAGACTTAATGTGTCACACGCAGTGTCGTCTCGGTACTATGGAAGTAGTTTCAGGAGACAGGAACCATTACAAGAAGAGCTTGCCAAGGTCGCCCGAGGGCTACGTGGCTCTAACAGCAAGACGGAACCCTCTGATATCCTGTCATCATTTGTCTCTTGAGGCTACTGCGGTGAATCCAACCGAACTGTGTTAAGAAGGGTCAATTCAAGTGGACTTTATGCAAGGAAGTTAATAGTTTGTAATCCATTAACCCAAAACCACCGCACAGCTCGTCGAAACTGGTGTCATGAACATGCGACTTGGAGCCCTGACAAATGGGGTACAGTGTGTTCTTTGGTGAGTCCCGTTCTAGATGTTATTTCATCTGGAGACAACGAGGAATGCAGTACCATCCCTCCAACATCAGAGAAAGGGACACCGAGAACATATCCTCGAACCCTGGGTGGATTAAAATATTTAATTTTATTAAAAAATTTCTAAAGTAATGTACGATAACATGACTTGCGATTTTTTCTCAAGCATTGAGAATGAATTGATGATTTACCAATGTTGTATTATTTAAGGATCTTCTGAATAAGTTTAAGAAACAAAACAGAACCGCTCATGCGCATCTTTTTAATATTATTTCCTGGTCCAGAGGTTTTTATTCTCCTCTTTAAGAATATTTAAAAGTTCAGTGAATGAAAACACAAAAGTATTATCTTTATATAAAAAAAAATAAGACATCAGTCGCGTGTAGACGCTCACCGGAATGACTACTGTCTTCTTAACAAATGAAGATAGTCGCTCTCTCCCTTACTTGGCTATCAACGAAACCAGTGAACAGACGCAAACTGCCAAAACTGTGTGGACAGGATTATAAGTGTAATCTTCGCCAAACTACAGAACATTTAATCGGGAATATCACAAAGCGTCATTACTGTACCATGCACTAACGGGAGTAGGCGACCGTCACAGAAATCGCTGATTTATTGTCACCAACCAGAATATACGGTTGTCAGAGACGCACAGGAGGACACTCTGGTGATCCTGAAGGTGGTCAGAGACATCCAGAACTATTGCTTGTTTACCCCATGGACAGGTACTTTTAAGGTGCAACCATCCACCTTTCCAAAGGAAGTGTCTTCGGCCATCCCATTCCATTGAGCATCTGTGGAATAATCGGGAAAGCGTTCGTCAGCAAGTCTTCTGCACACAATAGCGGAAACTTCATTTTTGTTGCACGAATGTATCAGTGTTCCTCGTGTCACTTTTCAACACCCATAAAAATGATTGGAAATCTTCAGAAATCTTTAACCGAAGTGAAAGATTTCTGAAGAAATCAATTCGTCCCGCCGGCCCCAAATATTCTTGAGCAACTGCGAACACGTTGATATTGGTTTACTTTGTTTGCATTTCACTGACTTCGAGGCGTGGTCCAATTTTGATAGCAATAGAAAGTTAATTTTGTTATTCTAAATGAAAGTGAGTTTTCACGTAAGTATTAACTAAGTTGTGTCATTTCAAGTGTGGACAATACACACACATGTAAGTATTATATAAGAAGTGTCATTTGACCCCGATAGTAATATGCAATTTCTTTTCTCTCCTCCGCAGCCTGCAAACGGAAAGAAGAGCAGCAGCAGCAACAGCAAAAGAACCCCAACACCCCCAAGAAGCCCCGCTTGGTATTTACAGACCTACAGCGGCGCACCCTACAGGCCATTTTTAAGGAGACGAAGCGGCCCTCCAAGGAGATGCAGATCACCATATCGCAGCAGTTGGGGCTGGAGCTTAGCACAGTTGGAAATTTTTTCATGAACGCCCGAAGGCGCTCTCAGGACAAATGGCAGGACGAGGACAAGTCCAAGACATCCTTGTCGTCAATTAACCATGTGACAAGTTCGCTACCAACCTCAACCATCATTCCCCCAACCCCCACTGCTGCCGTCACCACATCGTAACCCCAGCTTCTGTATCGTCCTTTAGAGTTCTAGTCCTAGCAACTACCTGACTTAGGAATCCCAGATCCCCAACCCAAGGGGGAAAAAAGGAAACGAAGACGTCGGATTAGATTTTAAGCGCAAGGGCACATTGGTCTGTCGATGCACATTCTAGCAATTACTTGGTGTATAGTGTCGTCCTTGCATGCGGACTCCATGCCTGTAAACTAAACCTAATCCTCGCACAGCTGTACCCACCACTGCTGGTGCAAATCGCTTTTTTTGACTACGTCTGTTACTAAACCCAAATACAACTGGACAGGATTAGGCTTAGTAGAGAGCGAGAGCATTCAGCTCCCTACCAGAAGCAACAGATTTCTAACTTCGGTAAGAGACAGCTCAAGGTAGCGTCAGCTACACATCTTAATGTTATTCCCATAGGAAGGTCCGGGGAATGTATTTACAAGCGTAACATTTATAAGGTGCGTGTATAGTTCATGTAGGAATGTTCCTCCCTAGTTCGCCTATGTACTTAAGTCTCCCCGAGTAACAGCAATTAGTACCTCGACTCTATGACGTCACTACCAAAAGATAACGACTGAGGACGCACCCAACTGTGCAGCAGAATCAAAAATCGACCTGCCCCTACACAATTACTCTAATGTCCAGTGCAATTCACACATAGCGCTCCATTGTGAGCCACGAATATTAGCGACTTAATGTTGGTTTGATGCCCCATTATAATTTAGCGTAATATCAAAGAAATTCGGCAGCAGCCACGCTCGTTTTTCTTTGTTTCCCCTCCATCATTTCATCCCCTTAATGAATACTGTTGTTGTTATTGTTTCCGAAACCAAATCGCCAGCTTGGGAAGCTTGCAGCAAGGAAACTGTTTGCCAGTTAATTGCAGTTTTCGCCATATTTATCACTTTAGCATTCCATCTTGCCATTCCCACCCGAAGCCCATTCAAGCATTTCAAGCGTGGGTCGTTAATTATGCACAAGTCTCGGAAATTAGCCCTGAGCATGAAGCTGAGTTAATTAACTCCCATCTGCAGCCGATACAGTGTCACCGAAACCGCGGTGCCTCTCCTAAAGTTATATTATTCCAGCCAACAGCTTACGAAGAGACACATGTCCTTAGCAGCGAAAAATGGAATAACATTATGCTACTTAAACCAGCCTGTCATCGCCAGTGGAAGCTTCCATAACGTCCAACACGAGCTATGCTAAGTAGTACACCTCCGACTCCCGGTGCTGCTCGGACGACATCTGCACGCCCGTTATTTAGCGATAACCGGCACCTTGTTGCGCACAATTATGCCCATGTAAATGAAGTTAATATCGCAAGCTCTTTGTATCGGTTTACCCCATCTGATAAAGCAGTTTAAGTAGCTGGGAGAGAGTAAAGGTTTCGACCTAAGAAAGTTTAACAGAAATTTTGATTCATTAGGAGGTCACCAACAACCACTGGCTTCCTCTGCTCGTTCTTAGATTGTCTGGAAGCAAAGAAACTTGCTTAATTTCGACGCAACCAACTGAGGAAAAAGCGAGCGATAAAAACCCAGCATCAGGAATAAGAACTGACCTCACTGTTTCTCGCAAAGAATTAAAAGTAAGTAGAAAACTGTACTTGGCCAGATAGCTGGATGGATGCCAGTTAATAGGAATGTTCATTACGAAGATGATCGTCAGTGGGTTTTTGATTCCAGTCATTTTTGCTGCAAATATAGCAAAGTTCCATTGCAGAAAACCATAGTTAGCAACCTTATTTCTTAGCTTTGATCCATAACAGGTTAGGGGGGGGGGGATTTTGATTTGCGGTTTTCATTTGATGCAAAGAAAGGTTTTAAAGACATGATGTTTGATATGTGTTGTTCTAGTCAAACCTAGTCATCAAACCTTTTTGTAAGGTTGAACTAGTCATTACGGAATTTCGATTTTCAGCTTGCCGCGGTCCATTTAAATCGACAAAAAAGTACTAGCTTCCCCACCCCCCTGTCATTTAAAGTAAAGGGGGAACGTACTTCAGCTAAAGCCAAGAATCATAATGAAAACCACAGCACATTTTGCAATTTCTTGTTGTAGGAGAGCGATCACAACCATCAACAGATATGAAGGCTAACCTATAAGGTGACAACTCAGTCCTAACTGGAAAAGTTGCAATAAATTGTACAAATTCAAATAAAGCAACGAATGAGACAATTTTAGGGTTAATGTCTTTTTCCACGTTACTCCAAAATCGTTGGAATGGCCTGAAGAATTGAGCTGATAGGGCGAACCTTCTATTAGTCTGATTTGTTAATGTCCACTAAATTCGCATTAAATCTTCATGTAGAAAGATGATGAAATTAACCATTATTGCTTATCTCGTGCAATAATTGGCCCGTTCTGACAGTTTTTCAGCGCCCCGTTCCCTATTTCAAACAAAATAAATAAAACGTTGGGAGGACTTGACCTCTTGTGGTCAGCAGCATTCAAATTGATTAGTCATCTTATTTTTCGAAGTTAAAAAAAAAAAAACTATGAAAACAGCTATTGGGAATAATTTTCTTGCAAATCGTTTTTCCAAACTGGCGAGTTGGTTAGGAGTTCATTGCCGCCATCTGACCCAGGTAATCCTGCAATCGTGGATGATGGCTCCAACTGGAACTTTTGTTGTATACTATACCCATTCTAATCTAGTCATTTTATGATTATTTTCATTTGTTTAAACAGTCTACTTAAGCGTTTATTTATAATATATACAAAGGTTATTTATTGAGATACATGTGTTTATTTACATTATCTAGTCAGTGGAAGTCTACTTAAGAATTGAAGAAACAGAAGTGATGGATTTCGTTACTTTGTTGAGAATCAAGGATGACTTTCTTCGACTTTAGTGATCAAAAGAAATTTTGGCAAGAGCAAAGGGAATATTATGCAATTGGGAGCACTCTGAATTGCGGTTACGCAGTTCACCCAATCCGACCTTTCGCTGGATAAAGCTAGGCTTAATAACTTTATTTAATCTATCCTTTTTAAGTTCTTACATAAAACTGGATTCCCAGCACTTGATACTGCAACAGATTGCTCCTGACAATGTTTCTTTTTATTATATCTTTGCATTCTGGAGTTTAAGGTAGCAAATAACTATATTTCTACAGAATATGATGCAGTTTTCCAGGTTTTTTGAATGAAACATGAATAATGTGAGATAATTAATTATTTATGTTTATTCTGAAGAGGATATTATTAGTCGAGAACGTTCGCATATAAAACTGAATAAATTCCCGAAATTTATCACTTTACTAAGAGAGATTGAAATGATCTGATACTGACAAACTTTTCTTGGAGGAATAAAAAAAAAATTCTCCGATTTTGTTAATACCTCAAACATAAATCCACAGTCGATTACTCCTCTTATATATTAAGGTCTTAACTGCATAATATTAAAAACACGCACAAATTTGAGCCATTTGATTTTATATTCTTTCTCTACACTTTTTAGAGTTTACTATCAAGACGACTGCAGCAGCTGTCTTGCCCTTCAAGTACACATTCCAGGGAAGTTTAAGAAACTGCACAATACCACGATTAGTGTGATCCGATTTCAATCTCACATATATATTTACTCTAACGAATTATAGACTTAAAATATTACAGGAAGATTTCAATTATTTTCTAAAATAATCGTTAATAATTAAATTCAACTTCTTTTCATTCTAAGGTACATTCCAACCATTGAGATGAAACCAGAGAGAGACCATAGCAACTCATATCCATGAGAGAGAAAACATCCGAGTTACTGGCACGCATAGCCTTTTTACCTTGCGATCATCAGTTCATTTGTGGCAATTTATTAACGTTCACGTGACGTGCTACACAGGATGAAAAAATAAGAATAATCCAATGGATCGCGTACATGACGCCCAGCAGAGCCACTATTAAATACTCGAATAAATTCAGCTTTCTTTCGCGCACCACTGCTATTTATCAAATACTTTACCTTTCGACATAAACAAGACAAACAATCTTAAAATTATTTACAGAATAAACTGTTACAGGGCCTCCATCGAATGTCAATGGACTAATGTTATCGTGGGCAGCATTCTGTAATCAATTTTTTGTGGAGGAAGCACCCGTATAGGTGAGCCTTATACTCTAAATCGTTGAAGAGGAGTTTCCGACGTGGAAAAATATCAAAAAATATAGTTCTCGAATCCTGTAAAGTCTAAAGCACACGTAGAATTTTGATCAGCAAAAGAGGTTGCTGAATATTGTGAAGTTTCAGAGCGAAACCTTCAAAGAAAGATTATTTCACTCCTAACCTTTGAAATCCGCGACGAAGCAGTTTCGTCTGAACTGGCTTAAGTTCATTATCCACAAAATAAAATATCGAAACAAATGAAGAAAATTAAATATTTATAATTTAATCAGGTAGCCAATCACTTATTACTGTTTGAAAAGCTATCATCGACTTTTCCTTACCACGCTGCAGACGTCTTTAAGATTTCTCCCAAGGAACAAAAATCTTTAAGCACTGTGTGCCTACAGCTTCGATACCACATTATAACCTCATAAACGCCACAACGGATCACCTACTAATTTGTAACATTTCGCCAACTGGTGGCCAACCTGTGCAACTGGGTTGAACCTTCTGTTATTAACAGTTGCAAAGAACTTGGCTGTGTTAATAAGTTCCGTTGATACACTCAATGCCAGCAGCTTTAAGCTCTATTAGCACAACGCCGTGTAATTAATCATCACATCTGCACCGCCTCTGCTATTTATGGTATCTTATCGATATAGGGTTAACTAAATGTGTGAGGAACGGCTTAGAGTGGGGGGGGGGGGACCTCAGCTCCACTTATCCGTAACCGTTTAAATGGTTAGCCGAACATGAACGCCGGCAAGTGTCATGTACAGCTATTCAATGAATTCCATTGAGGAACTTTTGGCTTCTTCTGTGCAGCAGCAGCTGGTGTTGCTATATTTTTATAATCTGTAGAAATTATTCAAATTTATCGGAGCAAGAGATCTTCGAGTCCTCGGAACGTTGCTCCCACCTGATCGAGTAGTCCCAGAGCAATATCTTTGTACATCCACAGTGCGTTCGCTCACACGTTTATGTAGTGTTTATGCTTGTAGTTCACTCACCTCCACCCTGGGTCTCTGTCCATTCCATTAGTTGTGGCGTCTATTACTGCCACCACAGTGTAAATATCTGTACGCTTTACAATCTGTTCCATTATTGTATTTCGTTAGGATCGACTGTAATTTCATAGCTGTTTATGTAATTTAAAATATTGTTATCACTTTTAGAAAACCTCGAGGGCAATTGCTTGTAGCCATTTCAGACCTGTAGAGTAGAAGTGCACCCAACCACATACTGACAGACTACACACACCTACACATGTGAATGAAAACAGTGTGCATTCTAAATGCTGTACAGCAAGAACAATTAGACCTAGTAAGTCGATGGCCTGGAAAGAAAGAGAAACAAAGAAGAAGCACGCCTGTTGCGATACAACTGACATCAGTAGCATGGCATGACGGTGTCCTTCTTGACAGTTGTGAGTTATAAAAGGAAAGGCAATATCCTATTTTAGGTGATAAAATTTATACAGTTTTTTTACTTGTATATGGTTAACTTACAACAGTTATTAACTGTTGCCACGTTGTTATGTAATATAGACGTTTTTTATTTGTAAAATAATCTTTTACTGTTGTTTGCCAGTATCTGTAATTCTCCAAGAGAGTAATTTTAATAGATACTTTAAGTCTTTTTGTTCGTTCCTTATCTCATTCCCAACATCACATCTAAGACAATTTTATTGTATCGATTCTTTAGATAAAAAAAAAAGGCCTATTTTATTTTTGAAGCGTTAAGCACACAAAAGACTTCTTCATTTCATATTACAATTCGCCAGTACCCACGAGTTAACTGCAGAAAATATTTTAAATATAATCATAAAGTGTATTCTAGGAATTAAAAAACTGTACTTACAAAAAAAAAAAAGCAGTTCCTCAAATAATGATAGTCAACTGCCATTGTCCAATCCTAGTGAACCTAGAAGACGCTAGGTGTAGCCAGGAGCAAACATATCAGCTCAAATATGTTGATGAAACGAAAGCCAAACATTTACTTAAGAATTGTGCTGTTGCTCGAAATTAATAAAAAAAAAATAAATATATATATTATGGTGTTTTGGTACATTATAGAGTCCAAATGATTTGCCTTAATATGAGTGATGTCACTTTACTTGATTAGTCAGTTAGGCCTAAACGGGTTAGCAGTTACGTCAAGGAACTTGTCTCTGCTTTCCTGTCTTTCTGTATCAGATAAGTAATAAATATTAGAAGGCAACTTGCAGCAGTGTCCTGATTTTCTAATAACACACAACTATATTGTTTTCTAGAAGTCTGCAGCAGCCAAAGGCTTCAAAGTAGAGGAAAAGACTTTTCCAGGGACGATCTCGAAACATGTTTGCATTGATGCCTCATCAACACCATTGAAGGGGCAACTGTGCCCGTGTCAGTACTGCACCCAGTGAGAATGAGAATTTATTTCAGGCGTTACTGTCTTGCTTTCACTCTAACCAGTGAAACGATTATCCTGGCTGCATTGAAAATAAATGGCGCCGTTTATTTTCAATGCAACACTACACTTTGGATATTATAATACATCTTTTTTTTACAGAAACGCACACCCCGTATTGCACTACTTTCAAAATATTCAGACCCTCCTAAAAGAGAGATATTTTGATATTTATTTAAAACCATGCAAATCTGGAAAAGAAACAAACAGTTGAAATAGGCTATTTATTTGAAAGCCATGTAATACCAGGAGAAAAAGAATCCTATATTTTAAGACGGACTTAGCACTCTCTCTCTCTCGGCTTAAGGAAAGTTTGAAGTAATCAAGTTTATCGTGGGGAGGGGCTTAACCAGCAATGTAGTTTTGTTTCGATATCCACTACTCTGATTTATTATATGACCAAAATACGTCGCTGCTAAAAAAAACAGAAATAAAAAGATAGTATTAAATTTTATTTTCATCCAACAAGAAATATAACATTCTTATCGCGTATATTGCTGGTTAAATTGCATTAGGTTTGGCGATACAGCTCTACTCAACTGTTGGCAAATAACTGGCAATTTATCGATAATCAGTCTATTTTAACTAGCGAATGCAAAGTGGAACAGCTACACTGCGTTCGCATAACACGATGGCAGACTGCAGCTGGTTGAACCAAAGTTGGTAAATTCCATCATCTACTGCAGCGTGCACATTTTCTGGTTGGTTAATAAAATCTTTTTATCTCCTCAATCATCTAGAAGTTGTTTTAGGGTTTGTATCATGTATACCTTATTCACACAATAACACTTTAGTTTTCTAAAACGCCCTGCAAAATCGATTGAGTGTTCTACTGAGGACGCTTAGCACTCAAAGAAGCACTTTATTCCACGGAACCTTCGTTATCACCAATCTTAAACCAAATGAATTAAGGTCAGGAGAAATCAAAGTGAAAGGGTCAAATATATAAAGAATGTGAAAGCCGATCCTAAAGAGTGTCACACTTCATTTACTGTACCGAAATCTATTTTAATACGCTGTTTACAAAACCTTCGTTGCGACATCGAAGGAACTGCCTTACTTAAAAAACCAAAATGAGAACTTGATTCCTGAACTAAAGTGATTAAATAATTATTTGCCTACTCTAGTTTATATGCTTGGTAATACAAACCTTTTGTTCAACCAGTACAGTCTTATTCTGAACTAAGGCAATTCGGAGTCCGTAATAATCCTCAGATCTGGTTCTGCAAAGTGAAAACTGTCTTATTTATGTAACTAATGTAGCTGCTACATTTGTATTACAATGCAATAAGCAGTTTACCACTGGCTAGCAACCAACTGCAGAAAGTGAATCATCAGTCTGTGGTAAGTAAGGATGGCCTTTTAAGTTTGAAAGAAATTAATGATCAACCAATAAATCTGATCACAAATTAGGCTTCATTAATAATGAAGCCAAATTTGTGTGTTAATTTAAACCTTTAATGTCATCTTCTGATCATTCACTTGATCAGAAGGTGACATTAAATCCGTCTTATGTAGCGTTTAGCCATACGAATATAAATCGCTGGGGCACGCTGGAAGTTCAGTCCATCTTTTCAGAATTACTTACACAAAGCACCCACTTACGTATTTCTAAAAAAGAAAACATAGCACCGTGACCTGAGCTTGTTTGAGGTTAACCATTGAAACCACGGCTATGCAGCTCCCGGACAAATGGCATATTGATAGATGTCCTTGTGGACCCGCTAGGGGATGTTTTTGGCAGACGTCGATTCACAGCACTGGCTGCTGTGCGGAGGACTTCTGGCATAGTACACCATATTCGTAGAGGAACGTTCCAATAGTTTGGTTATGTAGTGTATATGAACACAAGAGCGTTAGTATCGAGAAGGAAATAGCAATGATATGATTGACAGTGACTTGAATCGAACAAGCGAACCTCGTTGCAAAGATGAATTCTATAAGATTCCTCTTATTCGACTGAACTGAGTTTAGAAGAAAGACTCGGCGATAAGCATCTCCATAGTCCTACAATACAAGGAAGGGTCTCATTGGGTCCCTTGAAAAACTGAAGTTCTGCTTTAGGAACATCACTCTGCCATAGACCCAATATCGATATCCGACTCATTTCTAATCGGTAAATGAATCAACGACATTCAACTTCTGTGTCTTGGACAAACAGTCTACATATGAAGAAAGAGAAAATCTTAAGTCACTGAACTGTTAAAAGATTGGTCATCTTTAACTAATTAGTCCATAATGATTGTTACTAAACCCACAAACTTCACATTTTCCTCAAAATGGATGACCATGTCTGGTCCGGTTGTTTCGGGTGCTGTCCTCATCACAAAAAGAAAAAAACTCAACGGTGGTTATTATAATGGTGTTTCGAATTTTTAATTTAAAAAAAAATGTAAGAAAAGTTAGAGAAGGACGTTATTGTTTACCATTAACATAACATTAACCCACGTGAAATTAAGTGAGTTTATTAAGCTAATCGCCCAAACCACTTTACAGGCATCTTACCGATACCCATCATCAGACCATTCTGCTGCCAGGAATCTGAGTGAATACCCAGGTTACCAAATATAATCTTAATATAAGGAGAGTGTTAAACGCACTTAGTAACTAAGGCTGTGAGCCGTCAGTATACTATATCTGGAATTGCGCGTATCCTTCGGTACAAAATATTATGCAACCCTCACCTGAGACCGATTAATTCAGCCAAGTTATAAAAATTCCCCGCTCATCGATGAGATTCGAACTGAGGCCTTTAACACCAGGGATGGGAGATCACTCTCCTCCCTGCGATGGTCAATTGGTTATGGACTGGTGTTAAATTAGATTAGATGAACGAAATCCACACTGCTATTGAACCTTAAGAAATTTATCTGTTTATACCCCTGAGCGGCAACGGGGAATTTCTTTAAATAATCGATACAAATCAACGAATTTCGGGATGGAAATTCATTTATGACGCAAAAGTGCAGTGTGTGAACTTTTCTGTAAAGCAATTAACCATTTGGGCAGCTAATATGCCAATTATCTCATTCGCACCTACAAATTGGTTTCCCAGTAAGAGTAGGCCTTAATATGACGTACGATTCCCTTCACGGCCGAAAAATACTCACGCGGCTAACGAGAGCCCTTGTGGTATTGAAAATCACTGATCGTAACTCATGTAAGGTTCGGAAAGGGGGGGGGTAACAACTCGAAATCTACCTTCTCCAGAGCATTCCCCATACATGTTCACAGGATTTACGTCGGGAGGAGGCCTCGCACAATGAATAAAGTCCTTCGCTAGTCACGCAGTCTACGGCTACCCTAAAAAAAAGCATGACAAAGAACGGATTTCTTCATATACTTTAAAAGTGCCGGACCACCTCTTCTGTGATAGTCTCTGTTCCCCCTCAATCTCATCAAAGAGGTGGAACAAGTTAAATTGTTCTAACACGGGGGTTAAACTGTAAACCGGATTTTCCTCCGTGGCAGCTTGGTCCGCAAGATACGCTACTGTCTGGAACGGATTTCCATCAACGACTGGAGGAATTTTCTTCGTGGGGAGTGGGTTTCTCAGCCTGAAAATCAGATCGTTAACACACGCAACATGATATGACGGAAAGCTACATGGCCGTTAAAAATAATTTATATTTGAGCAAATCTTCAGTATATTGACGCTTGCTAGACATCAACAAAGATTTTCATTAAGCTGGTACCAGACTGTTTAGTAACTATAGCTTAAGGAATAAAACCATTTCCCTAAATCGAATTCCGAAACAACCAGATACAATCACTTAGACGTTTAATCAAAATGCATTTTGGCTTAAAAGATATATACTGAAGCCACAAAAAAAGTGATCAAAATACTTAATGGAAAAAGAAGCAGTAACCGAAAAGCCCTCTTGTACTAAACATAATAGAAAAAAAAAAAAAACAGCTGTAAAGAACAGTAAAAGAGTCTCCGTCATCAACTGTGACACATTTTAAGGCTACAACAAAGAACATAATAGCAAATGGAAGTCCTGGAAATTTCCAGGAACTCTGCTAAGGTCAGACTTTACAATCTGATAATATACCGAGTCTCTTTTTCCGCTTTGTAAACAATTCTAATAGTCGAGGACGATTAAGACTTATCTCATTTCGTGCTCCACTACCTTTGAAACACCCCTCCCCGCCACAACGGACCTTTCTTCTCTTTGTAAATCAAGCAATTCCCAACTACTGTGAATGGCCAAATTTATCAGTGCACCTATTCGTCCACGATATCGATTGCTCCATCAGGTTCAGTGACTTGTTCGTACCAGACTATATATTTAACGCAACTAATCATATACCAAAAGACTGTGTAAGTGTGCCATCCAGCTAGAGAATAGGCCAAACGCGCTACTTAATTAATTTTGAGCGCACTGTGGTAGTCGACATCCAATGTCCAGGTGCAATTATCAGCACACTGCCACCCTCAACGTCCTCCCCAAACCAAGTTCCACTCGGTGCGGGGAGGACGGAGATTCCACCACCTGTGCTACCCACGAGGGCAACAGCGTTTAGATTGTACTGAGATTGGCCCAACACTCAGCCAAGGCAGCCCTGTGGATGGATACATCTTTTTATTAACACAAGATTCACCCCCTGTACAGCTAGTGGGCTAGGAGGGTGTACAGAAATTTTGAAATATACATTATAAACTTTTATACAAATTTTCAGATCTTTACAATATAATTATTGTATAGTAATAATTATTAAATACTTTGTAGATATATTCATTTACTTAATTCTAATCACTTTGAAATAACATAGATCTTAATAATTGAAGAGTTAAATACACAGGTTGACTTCTTTATCAGCAACTAACAGATTTAATTATATTCATTATATTATTGCATTTAATTGTTCATATCATCAAATTTCTAATAAAAACTGCTCAATTTTCACAGCAATCCTGGTGATTTAGTCCAGATTTGGCTTCTATAGGTTTTATTGACTTCAAACTTTACAGGATCAATGGAGAAGGTGTTGAAGTGTTCAATGGTTTTACATGGGAACATTCCTTTTAGGGAGTCTAAGTTTGATAGCTTTATTCTAAGTGGGTGATGGCTTCTATTTCTTCCTCTTGTTAGGGCATCAATCTGGCAAGTTAGCAGTTTTGGTGAGTGTTGACAGATTTTTATTTGAGGACAGTGAGCTTCCAGGAGGTCATGCCTAGGTTGACTAGGAGAATGGATTTCGAGATGGTGAACGGGTTCCCTCCCAGACGGTTCAGCCACCGCAGAATCCAATATTCCATTGACAGAAATTTGTTACATCGAGAGGTAGATGCAGAGGACCAGATTTCTGAGGCATATAATGGTATGGGTGTGAGACATCTACTAATGTATTGTCCAATCAGTTTGGTGTTGTGACAGCCTGCGAGCTCCTGGCGAATAGCCCAGAAAGCAGCATAGGTCGTTTTCTTTGAAATTTAAGTCTTCATCCCACGTTAGTATGAGATGAAACTTTGGAGATTGTCTCACCATTAACTGTAATTCGAATGTCAATCTTGACCTTTCTCTTCGTGACTGTCATGTGGGCTGACTTGGCATTGTTGAGTTGGAGTCCAGCTCGCTGTAAAAAGTCAATTAACTGTTGAATTTGCTTGGAGATTTCATTGTTAATTTCTCGTATCTGTTTGGTGTCTTTTGAATTGATAAAGAATTTTAGATCATCAGCGAAGCAGCTACAATTTGGATATTTGGCGAGGAATGGTTCAAGTAGGATTGAAAAGAGGGTTGTCGACATCACCCCTCGTTGCATAGGTTGTTTTATGGTGAGTCCGTTGGCTATAATTAAGTGTATCCGCTGTAGTAAGAACTTCTGGATGCTGACAATTTGGTTAGATACGTTGAAATATTCTATTAAGATGCCTATAAGAGTAGGAATGGAGATAGTATCGAAGAAGATTATGTACAGTTGGGCTCTGAAGAGAGAGAGTATCGAGGAGATTAGAGGTCGTGGACCTATAGTGCAGGACTGTGGTCAGTGCATCCTATGGAGATTGGACGGAAGTCCTCAGGAGTCTTGGGGTTTCCAATAATAAGATTGCCAGCAGGGTGTCCGTCTTTAGAATCTTCTGGAAGATGTTTAAGAGAAGATCCACAATGTACACAGAGCACACCTTAACTATAAACAGTGGTATACCGTCAGGGCCTTTAGTAGCTTTGTTAGGCAGGCCATTTATCACTTCAATGAGCTGCTGCTTAGAGATAATAACATCATCCATGGCAGGGTTGAAACTTCAGTGGCCTCATCTTGATGATCGTAAGATATGCGAGTCCACTCCTCAAATAGCTTTTCATTCATGGTTGAGATGGTTTTTGCAATTTCGAAAAATTCTCCGGGATTTTGTAATTTGTGATAATATATACTGTTGATGTGCTTCTCTTTTCAAGCGAAGGAAACCAGCTCTCTCTTTTAAAGGTTTCGTGGTTTGTACTGCTTCTCGATTTTAACCATTTTCTATATGCCCTCTGCTTACTTCTCAAGGCAATTTTCATATCCGGATGGAACCACTGCTGAGTTCTCTCAGTAATTCTGACTTGTTTAGACGCTCCGATCGTGGCGACATGTCTCAACTGCTCAGCTAGGGTCTGGATTGCCTCTTCAACAGATAGTGAAGATAAATTATCCCAATCAATGGTGGATAACTATTTCGGGTTTCAGGAATTTTGGAGAAAAAATCAGATCAGAGTGAGTATCCGAATAGTAATTTCTAATTTTCTTTCCCGATAACGTTGGTATGGAGAAAGTACAGGTGATCTGATGAGAAAGGGTTGGGTATGTCATTACAGTTGGGGAAGTTTGGAATACTAGGTCTAAAGCTTGACCTGCTCTCGTTGGCGGTGTGATATGTCTCCTGAGGTCTAAAGAGTTTAAGGTTAATGTTAAGTCTTGTAGAGCTTTTACATGTCTGGGGACTAGCATATTGAAGTCTCCACCTACAACAGCTTGTTGAGTGGGGGCTAGGCTTGTGACTAACCAGATCTGGAGTTCAATCTGTGTAACTTCGGAATGGTGAGGAGGGAGGTAAACCAAACAGAGTTGTATTTTTACTTGTCGGTTCACCAGTGTTACACACAAAACTTCAAAGTTGTTAGACTGACTTCATTTAACTCTTGCCGCCTGCCACTGGATTGGGAAGAATATTTGGACGGTCCCTCCTCTTCCCATATCTCTACTGTTCCGATACCTTTGTAACGGGTAGTTTGAAGTATATCAATTTTTCGCTCATTTGTCAGCCAGGTCTCTGTAAAAAATCTTGTTGATGTAATAAGCCGGCAGAGCAACTGACGATACACACTCAAACGAGAGCACGCTATAAGAATTGTGTACAAAGCGCATATTGAATAGCTTTTACCCCATTCGTGGCCAGACGAATGGGGTAAAAGCAAACAAGCTTGTCACATTTCGATCTTGTGGACACAGAAACGTTGAATAAAAGGTCGCCTAGTCCGACGAATCTCGGTTCCGTGATGACGCTAGGACTAAGGTACGGCTATAGCATCATGAATCAATGGGCCCTGCAGAATAATGGTGGAAGTGTTTTCGTGATACACGTTAGGTCCCCTGATATTAGTGGATTAACATCTGAAATTTGCCTATGAGATACCTTCCTTCCCACAAGATAATGCGCCACGTCATAAGGCACAGATCGTTCTTCGCATCTCAATTCAACTGAGCATTTGAGGTAAAATGGAATGCCATAGGGTCTTCATGCCTTTGGCACTTTGAGTTCTCCCACCGGAAGGAGGTGCTACTCGCTATTAGTTCAATATAAGTAATAATTCAAACTACCACATACAAGTGATTAAAATACAATTTAAAAATGGAACGCGGCAGACTCTCCACCAATTTTGGCAACTTTCAATGTGAAAGCATTTCATCACTCCTCACGCGGAAAATCTTTTAACACAGCTCGACAAGTTGTCTTCATGATCAATTTCGCACATCCCACTGAGCATCTGTGGGTTAAATATCAAAGCTCAGTACCATATCATGAAAACTATTAGTTAAATACTTTGTATGAAGCATCATGCGCACTAACGGAGGGAGTTATTAGAAGCGAAGCATTTTGAGATGGGATGTAGAGGCGACTTGAAAGGGTCAATGGACAAATAGGATTAGAAATGAGGAGGATAAGAGAAGAATCGAAATAGCTGTACGGAAAAAGAAACTGGATTGGGCATGACGGAGGGAAGAGTTTGTTAAACGATGTGATGGTCAAATGATCGAAAAGGAAGGAGAAATGGAATGTTGGACATCGTATGCCGAAAGAGCGTTGGAATTCTGGCTGCCATGTGGCAGAGAATGTAATGAGGAGATAATTCTCCACTGTCGAGTTCCTGCAAGCATGGCGCCATTGTAATCAAGTGTTTGTGTGCAGTAATTCGTCCATGAAACCATCTAATGTCGTGCATACCGTAATCAATCTGACAGTCTCTACTAAATACACCTCGCCTTCTTGACTGAATTTGCTGCTATAGTGTAGTGGCGACTGTTCGTAAATTCATTTGACGGTTCTGAAGCCTCGTAAATCAAAATACGCGATTCAACGTTGCATCATCCATTTCCGCATACGATGGAATCGTTTAAAACTCCAAAATCTAACAACCTTATTAAGCTGTAATTCGCTGACTTCTACATCATTTGCAGGATATCCACTTTTTTGTACCTAAACCTTTGATAAATAGTGTGAGCCCTCAGTAACAATAAAGTGAGATATATATCTTTATTGCAATCAGTGAAAAATTTTACGTGTATGTCTGATGCACCCATAACAGCAATAATGCTAGTGGTTTCACCACTCGTTTGCAGAGGGCTCACTTCCAGCATCCCTTAGAATGCTGGAAGAATTCGTACAGCTCTCAGTTAGGGCAATTAGCCCATCTAAGGTGGATGGATTATTTCTACTGTTATTCAGGTTTGCTTTTTATTTATCCTCAATAGAATTGCGCTGGATTCGAACGCTCTATTTAAAACTACCCAGATTTGCCAATCAGAATGAATGTGAATTTGGATAAGTTACTCAATCTTTTAAATTGACAAAGGATAAGTAATTGTGACTCGCACAATTCTAAATTGAATTAATGGAGAATTGTGGATTACAGTCCAAGAAATTCAGCTGAAACTTTCTCTTAGAAAAATGTAAGTCGATATTATTCAGTTGAAAAGAAGAGAAAGCCATTTTGCATCTTCTGGGGGAAGAACTGGAAACAGTATTTATTTGAAAGGTTCTCTTCTTGCTAAGCAAATGCTACATGCGAGAAATTTAGCCACGGTGAACTCCCATTAGCACTTTAATGAGAAGATAAATAAAGTTTTCTTTAACCTACTGCCAAACCAAAAGCAATTTAAAGAAGTTTGCAAAATTAAGGGGTAGTTTTATTGATAATGCAAAGTGCAAGTTAAAATATGCCGCTCGTTCGTTGGCCATGCGTGTTGTCAATTAAGCAACATTTCATTATTTGTTTCGATATTAACAGATAATCTGCACACATAAGCGATGTAGTCTCATAAAAATTAACAATTATTACGCCATTGCTCAGGAAGTTAAAGTACTTAATCAGTTCAACCCACTGATTAGGTTTTGTTAACGAGATTAAATGAATAAGAGTCAATTATAAGGCAGCATTGTCCAACTTGCAAAGGAAATGAAATATCGTGTTTATCTGAATTCCACGGAAACCGGCATCATCGGTGACAGATATTTTATGTACACCGCTCCTTGTTTTTCCCTCCAGTTCTCGTGGTTGTGTCTTTTTCAGCTTATGCCTTCGTTGCTGATAATGTCATGCAGTGGCATTGCAAAATCCACAGGCTTTTGATCTACGTTTGGTGCAACCACGCGGGATATGTAAAAGTTGGTTCTGCAGAAACGTGTGAGAGGTTCAGTTCTCATGCCAGTCATTTCCTTGTACAAAAGGCAGCATTAGAATGTATCACCAAATCGACTGTTCACTTGGTACAGAGTTTCTCAAAGTATATGAGTACTCCAGAGTAGAAACGCTCATATTAAATGCGCACAGAGGTTTATAATGTAATTTTCTTTGAAAAGCGTACCCCAACCTTACAGAGGTGCATACAATACGTCCTCCCATTTTAGTAGAATTCTTGGCCAGAAAATGAGCTGGAATTTTATGTGGAGAACGGATTGCAACTTCCTTTCTGATTCTTTCAACCCGGCGAATTAAGACACCTACGATTCTCGTTCTTTCCACGTACTGTAAACACAAAAGTTAATTGGAACAGCCACACCGACATTGTGATCTCACAAGTCCGTTGAAAATAGACGCGCATCTCAAGTAATACAAATCGTACACGCTTAATAAAATTTCAGACACAAGACAGCGAAACCATGAAAATGGGATTAGTGAGCAGAATCCAGCCAGGGAAAATGAACAAACACAGGGCAATTACTCGCAGTTGTAGGCTTCATTCCATAACATTGAGCAAACACCGGAGATTTCCAGTTGCAAATATTCGACTGTTTCAATGCCGTATCAGCTAAATCGCGTGGTCTAATTTTATTCAATTTTCGTTAATTTAAGCTTTATTTAATTACTCATTATTACAAACAAATCAATATTAAAACGAAAATATGCAAATATTCATTATTTATGTAGCAAATTATTCCGTTTCATTGACAGAATTTTGCTTCTCTTGATAGAATCCATTATGGCAGCGCAAAAGACCACTTATTACTCAACTGGGATGGTCATCTTCGACGAAAATGATCATCCCTTTCTAGAAAAAAATAAATGCTGCTGATACCTTTTATTTTCACTACATTTCCTCATGCTGCTAGGACTCAATCAGATCTTCGTTGACCAATTCAGAATCGTGAGATTCCATCGTCACCACCTCGTTGCTTATGCCCACTTTTTCAAAGACAATTCAACAATCTCTAACTGAATTTCGGAGAAATTGGCAAACTTTCTGCACACCAATCATCACAGCTCAATTGACTTCCCTCTATGGATTTGTTGATTTTGCATACCCTTCTAAACTGATGGCTGGTCCTCGCCGATTGCCACATGCTTTGACCTGCTGGCTGTTTCGTTGTTAAAGCCAAGAGGTCGTATTTGTGGAAATTAAAGATTCTTTTTCGTAATAGGTATTCAAATTAACGGATAGCCAAGTGACTGGCAACAGGGGTTCTGCTTTAACAGAAAAATACCTTCTGTGAGTTTATCTATTTGTCGACAATCACATTACGATTGCCAGACAGATAAGATTTTCCAAACTGTTTCGCCGATTGTACGTTTTAATTCTGGGTCGCTTATTTGTCTCGATTAATTTTGTTCTTTATAACGGAAAACTGCAATTTCTTTCTACAGACATGCCACTATCCAATTTATTAATAATCATGCTATCAATGTGGTAGTTAAAGCGATTTGTTGTCCGTCGCTCACACTTATCCATCTTTCATAACGGTTGGGTTTTTGGTCCTGTATCCATTTTTTTTTTCTTTCTAATAATGAATTGCATACCAACTTAAATAATTCTACCAGAAACAATTTAAAAAGGCAGGTATAATTCCGGGTATCCGGTTTATTTTCTCCACAATTTCCCTAAAATACGTAGAAATAAAACAGATGTCAATTCTCGGGGGTTAGTTTAGCTTTCGTGAGTGCATCAACTAGCATCAGTCCAAGAAACTAAGAGACACGACATATGCCAACGCTTCATTGCCTAAACCAATAATTTTCAAATCTTGAAATTAAAAACTCTGTATGCTTCTACATTTTTGTAGAAGCATACATATATATAAACACTATCAGGCATAATTTCTGAGAAGCAATCCATTACCTTCAATATCTACGATTACTATCAGCATCATTCTGTTATTTGCGAAAGGACAGTCTATTATTATAAAAATAATGGTGAAAACCACATTTAAACGGAAACTGGAAAGCATGATGGATTAGGCACACCAACAAATACTATTATATTTGGAATATGCAACTCTGCTACTTATGTGTTTCGTATATTTAATAAAAGATTTTGAGAGAGTTAATATAAGGGAAATCTTAAAGCTGTGCAAAGTGCTTTAACAATTAATAGAAGACATGATGTATATGAACTTTCACGAGGTGGGACTGTAAGGGTGACGCCACTGCGTGTTACTAGGCAATAGATTACTTTCATCAACCGGGGCAATAGCACCACTTTGCTTATTGGAGGCTTGAAGTGGTGGAATCCATGTTTAGTCTCCAGAGCAAAGCTACGGCAACCCCCATCTCTTCCACCATGCAGTATGACTGATATCTTTTGTGGTTATGATGGACATCATGGCGAGATCCAATCTTTATATTTCAAGAGTACAGCTCAAAAACGGTGTTCGCAGGCTGGCAGCTAGATGGTCCACCGGACGGAACCTATTGGTAACTCTGTCAAACTGAGAGAACCCCCATCTCTTCCACCATGCAGTGTGACGGACATCATGGCGAGATCCAATCTTTATATTTAAAGAGTACAGCTCTAAAACGGTGTTCGCAGGCCGGCAGCTGGAGATGGTCCACCGGACCGAACCTATTGGTAACTCTCTAGACGGCTTTCGGATCAGTTAGTGTATAATATCGCTGCCAGATAGTGACTGGAGAGAGAGAGAGTCCCAGTAGTGTGTATGCGGGGGAGGGGAGACATTGTCGAGTCCAAGTTATGTTAAAGAGCTGGATATATTCTTGCCGTATCTAAAAATTTCATTACTTCATACAGCATGTCCTCCCACCTTTTCTTACTACTGAATACATCATGAATCGTCAAACTAAGAGAACAAACCTTTCTGCGAAAAGATCTTAACCTCTTCGTTCATTTCACAAATATACATGGTCTCAGTTCTAATCTCAACGATGTCGATTTCTACTTAGTCTGCAAAACTTCATGTACTTTTCTGACAGAATTCCAGTTATCGGTTGAGAGAACCACAGCGCATCTCAGTTGTCCGAATTCTTCCCTTCAAAGGTGGTACTTGTACATATGTTCGCTCTGATATTACCTGTGCAGTCTCCTCTGGCTTAAAATCTATCTACTGCATTCTGTCAAATTCATCTTTGACTCTATCGTTCTCCCAACTCTCACTAATCACTTGGAACTCTGACTTCCTCCAGTCCAACTTTCCTAACAGTGAGGTAATTTTCCTTGGTTTAATGTTCACAACTCCAGCTGGTCTAGCTGCTGAGGCTTTAACAATTACTAATGACCTTTCGCACAGATTATTTCTTTACCCACCCAGAACACCAGATAATCCTAACCACAAAGCCAACACGCTTGACCTTTTTCTCACAAACAACCCTTCTAAGTACACGGTCGAGGTGAGTGGTCCTGTATGCACCTCAGGTCAAAACTTGGTGATGGTTTCTTTTCCAATGGATCTTTTCTCTCATGGCCATTCTCAACTTCGTGTTGTTTGGCATTATAAAAATACAAAATGGGATGATCTGCAAGATTTATTTTCTTCTTTTCCTTGGTCGGATTACTTTTTCAAATCTTCTGATGTCAACGTTTGCTCACATAGCGTCAATGAAATTATTCTTCTTGTCCAAATTATAGCTGAGTATTCTGATCTCTTGCCAAAAGGTATCAGCCGCAACTTTTAAAGCCCATCTCTATTCCCACCTCTGTCAAAATCAGATGGTTCTATCGCCACTTCAGCTAAAGCTGACCTGCTAGCATCCCACTTTTCTTCTAACTCGTGTATCTGTAATTTTGGTAAACCACCTCCTACCATTCCCAGTACACCCCATTCAATGCCTCCTGTGGTCTTCCTTCAAAAGGATTTTGAATAATCGGGATGTTAAGAAAGCTCAGGGTCCCTATGGTATTTCTGCACTTGTTCTCAAAATCTGTACACCTGTTCTGTGTCGCCTTTTTCACTTTCTTATTTCAAAGGTATTTTTCCTCATATTCAGCCAGTTCCTAAAAAGGGTGACAAATCCCTCCCACCAATTACTTCTACTCTTTCTAAAGTAATGGAGAAATCCATTAACCGCCAACTTTTAAAACACCTAGAAATCTTCCGTCTGATCAACGATCGCCGGTATGGATTCCGTCAGTGTCGGTCCACTGGTGATATCTGGCTTATGTTACCCATCTATGGATTAATTCAGTGAAAATGTTTGGTGAAACTCAAGCAGTTCATCTTGTCATTTCAAGAACTTTTGATTAATGTTATTGGACAATTTATGTAGTTAGTTGTGACCATACTGCTATTTGTTTTCATCTCACATTGGCTTCGTAAGATCAGTGGTTCCTTGTGTCACGTTTGGTCTTATTCATGTCATATGGCTCATTGTGCCACATGACACGTGATTTATTGAGTGGTCATGTTATATGTTAATTTCACTTTATGACATTGCAATCCATATGACTTTGAATCTGTATGTCACCTGTACATAATATAATATGTATGAATGTATAATTGTGATCAAAGAAATGCATCACCCCTTAAAATTGTAATTGTCGTCCGAATAACGTAATATATGGCAATATTTCTTACAGATTGCGTCAGATAAGACTGGCACGCGTAGGTGATTACGTAATATCGCATCAGCTGTTACTTTCAGCTATATAAGCACGCTCTGCAAGAGTTGCAGTCATTCCTTGCTTGTGTCAGGATGGCGAGTTACGTGCAGTTGACGCCACGAAGAAAGAGTACGATTGTTGCTTTACGTGAGGAAGGATGTTCTTCCCGTCATATTGCTTATAGAGTGTCTTGTAATCAGTAGACAGTGAGTAGATTTCTTTCAAAATTCAAGAATACTGGTTCTGCTGACAGGAAAAAAGGAACCGTAAGCAAATGAGTCTCCACGCCAAAACAGAACCCCGTTTAGAAGCGCTTATGCCTTAAAACCCGTAAAGCTTCTTCGTCTGAACTGAAAAGAGAATGGGAAGAACATACAGGAGTGGTAGCAAGTGCAGTAACGGTCAGAAGACGCCTCTTCAAAAATGGACTTTGTAGCCCGTCGTCCGAAGAAAAAGCCCCCTCCTCATACAAAAAATGAAAAGGCCCGATTAGTTTTGTGTAAGGAGCATGTCAAATGGATCCTCGACCAGTGGAAGTCGGTTATTTTCTCGGATGAGAAGAAATTCAACCTGCATAGCTCTGGTGAGAGATAAACAACTCGCCACAGATGTGAAGAATACCATCCAGACTGTATGGTGTCTACAGTGAAATTGCCTACCAGCCAAATGATATGGGGGTGCATTTCGTATCGCGGAGTAGGTCAGCTGCAGTTTATAAAAGGTTCCGTAAATGTCAATGAATACCTGGCTATATTGGAAAGGCAAATTGCTGCCGACCATTAGAAACCATTTCAACCTGCCAAGTAACTGCATCTTTCAGGACGACTCTGCTCCTTGTCATCGGGCGAAAAGTGTAAGTAGGCACTTCTGTAGTTACTTTAGCTTCATTTCTGCATTAGAGGTTCAATAGTAATGTGTTTACATTTGTTACAGGTGGAAAAATGATTGGAAGAACGGTCCATTACAACTCTTAGCTGGCCAAGAAACAGCCCGGACCTGAATCCTTTAGAGAACTGTTGGCATCGTGTGGAATCTACAGTTGCCAGAAAGAAACCAAAGACCCTTCCTGAACTTCATAATTCGTGTTTGGTATTATGAAGTTCAACTAAATATTAGTTTGCACCTGGTGAACTTTTCATTTAAAATGATAAACTGAAGCAAATTAGGGCTTCTAATAACATTTCAGCCATAACTAATTGTCGTGTTTACCAAAACTGTTGTATAAAAGGTTGCAAATGCTCATTTTGGAATATTTTGAGAGCACCTGTCAAATATTACTTAGCTTTGACTTAACTATTCATAAATATCTTTTGATTAAATTAAGCTTTTGCTATTGAAACTTAGTTAATCTTTTGTGATGCTAGTCATTAATGTAACATACCATCGCGAAAAAGGGTTAGAAATGTGAAATTCCTTGATGATGCACTTTCTATGAACACTAGTGTATGTAGCGGATTTTCCAGTTTCTGGATAGGGAAACTTAATAAAAATGTGCTTGGCACAGAGATCTTCTAAATAAGCTTCAATCTTATAGTTTGCCAACTGTTTTTTGCAATTGGGTATACAGTATTCTCTCTGTGGGTGATGGTAGATGGCTTTCTAACTTCTCCACTAATGCTGGTGTTCCCCAGTGTTCAGTTCTTTTCTCCCACTCTTTTCCTCTTATGTATTAATGACCTTCTTCCATTGACCGGAAATACTGTCCATATTTTTGCCGATGATTGCATTCCACTTTCCAGTTTGAGAAGCCTTTGCCTGCACAAACAGCTTCAACTTCTCGAATATCCGCTACCAATTCCTTAAATGCCGATCTCCAGGTAATTCTCCCGAGGGGCAATGATAACTTAGTTGATTTCAAACCTTCTAAAACCTAGTCTCGCAAAAATGATTCCTATGCTCATCTCCGATAACACTGATTTCTAGACAAGATCATCTAACTCTATTATGGATTACCCTGACTTCTAATCTCTCTTGGCACAAGCACATTACAAATATTGCTTCCTCTGCATCTAAAAAAAAAACTAGGTTTTCTCTTTCGCTCTCGGCGTTACTTTTCTTCCAAACAGCTGTTCACTCTGTGAAAATCGCAAATCCGCCGTATCATGGAATATTGTTCCCAAAACCTCTCTTAGGCTTCTAGGTTAATTAATGCCTCATCTCTAACAGAATCTCTTCTCTCTCTGTTTCATAGACTATTTGTTTCTGCTGCATACCTTTTCTACAGATACTTCCATGGGCACTGTTCTTCTGAATTGGCGTCTATAATTCCGGCTCTCTCCTCCAAATCAGTCCGAACACGTGCCGCCACCAGCCATTTACTGTCCAACTTCAAACTCATAGAACCGACTTTCCTTCTTCCTCGTTTATTTTCTTTGACTTCCGTTTTCCGGAACAACTTTTCTTCTTACAGATTTCCTGAAAATTACTACAGAAATTCAAGTCCATTGTCAACAAGTATCTTCTTTCATCTTCTCAACCTTCAACCTATGCACGGTACTAAGTACTATAGGTTCTAATACCTCTCGTGTTTGGTGTTTTCCTTGTATATAAGTTATTCATCGTAAGGTATTAGGCCAAAAGAATTGAATAAAAGTGTATTAAGTTCAATAAAAAAAGTCTTCGAAGTGAGCCATTCGGCCAAAAGAAACGATAAAGGCTAAGATATCTTGAGTTGTTTTTATGCGTCATATCCTAATAAAATTATTGATTTTAATAGGAAATTATTAAAAATTAATAAAAGTAAAATAATGACGAAGACCAATTATTGAAAATGGGATACATTGAATGGTACGTTGAAGAGGGCACCATTCAATACATCCAAACAATAATTAGCAAAAACTGTTCCTGTTTGTCATCTACAAGTATAGCGAGGTCCAAATAATCAAAGATTATATTAAAATAATACTAAAATTTAGCGGCATACTGGCAGAATAACAGATAGCATTGAAGCAAATAATACAGAAAGTGAGAGCCAAGAATAATTTACACGTGGAATGTTTATCAGTGAAAGAATATTTATGCTATTAAAATTTATTTACCAGTGAAAAGGAAGGAAAGCCTAAGCTGAATTAAGGCGAAAAAGAAACAAAAGTAAGGATACTTTTTCCATAGGCTAGATCTTGAGGTTTAAAATTTAGAGTTAGCAAGCAAAGAATAGCATCTAATAAAGGTACATCAGTCTGTAGACGCTCCCGGATATACCGGGAGCGTTTACAGACTGATGGTATGTTTAATCAATAATTCGATGGCATTAATCTGATCTGCGACACTTTTCCATTCACACACGTCCATCACCCCCTATTTTGTTTTTTTTCCATAGGCCCTAGCCACTGAAATCTCAGGAAACTAGGTATATATATACATACACACTGGGTGATCACTGAATAAGCGAAGGTGACTTGCTGACAGCTCGATAATTGATGAATTAATTAATGAAATAAATAAACTCGAATAAACAAATTAAATATAACCTGCTGTGCAGATGCATTTCTAATGGCAAAAAGAATACAATTGCAAATATCCGTTGAAAACGAAGAGCTTAACAAGAGCAAAGAACCACTCGGTGTAAATTAGAAGGGAAATGTCAGAATAATTAACGAAATTTAACTACCTCGGAATAACCCAAAAAAAAGTACAAAAAAAAATATTGAAGGAGGAAAGGGGGAGGTTGAATAAGGCAATTTGGCAAAATCCAAAAATTAAATGGGACGCTAAAGTTAAAATGAATAAAACAATTGTAAGATCCTAAAATACCGTATGCAGCTGAGACAAAAATGAAAAGCACTGAGGGAAAACAACCAATAACACAATAAGAGATAAAAGTAAAGAAACAAATGTAAAATGCAACCTTTAATGAATCGATATGTAATTCAAAAATAGAATGAGGAAAACATAAATCTGAGATAATGACAAGCGGGCTAAAATACTAAAGAACTGAAGAGCTCAGCAAACGAAGACCAAGATGGAAAGATGATCTCTCCAACCTAACAATGGGAAAAGACAAAACTTTTACAACTAAGATAAGCGTGGTTGTCTCCAAGACTACTGCAGAAATTCACGTTCAACACCATGGAACTAAATGTAGTAAATTAATGTACCTTAGGGTTATTTATAGATGGACATAGAAAGCCGGAGTTTTGTTCAAATCTACAAATACTGCATCCTCAAATCACTTTCCTGCCAAGGGAAATTAATCACACTTCCTTTCAGCAGAATAAAAATATTTCAGTGTGCATAATCAATCAATCTTTTATTGATAAGCAATTTCCTATATAATTCATAAAAAACTGTTAATCAACAGTAATATTTTGAATTTAGTTTGCAGAGTAGTAATCGTTCTATCTCATTTTTGTCAAATTTACCCACAAGTTCTCTAAAGTAGACATTTTAGAGAACATTTGACAAGTTCTTCAACATTTGAAGTTCTTCAAAATGTCTGCTATTCAGTAGACATTTCGGAGAACTTGTCAAAATGAAAAATCAGTCACAATATTCGGTTAAAAGCACCAGTAATTTTCATACGTGGTATATAAAAGAATACGCAAATATTATATTACGTTAATATAGAATTTCTTATTCTGATATCAGCAATGCGCATCTCATTCTTAAAACTGTACTCATCTACATATAGAAACAAAAACTAATTTAAAGTACATTGGTGTCAAACAACACCCATCTGTTTAAAGTCACTGCTTAAATTTTTAAAATGAAATTTGTTGACGATGTAATTTAACGCGATAATTACGAATATGAAACAGGAATTTATAATTGGAATAAGAGTGAGCTCTGAAACGTGCAGATCACACGAACTATAAACTACACACAGGCACTGGCAAAATTCTTTATAATCTTTCCCAGTACATAACGTCTCATTAAGTCTTTTCTTTCACAGAAAGACATAACTTAAGGATATTCGCAAGCTGCAGTATCAGCTTGTGAATTCCGGGAAACTCGGGTTTTCATTCAGCAAACAAACCGAAGAACACAATATACTGACGACAATAGATGAAGCCAATTCTTTGGAATGGAATTTTTTTATTCTAAAATGGATGAATACTTCGCTGGCCAACCACATACTTATTGAGGGCCATTCTATCCAATTTCAGTGTTATATCACGCAAGGGTGATATAACACTGAAATTATACTAATCTCATAGTTTCAGTTTCTATGACGCTTAATGTAAACTAATAAAAGACATAAGCGAATACCAGCGTTTTTGAATCTCTAGTGCCATTATCAAAGAAGCTCCATCGCAACTTGGTTGCATATACTGGACTATCTGAGCTTGTACAGACTACCGATTGGAACCAAATAATCAGAATGAAACCTTGACCTAAGGCGAAAAAATTCAACTGAATTACATGATTCCTGGCAGACTTCCTCAATGTCGTCAGTTGCCATCCTCCAAATTTGATACCACTCCGTACAGAGAAATTATTTTGAACTATTATATCCTGGAAGTCCCATGATGAGATGTTTGCTGTCAAGAGATACTGACGCAAATAACAGCCTGATGATAATTCGGTGTCAATTATAAATGTGTATGTTTATAAATGTTTAACTCGCCAAATATACTTTCATTTGTATCCTTTTTATAACCGTAACCCCTGTTACTATTTGCAAATATCGTATAATTTATGAAATTATTAATCGGATCTTTGCAAGTACGGAAAAGAATCATTACCCTCAATATAAGACGCACTTGGTACGTTACATTCAGATCCAGAGGCCGTGCCTCCAAACTCGCAGAACCTTCAGCGAGGGTTCAAAAGGGCACTAATGGTTGTCCACACGAGAGACGGCTTAGAGGGTAAGAACTGCAGCTTAAGTCCCTGAAGGAGATCAATAAATGAAGGAGGCATATTCTCTGGTAGGAAATAGACAAGAACCAGGGGCACAGATATAAAATTTTAGGGAGTAAAAAGGGCGAGATCATGCTTTATCTTCGAACATAACGTTGTAGAACATTAGAAGGGGAAAAAATATACTGTTAAAATATATATACACACACACATACATACCTTACAAGGCGGCAGAAGATTTGATAAGTCAAAAGCGGAATTGGTAATCACTTTTTAGCGAAAGAGGAAGTATGGTTGTTGTTGAGTTTCAAGTGCTTCAGCAACTTAGGCCATATTGCTCCATATATAATCTGTGTGCAAATTGACGGTTTGCCCTCGCCCGAGTCCTAACAACTGGGTCACGTTGCGGAACAAGCCCATAAAAATTCCTCACTCCATCGACTGGATTTGAATTCAGGTCTTTTCCACCATTGTGTGGGATACACACAAATACGGGACAGTATGGGTGAGCGGGTGTTTTTTATTTTTTTAGTTGATGCGCGCGCGCGCGCGCGCACACACACACACGCACACACACTCCCTTGAGTAATTTAGCCATTTTACTTATTTAATCCTAATGCATATTCCGCAGTAACAGACTCTTCGTGGCTTAGATTGAATTAAATAAGTAATAAAAATGTATGGCCATCCATTTAGTGTGCGATCAGCGAATTACAGCCTGCTGAACTTTACCAGGAAATACAGTATTCAGAACATTAACAAGTGAGGGCGAATACAACCTTGTGGGGGGGGAGCTCATTTCGAATGATTGAATGAATTTCATTCGTTCGAAATGAATGCCCCCCTCCCCACACACACAAGGTTGTATTCGTGTGCTCTTTTTTCCTGTATAACATTGTGGGGGGAAAAGTAAATTACACCATAATTTATACATCCACTGACAAAAAAATGCAACCTTTATTCAGTATCGAATCGGGCCGCCTTTGTTTCAAATGACATCAAGTGTGCTGCGCAGCATGGATTCTATAAGGTGTTTTAGTGCGCTTTGGTATAATTATAACCGTTCTTCCAGGAAAACATCGCGTAGCTGCGACAAAAAGTTGAAGGAAGAGGACTTCGTTGTCGAATAGCTCTCTTCATGAGGTTCTCGCCACACTCTCTGCCTACCATCAATGCAAAACAAAGTGTGTTTCAATTCGTCTGATCACATGATTTTCTTACAACGTTCAATCACCGTTTTCGGCACTACTGAAAGCAAAATTTTCTGTTTTCATTTGAAAACAGAAAATTCACGTGGCTTCCGAAGATGCAGTCGATTGCCAACACCAAATTTTCTTCGCACGGTTTCCGGTTGAATTCAGATATTATTTGCTGCACACTCGAGGTCCTATTTTTCCGTACAGTAGTCCTTAAATTAAGACGGATTCGTTCTTGAAATGTTGTGTTTCGGCTACATGCACTCCTTTGAGATGTGGAAGAACCGCTTGTTTCCAGTCATTAAAAACCTTTGAGATGGATTGTTTTGAGAAATCAATTACATCTTTCATTTCTTGAATCGTGGATCCTGCTAAACATGCACCCACGAAGGGCTTTTTCAAAGTCTCATAGATCGCGCGCTATTCCCATTCTGGCTTCAGATTACTGTAGTCGAGCAGCCTGTGCAGTCTTTATTATTAATATCAATTTATTTCCGAAGAAATGTCCCTTTACAGCTATATTCAATGGGGCAACAGGTCATCACCTCCACGTTAGTAAAGAGTTCCGTCTTATTTAATCGCGAAAATAAAAATAATTTCCTAAACCTATCCACATCGTCAAGGAAACTCAGATTTCTCGTATTTACATTAACCTTACTTGGTATAAGAACATCACAAATGTTTCTTTCTACATCCAAAAATATTTCATTTTCGCAACTACGTGCCTTCATGAGTATAAGCAGTTTGTAGTCGCCATCCTCCCCACACCTGATGGAAAAGAACTGAGTTCAAATCCCGTCAACTACGCGAATGAATTTTTGGGCTTTTTCACAACGTGCTCAGTTAGTCAGTCTCGGGAGAAGGTAACGTGGTTTATTCTCCCGAAAACTCGGGTTTTGTCAAGCAGACATAGACCATAGAGCACCCGCAATTTACAGAACGGCGCAATGTGACCCAAGTTGCTGATACATCTGAAACCCTACAAATCTTTTTCCCAAGTCGGATGACGTCCACTAATACCTACTTCCGGAAAAGCAGGAAAGGTTTTGGCTCCCACTGACAGTGTCAAATTCCTAGGAGTATTCCTTAATGCTAATCTCACCTACAAACAACAAATCCAAGCTCAGTATTCCAAAGCCTTGTGAGCCTTCTGGGGAATCAAAATAGATTTGTGCAGAACTCACAAACAAAGAATTAGGAAATACCTCGAAACGTACATCAGTAGCGTGCTCTCATATACCATGGAAATTTGGTCTGCCGCACCTCCCACCAGCCTCATGAAACAATGGGGTCTTGAATTCTGGGTGCTAATGTGGACCAACTTGTGGTCTCACGCGATCTACACGACATCCAAATTTGCACTCTGTTCCAACGCCCACATTCCACAGAGCCCACGTGCAGAAAATAAAGGCATTTTTTCATCTAACATGATCACATGAACACGGCTGGTCCGCGTTTGCCAGGAAGATACCTCCGCCGTACTCCTCCTTTGTGCTCAAGACGCGAGAGGTCAGAATTTCAAGAGACATTTCCAAAATGTGACTTTGGACATTCAACATGGACAACTCATATCGAGATGACATCTTGGCTTATCTTACTGTATGTAGAGGAAAGGAGTGCAAGTGTCAGTCCTAGAGCGCTGATGTCATTTTATGTTACGCTTAATTTGTAGGCTCGTTTGTTTAAATTACGATTAATTTTCTATTCTGATATTTTGTAGCTGAACTTTGTATTTCTGTGTTTGGTCACTCGTATAGTTAATGTTTAATAAGATTCTTCCAGTTATCTGTGCATGGAATCTCAAATGTATTCGATTTAACTTATTAAAGGATTTTATTATTATTATTAAATATAACAACACCACGTTTTGTTTTTGTTTTTTTTTCTGAGCAAGCAACTCGAAGGATATCATAGAAGGGACTACAAACCTAATGGTATTCCTACCACTAGGTTGGCGTTCCCAAAAACTCCTCGACTCTCTCTCTCACACAAACATTCCCTTTTACAGCATACTTTTCTTGTAAAATATTGCCACGAGCTTCTGAATTCGCATCTGTAATTTCAGCTCATTTCTTTCAAACCAGTTCGAATACGTACGTGACTTACCATCTGTGAGTTCATGTTCAATTAAATTCCAACACTGAACTTAACTTTTCTTCGTTTATTTCTCGCGCATACATTCTTTTAAACAATCTTTCTCCTTAGCATTTTCTGTAAAAAAGAAATCATCAGCCGCGACTGTGACCATAAAGAAATACGTCTTTATGTATGAACACGCTTTAATATTAACTTTAAAATATCTGATTTAATCGAAGACCGTTCTGCACAAATTTCCATTTAGAGATGAATGCTGTATTGGGTTTGTACTTACTTCGAGATCGCTTTTAATGAGCCAGGGGAGGCTAGTACCTTTCTGGTTGATCCAGATCGAGCCTCAAAATTTAATTCAAGATGGTGATCCGAGACAATGATAAAACTTGTTTTTATCATTGTCTTTTATGCGCCTTCTAACCCAACTTCACTTTCACAAATTATTGTTTGCGTCAATGCCAAGAGAACGATTCAGCTGAGATCATTTTACGAAATTGAAAAAAAAAAAAAAGACTTTATTATGAGCAAATGAGGTGACTAACCGGTGTAATATTAACATAAGGCAGCAACAGCTACTTCGCAGGGCGCGCGCAATTATCTTGTATTATAAAGTGTCCATTCGAGCGGCAAGATGAGTCGACGGTGTGCTTACACAACCAAAGTATGCGTAAAACTAACCTCAGATCACTTTCAATTAATCATCGAATGGATTCGAAGAACAAGGGCAATTGTTCGTCTACAGGGAAGGCCTCACGATGCATTCTGCCATCCTAAACGCAAAGTTTGAAACGAGTACCTTGTCTTAGGATAAAAAAAGACGTGCCTGTGGACCATTTACAGGGACAAAAGTAAACAGTGGCATCGAAGAGTACGTTGAAGCGGACTTGTGCGCAGTTTCAAAGCCCCTTAATCACTCACAAGGAACTGATGATGAAAATAAAGAGTACGCTCAACTGGCAGAAGCTGTTCTCCTGAACAACTTCCATGACCCGCTTAATTCTTCAAGTGGTATGCGTAACAAAACTCCCGCGTTTATCCTGACCTCACATATCCTATCCCGTATGAATAGTCAAACTCAGAATGCAGAGATAAAAGACTGTCATACTGGGCCACCCGAGAACCACTCATCGTCCCTGTGTTATGTCCATAAATTGCGTGTGTTCTTTGGTAGATTTTCCTGGAGAAAAAACCCAAGTTTTGGGGGGGATGAAACCTTGCTGTCCACACCTGATACCGACTAACTTAGCCACGGAGTAAAAAAAAAAAAAAGCCCATAAAAGTTCCTCGAGTCATTGACGGAATTTGAACCCGTACCTTTCCACTCGGCGTGGAGAACAGTGATTATAACCACTGCGCTACCAGCGCGGACAGACTGCGTCGTATAAATAAATTCTCATTAAATGGCTCCTTGGTTTATCCTTATTAAGGTGGCACGCATACCTGATGGACGCGCAGAGCAATGTACAATTATGATTAGGCTTAACAGACAAAACGTAAGTAGCAACGTGCCAAAGCAATCAGCTATTCCTAACCAGTTAGGATTTATTTGATATTTAAAGCGTAAACCATGTTGTTCATTCGTGTAGTCCCACATGAATGAACAAAACGATCTATAATCCAACTTCGTTGCTATGGACTTGATCATTCACAACTTTGATACTTCCGATTAGGAAGCATCAAAGTGGAGAACAATGAAGTCTGCACCAACACAATTCCTTATAAAGCAGTGTTAATTAGAGCTGATTTGAATTGACGGTTCGTAGCCAATTTAATTTTAAAAAATATATTATTACGACTTTCTCGCCATGGGATGAATCCCCACATGTCCCTGTTCCACAATCGGAAAAGTAATAAACAATAAATCGGTCAACTATCAAGGTCAAGGATCAGTAGTCACGAATGGTCGTTATTGTAGTATCTCAAATAGAGAGCTTTATGTTAACTGAAAAAAAAAAGTTTCTGGTACCCCCGGCTTGGCCTAAAACTGAGGAACTGACGAAAACGTTTTCTACTTGAGTCTTTCCAGTTGTTCTGAATGACAAGGGTGGGAGAAGCGACTCCGACTTCTTCCTGGAGAAGCGATTAAAGTCTTGGGGAAGAAGCGACTGGCAGGTGAGGACTGTGCAAGACTACGCGCAGGCGTAGTCTTGCACAGACCCCACCACCGACCCCTCAACACTGGCTCTCTGAGTACTTCTTTCCGGGACAAATCCAGCTTTGAAAATTGTTAAAAAAAAATACTTCACGTCGCAAAATTTATAAATGACCTTTATAGAATTATTAACTAATTATTTAGCAACCTTTTTGTCACCAAAAGGAGAGTTATTTAGTACAAATAAGCGCACTATCAAAGTTCAATAAAAAATTGTTTTTTTAATTTTAACACAAAAAATGAATGATAGATTCCAATCGGAATAGTTTTCTCTTGATAAGCATCGAATAACGCATAACTAATGTGATTTTTAAATTTTTATCTCCATTAGCGACGGAAACAGAGAGGGTGGACACAAAAATTACATTTTCCTGTCTGGCGCCGCCATTTTTAATTTTAAAAATATTTTAAAATTATATTTTAAACCTACTCGTTGAGGTCTTTCTAACGGTGTATGATAAGCTATAGGTTGTTGACAACATTTTTGTCTCCCCCTCACATTTTATCCTCCCTCAGACAAATTTTGGTCAACAACGATCAATATGGCGTTATGTTGGCCAAATGATGTACAAATTGAAGTCTATGGGTTGAGTTGTTCCTGAGATACAATGCTGTGACAGACGGACCGACAGACAAGGACATAAGTCCTTCGTTAGACTACGGACCCTAAAAAGTGATAGGATCTCTTAAATATATGAACGCTGGCGATGTTCACATATTGAATTCATTTTTGTTTTAATGCATGCAATGAGGCAGTGCATAAAATATATTTATGCACTGCCTTATGTTATCTACACCTTGACAAAAGGAAACCTTTTGTTATCTATATATTAATAAAAATGCCCACAGGCAAACAACAACAGCGGGCCCTGGCGGACTCCACCAATAACATTAATCCACAAAGAGCTGTGTCCTTCCCAGCAATGCTGGGAAGCAGCGGAATAATCAATGGTAACCCTTTCTACCAAGTGCTTTTTCTGATTATTTTTAGTCTAACTCTAATCCCAGTTCTGGCTACTGAGTCTCCAGCCAACTCATCAAATGCCTTTGAGAGTTCTTGTCACCTTCTGTTTCAGCAACGGCAACCCACAAAACAAATGCGTCGCACAGGAGCTAGTTGTTGTCAGTGGCTACTGTTAGAGGAAACGGGAATTATATTCTGCAAAAATGAAAGGTGAAACAGGACCAGGGTATGTCTGCCAGGGGCAGAGTTGATGACGTTGTACAGCAGATATCTTTTAATGGCACAAAACGTGATATGGTACATGTTGGCACAAATGACATTAAGAGTAGAATATCTGCAGATTTACTTAACAAGTACAGGCCAATGTTTAAAAAATGTCTCTGCTTGTTAAGTCGCGAGTGACGTTTAAATTTGAAAGTGTCTGCAATTTTGCCCTGACACGATAGAAGGGAGTATATGATGAGAGCCTTGCCAATCAATTCGGACGTGAAGAGATTGGGCAAGACTTTTGGGATAGAATTTTTCCCAGCGTGGTCTGTGCTTGTTAACAGAAGAAACTGCTTCTACAGGGATGGGATACTCTTAAATAAAAAGGGTGCGAGATTATTTGCTGATGCTATCGAGGCAGTATTAGGTGGGACAACCAGCTTGTGGAGGAGGGGATACACAAATTAATCGATTAACAATAGCGGTAGGCAGAGGTGAAAGCGATTCTTGCACTGCTTCTACTGGAACGAGCAGCAGCCTTGAAAGCAAGATCTTGAGGATTTCAAGGACTGCTGGATATCATCATGAAACAAGTGGGATGTGTTTACTTCCCACGTGTTTACTTGTGGGAAGCGTTAGGGTAACTAAGAATAACAACACGTGCATGTATACTTGCATGTACGCCAGTGCTAGGAGTGAATAAATTTGAAGTGCTGATCAAGAGATTAAAGGCAGATGTTGTTGGGATATCAGAGACGTGGCGTCATTCAAATATAAGAGTTGCAGAATTTGAACATGGGAAGTGCAATGCATACAGAAAAGACAGACAGGATAGAAGGATGCGAGGTGTTATGCCGTTAGTCAAGAAGCATATAAAATCTGAAGCAGCGCATCCAGTTGACATGGGTGGCCAGTGCAAGGTTGAGTCAGTTCAGTGTGACATAAGCACTGGGAAAGGCCTCCGTAGCCGAATGGTCAGGAGTACACACACTCTTTGAGTAGACCGAAAGTTCAAGTCCCTGACTGCTAAATACGGTCGATCTGCCAACCCGAATTGGCCAAGCATGACAGATTATGGTCCCTTTTCCTCAACATGAATCGTTGAGGAAGCTTTCATCCTGCAGTGGATTGATAACGGCTGCAGTTTACCTTTTTTACCTTTACCCAAGCACTGGGAAAACAAAAATGAGAGTAGGAGTGTGTTATAGGCAAAACGACTCTGATGAATAAAACGAACCACAGCACAGGGAATCTGAATGAACCAGAGAATGTCATATAACTAGGGGATTTTAACTTTCCAGATATTTACTGGAACATATGGTTGGTCACTCGACCAACCACAAGTTTCAATCAATATCTGGAACACACTAGCAAGACTTTTGTGGATTTAGTTTTCTACAGCAGCATGTTAGAGAGCCAACAAGAGGAAGTAATATTCTTGATCTTATCATCAGCAACGATTATTCATTATTATAAATAAAATAAATATTCATTTATTGCAAATACAGCAAGTCATCACAGCACATAATAATGCAAAGGATTTAGCATAAAATAATCGAATACACAGCAGATTTCATATAAACATTAACAATGACTAGAAATTATACTTATGGATTAAAAACGAATTTGCAGAACATGACATTTGGCTTTCAGTTGCAGTTATTGGGTTGGAGGCAGGTTCCTGTTCTTATTTTTCTTCATTTTATCGGATATCTGATTCCTGTAAGCTTCAGAGTTGAGTACCCTGTTGCAATCAATGTTGTGATGATTTATGAGGTGAACGGAGGCATTGGGAAACATTCTGTCCATTTATTTGAACCTGGAGATGTTGGATTTGAATTGTTGGTTTCTTGAATTTTCCCTGTTGGGTGCAGCTAAATCGCATGCAGAAGTAATTAGCTTTGCAAGAAGCATGACTCCAGACTCGTTGATCATCTGTTGCAAAGGCTTTGTTTTTAAGTTTTCATAAAGCTGTTGCCTGGATATTCTATGGGGAATTTAGCCATTTAAGAACCCAGTATTCTAGGGCAATGAATTTCTTAATGGTTACTTGAGGAACACCAGACGAGATTTCGGAAGCATAGGACAGAATGGGAATCTTTGAACATGTTTAATGACTTTTTCTGTCTTGAATTGCTGCTGTTTCTTGTTTGATTAACCATTTTGAATCTGCAGACAAATGAACACTAGGTGGCAGTGATCACAGTATGTTGATTTGGAATTTACTTAAAGATGTAACCATCAAGGATAAAGGGAGACGTTTTTGCTTTCGTAAAGGTGACTACAGTGGTCTCAGACAATTTTTTAAAATCTGTACAGCCGGATCAACTGATAACATTACTATCAGCAAATTCTAAATCGGAAGCGTTCAAGGAATTAGCGTTGAAAGCTACTGGGCTTTTCATACCAACTAGGAAATACTCTTCTCTAGGCCTAAGTGGATGTCAGAAAGGAAAAATTATGGGATGCATATAATGATCGGGCGACACAGAAGCCTATGGTGGATAGTCTGTAACTAAGTCACAAAGCAGGTCAGACAAGCGAAGGCAGGTTACGGGAAATCTTTGGCAAAGGACGCAAAGAAAAGCAGCAAATACTTCTTTACTTATGTAAACACTAAAAGGAATGGGATGGATCAGATTGCTTACAAACTGAATTCACACATGAGGAATTCTTAGGAAGAGAACGCTGAAAGTTTATCTAACAGGGAGCTAAATGATTTTGAAATAACTGAGAGTAAAGTGGAAGAGAAATTGTTGAAGTTAAACATACGAAAGAAACCTGGGGTGGATGTGATCTCTTCCGTTATATTTAAGGAGGCACCGAATGAGGTAAGCAAACCCTAGCCATAATTATGAGAATATCCATGGATTTAGGGAAGGCCCCCGCGGACTGGAGGTGTGCGAATGAATCCCTAATTCACAAAGGGGATAAAGGGTAACACGAGTAATGACAGAACTGTTTGTTTAACTTCTGTTCTAGGGAAAATAATGGAGTCATTGGTAAAAGAAGTAAAGCCGGATCATCTAGACAAGGCTGCAATTATACTTCAGACACAGCATGGGTTTGTTTAAGGGAAATCTTGTTTAACAAATTTCCGATTCTTCCTCTTGCTCAGATCACACGCACGCACGCACACACAAGAGGGATCATAAATTCAAATTGACGAAGGATGGTTGCAGAATAGGAAATCTTGTTTAACAAATTTGATTGGATAGTACGATGTGGTCACAAAGGAAATGGATGCAAAAAATAATTTTGATATCTTATACTTGGACTTTGATGCTGTTGCACATAAAAACAGCCAAATTGGAGCAGTGTGGCATTAAGGGCAAGTTGCTGCTATGGATGAAAGGATGGTTTAGTGGGGGAAGATAGAATGGTAATCAGTGGACACTGCCCTTCGTGGGCGGGCTATTGATATTAGCGGAGTCCCCAAGGTTCAGCGTTGAACCCATTGTTGTTTCTATATTTGTCAGTGATATTGATGAAGGCATATCAGTCTTAATGTCCAAGTTTGCAGACGATACAAAGGCTAGCAGGATAGTTAACGACAGTGTACAACTGCAACATGATCCAGAAAAGTTGTGCAGTGGATTCAGAAATGGCAACTGAAGTTTAACATTGATAAATGCAAAGCATTCCTAGTAACTGTGCAGTCAAATAAGTTCTCTGAGCAGTGCAGACAGACAGCCAGGACGGCTCATGGGGATTTGTCAATGATATACGGGAATTTTGCTAACAGGGATAAGTAGGTGATCATCCCATTTCATAAGGCAATGGTCAGGTCACATCTTTTATACCTTACAAGTCTGGAGGTCTCGTAAGAACATGGAGCTGCTGGAACGAGTACAGAGAAGGGTAACGACATTGTTGAGGAGAAACAAAGGGTTGCTCTCACCAAGAAAGGCTTCAGTTCTGCATATTGCAGCGTCTGGAGACTAGGCACCTGCGAGGTGTTTTGTCGATAAGCCTTTCAATGGTTTGATCAAGCTCAATGCTGATGCGATCTGTAAGATGTAAAATCTTACAAGTAAAATATTTTATACAAAAGTGAGATTAATTTAAAGTAAAGCTTCTGATATAGCAATATGGGGCAGCAAAACATTACTAGTCACGAATATTATTTAGATAATGGGTCACTCGCTAGGGATTTAATTAGACAAGGTAATAGAGAAGGGAGCGGGGAGCTTAACAAAGGCTAGTGGCAATAGGGGGGTGCACTTCAGCTCCCAGCACACAGGAATAAATCAAAACAATGGAAACAGGTAACAGCGGCTACTGACGAGTACGTGTGAATAATTTTGGCCCCGAAAGAACAATACGGCAAAGGACCGAGTTTGTCGGGACATTCCTTTGATCGGTGATATCTGAAGAAGACACGGGTAGTAAATACGGGACAAATGATCGTGTGAGATTTAAGACTGGCGTCTGGCTGTCGGTGATAGCAAGTTTTGGGTTGTTAGGAAAAAAAAGTGTTAAGTGAAACAGAAAGATGGCGGCGAACTGCCTGGGAAAATTTACAAATTTCTTAAAATGAGGAGTTGGATAGAGCACTGAAGAGACAGCTTGAGAAAAATTAAAATGGGCGAATAGGACAGGGTGAAATTTTGATAAAATGAGAAGATTGGTTAAGACTGAGAACTAGGACTTTCCTGACGTATAGGGGCGGTACGTAATTTAGTTGAACAAAAAGTGAGTGAAGGGGGGGAGGCAGAGGACAGTTGAGATTTTGTCTGTGTTTATGGAAATGAGTTAAGAGAAACAGACAGTTGAGTTTTTTCGTCGGTGCTTGCGGAAATGGGTTAAAATAGTCACAGAGTTGAGTTTTGTGTGTGTGTTTATGGAAATGAGTTAGGAAACATTGAGTTGAGTTTTTGTGGGTGTTTTTTGAAGATGAGTTAGGAAAGACAGAGTTGAGTTTTTTTGACAGTGTTAGTGGGAAAATGAGTTAATAAGTTGTGTAGGGTTAGATAAGTAAGAAAAGTCAGCCAGTTGAGAAAGTTCTGACAAAGCTAAGATGAAGTAGTAAGTGTGTAGGGTTAGATAACGACTGAGGTTAGCAGTTGAAAAAGTCCTGACAAAGTTAAGATGGAGTACTAAGTTGTGTAGGGTTAGATAAGTCCTGTCAGCCAGTTGGGAAAGATCTGACACAGTTAAGATGGAGTAGTGAAGGGTTAGATAAGTTTAAGTACAGTCAGTAAGTTAAGAAAAGTTAGGAGTTTCATGATAGAAGAGAACAGTCGAGTAGTCCGTCATTGGAAGTGGCCGTATGCAGAAAGTCTAATCCGTCATGGAGGAAGGCAAGGGTATAGTGGCATACTGTTTTGTGAAAGGCGCCACCTGTGGTTTCCCACATCTGCACCATGGTACTTTGTGAAGAAGTACAGAATCTCTGTAAAAGCCAGAAAAAGTGTAATGTCTGGTTTCTGTCAGAGTAGTGTTATGTTTTGTTGTTGTGTCTCTGGCTGCTTGGCCGCAGAGCCCCTAGTGGGACCCCACGTTGCCCGCCACCACCACTGGGAGGTGAGCCAGGCTGCCCATTATACTCTGGCTGGCCTTTGCCAGGGTTGCCTGAGCTTCCTGACAAAGGTCAAGTGAAAAAAAATAAATAAATAAAAAAAATTAAATAATAATAAATAAATAAATAAAAAATAAAAAAATAAAAATAAATAAAATAAAATAATAAATAAAATAAATAAAAATAAATAAATAAAGAAATAATAATAATAATAAAAAATAAAAAAAATGGGGGGGGGAGAGAAAACAGAGCAGGAGTACGAGTTAGAAGGAACAGAAAGAGGGAAAGGAGGACGGACTGAAGTTAAGGAGCAGTCCGCTCTTTGTGAGGTGAAAATAGGGGTCTAGGGGTGGTAGTTAAAGTAGCAGGGGACAGGTGCCCCTGCATGATCACCAGAGGCCAATGGACTCTGTATCCCGCACTCAGAAGTTCTCCAGAGTGCCACCAATCCCGCACCAGAATGGTGCCGGGTGATCCTACCCTATAAGGGGTTTGCAGCAGTATCCCGCACTCGATGAGTGCCAGCAGTCCCGCTCCAGAATGGTACCAGCAGTGTTCCTACCCTTAAAGGATTAGCAAGTTGTCAAGGCAGTGTCCTCTAGCGGAGAAGGAGCTAACCCACACCAGTCTGATTCAGGCCTTGGGCAGCATGATCCAATGTTGTTCTCATTTCAGCAATCTTGGCTCGCCTCAGTGCGAAGATTTCCTGCGCATACACAGTTAGTGCCCTGTATGTATTTTCATCGAGCAGCAGCGAGGACTCTTGGTTTCGTGGATTCCTTTGAATTGCGGTAGCAAACTTGATTCTACTGTTGTCATAGGCAGGGCACTCATACATGAGATGCCCCCAGGACTCTTCTTCTCCACAATGGCACCGCGGGTCTCTTTCAATCCCCATAGCTGTGAGTTTCTGACGTAAGGGGCCGTGTCCAGTGATAATAAACGTCATCTGCAGACCAGGTGAAAACCAGGGAGGGGGGCTCTGGGTGAGTATGGTTTATAGTTGGGAGGAATCGCCTCGTGATGTCTCCTTTCTGCGTGGTTTCCCAGCTCTGTTGCCATATCGCTTGTAGGTGTTGGGTGATTCTGCTCTTCTCTGTCTTGGGATCATTTGCAAGATCCAGCTGGAGATTTACTATATCAGCTGGTGTTCCTTTCCTAAGGTGGTAATATAGGCCTTGCCTGACTACTTCTAGGTAGAGTGGCTGACAACCTGTTAGAACTTGCAAGGCAGGGGTGCTAACAGTGCGGCACGCCCTACTAATTGATAGCAGCATGAACCTTTGAATTGTATCCAGCTTCTGTTTGTTTTTTGTTAGTGTAGCTTGTCTATACCAGGTGGAGGCACCATAGCAAACAATCGGGACATATACTGCTTTGTATAAGAGGGTCAGAACTTTGTGCTTCAGGCCCCAGTTCGGCTCTGCTCACCCTCCTGATCATGGCGGCATACTTCCGGATTTTGGTGGCTAGATATTTCAGGTGGTTATGGAAAGTAAGACCCGAGTCAATGTAAATACCTGAGTATTTAACCTCTATGTACAGTCGGATGGGGGTGAAGTTTAATTTCATCGTAGGTGGTCTTCTAATTTGTAGTCTGCCCTTGAGGAGAATGGATTTTGTTTTTTCTGCCGAGATGGTAAGGTTATGCAAGGCTGCCCAGTTCTGGAGCTTCACAAGCGCATTTGCAATAATTTCCAAGGACGACCTAGTGTCCGCACGCACTAACAGGACAAGGTCGTCCGCAAAGGCCAAGGGCTCAGCCCCCCAAGGTCCAAGCCCAGGAACTCGTCCAAGACAATAGACCAGAGGAACGGGCCAAGCACAGAGCCCTGCGGACTGGCCCGAATGCAAACGAGCGCTGTGAAATATTTTTTGGTGAAGGAGTTTTAATTAAAAGGTGGAGCGCAGAAGCGAGGGTAGCACCCTATGAGCTTTCTCCTTGTGAATGTGTTTTTTTTTTTTTTAAAAAGGAGGAGAGACGAAAGTAACGGAGAAAGTAAAGGAGTGGAATGATAGAAATCAGCGAAAGCAAAGGTGCCTGGAAAAAGAAGACATCGAGTTCTAATGTCCGAGACGGTAGGAAGCAGCCCTTGTATCGAAACTAATAGGTGGTGAGGGCTTTTTTTTTTTTTTTTTTTTTGGTAGTTGTTGGCGCATAGGCTTCTGTGGCCATAATGCACCTCCCAAGGTTTTTGCAGTACTTTGATCCAAGCCCGAGGCGGGAATCGAACCCGCGACCTTTGGGTTGCCAGGCAGGCACTTTACCCACCCGGCTAGCCCGGTCGGCAGGTGGTGAGGGCAAAGTGCCAACCCTATTAGACGGAGCGAAGCCGAAAAATTAGTAGCCCGATCAGGATGGATAAAGGGCGTCAGACTCATGCAGCCAAGAGTTCCGGAAAATTATCTGAAACATATTCAGGAGAAAGCAGATGAAGGAGATCCTCAGAAGGTAGCCTGAGAGCCTAAAATGGAAGCTTGAAACCTCCCCGGAAAAGAAAGGAAAGAAAAAAGATAGAAGTAGGTGAGAGATATATTAAGTACTGTAAGTTAATAATCGAGAGATATATTAAGTACTGTAAGTTAACAAGGACTGTTAGTGAAACAGTATAGTAATTAATTAAAAAGGGGGTAGCACTAGAAAGTAAAATGAAAGATAAGTTATCTCTGAAGTAAATTATATATACTAACAGAGTTTATTATGTAAAAAAAAAAAAAAGTTAATGTAAAATTCAAGGGAAACGAAGGAATGAGTAACATATGTACAAATAGCTATAATGTGTTAGAAGGGTAGTAAGGTTTATAAAAGGGATTCTGAATATGTTTTATTGATAGATAATTGAGTTATATGAGCAACTCTGAATATAGTGTTTTTATCGATGAAGATTTGTTGGTTTATCTAAAAGACCAATAACAAGTATATTGTAACAGAATGGTGAGAACACAGAGCATAATGATGAAAGTAGCATATTGATTGTTAATATAAGAAACAGAATTGTATCCAGGAGTAAGAGAAATAGTTATAGTGAATGTATAAGTGTTAGGTGTGAGTTAGGGCAAGAAGAATGATTTTATTTGGTTTTTAGAAGCATTAGCAACTAAGGCCATATTGCTCCGGGATATGCGATGGTCATTCCTTGACCTTTCCGCATCCTCCGTATTTGGTGGTGACGGGCTCGAACCCCGATCTAATCAAGAAGCGTGTGCTACGCACTGCTGCTCCTTCCCACCTGGCTACGGAGGCGCCTGCAAGAAGAATGAATCGGGTGTTTTCATATAATGGTCAACTCAGATTAGCTAGTGAAGGGAAACAGGAATAAGAATAATATATGCAAGGTATCCTTGATTTAACTTTGTATGTCATATTACATGCTATCTAGTTCAGTTGTAGCTCATGTTGTGTATATATATATATATATGTAAATAAACTTTGTTTATTAATTTGTGAGTTGTTATTCCTGAACACTCAGCCTTTCCGAAGGGAATTATACACAATTGAGAAGTTCCCTTGAATCTGGAATTCTCCTGTGGAGCAAAGTCAGATGTGTACGTGGGGGTGTAAGTAATAGAGGTCTATATAGTTATAAGGGAACAGAACACAAATAAGGAATATTTAATAACATTATTATTATTAATATTCAAATAAAAATAAAGAAAAGTAAAACACATATATATAAAGGACATTATTTTACCCCCCAACAGATCCTTCCTCTTGTTCACATCACACACACACACACACACGAGGTAGCGTAAATTCAAATTGACGAAGGGTGGTTGCAGAAAAATGTGCGGAAATTTGCTTTTAGCCAGCAAGTGGTTTATTGCTGGAACGAACTCCATCTGTCGTTGTGGGCGCTGATAGCTTAAATAAATTCAAGGAAGAACTCAACACACTGTTGGAGGGAATGAATAGGTGAAATGGGAGGTATGTTTTTTTTTTTGGCTGATGTATAAGCTTGTTTTCAAGCATAATCTTTCACTGCTAATTCGAACTATCAAACCAACAGGCTTACTTATTTTTCATGCGTAAGCGTGAAAAATAAGTAAGCTGGAGGTCATTTATAGTGGTCCACTTGACTTGGGATGAATTATCGTGTTACCTCTCTCGGTCTTCCACTTGCGTACGATGATTCCAAGTTGATTTTGAATGTCCCACTCTTTTTGCTGTCTGGCGAACAGTTATTATCATCATATGTTTATAAATGGATACATCATTTTCTCATCCAGTTCTATCTATGCGTCACTAAGTGGACATTTCTTTTTATGTATTAGTGCCATGACTTCACATGTCACTTCTGAAGTTAACCATTACTTCCTACGAGCGATGTGTCCCTAAAAATGTTGGAGGATCGCGTATATTAGGGACAGCCAACGTAGTTCTGCGTGCCACGAGCAACACCGATATTAAAATATACGGGTACGCGGACACCCATAAATGCTCTCTATTATTAAAAAAGCATTTTTATTTGAAGTCAAATGTGCTTTACAAACTACATTAGGTGTAAATGTATGCAGAATTATACAACAAAGTTACAAACTTTAAAGAGTTTGAAGTTCTCATTGGTTTCTAACGAGACTGTTGCTGTTTTGTTTAACAAAGTGTTGGGGGGGGGGGGTAAACTCGAGCTACCTACAAGGTCAAATGAGAAAAATAAGAATTCGTAGAGGAGTGTAGTGGATGGGATACTGTTATGTAATGTCTAGCAAAGGGCTTGCTGGTCTCCATCGGTTCCTGCCATGCAGGATGTCAAGTAGCTTTTTTTTTTAAATGTTCAAATGAAGCTGCCGTTTAATAGCGGGAAATTATGCAAATGATATTACACATTTTTGTTTAACGACACTTCTCTACAATGAACAAAATAAAGGCAAGTTTTAACGAGAAATAAATGGTTAATACAATAAATATTGGTGCAGAATTGACTGGTACTCCAACGATTGAAAAATGAATCGAGCGATATTAGCTGAGCTTGTTGGACAAAGGACAAACTAACTTCGACAGGGAAACGAGCGAGGAAGGAAAAAATAAAATAAAAAAAACAGAAAGTATAAAAATGCGATGTACTTACTGCCAGTAACGCCGCCTGATTAATATACACGGTCGTATTCGTCGTAATTAATACATCATGAACGCGACACAACACCGGGCAAAAATTAATATTCTGCAGGAATTGAGCGCCACATAAAACAAGATTAATAATTCTGAGAAGCGAAAATATAACTTTTTAATGCTCACTTAATTACCCGATTTCTTAAATACGGACACACGGGATAAAGTAAAATAAACATCACTTAAGCAGAGGTTGTCAACGTGGGTTTTCGTATATAAGCAGGGTATTTTGGAAGGCCTTGGGGGTGGACACGCAGAACGAGTGGGGAAAAAATGCATCAAATTAGCTTTACTTCATCTAATAAGTATTCGTCATCGGCAACTTTTCATTCAAATATTTGATAATAATAAACAGAAAAGTGTATAAATGAGTACAAGAGTTTTAAACTTTGAAACAGATGGGGGGGGAAAAAACATAAGAAACTACTTAAATCGCTAAATTTACAATACCGGCCTCAAGTGACATCACACTATCATGCAAGATCAAGACGTTGACCATAAAATGCTGGAAAGCAAAATTTATGGAGCAATCACCATAAAAAATCGTCTCCTTGGTTTCAGTTTTTGTTTTTTTTTTTCTAATCCCTCTTTAAATCCACAAACTTTGCGACTCTGAAAGGTTTTATAGTAGCTTCCTACTGTAACTGAAAACCTTTTGATTATTTATTTTTTACATCCACTTTAGGTCATTCCAAAAAAGAGAAAATATACCCCTACCCCGAATATTAAGTCTTGCGAACTCTTTTAATACCCCTTGCACTCGTATCACACCACACTTCCCTTGCTCGCAAATGCCCGGCTGGACTTGGAAAAACTAGAATATTTTCCTTCGTATGAAAAATTAAACTTCGCAAATAAAAATAATCTAGACTGCAGAATAAAAAGTATAAGTATTTTGAGAAATATACTCTTTAAGGATAGAAAATAACTTCTGCGCAGTTTTGAAAACCCCAATAATGTAGTCGAATTACCCAAAAACAGCGAAACAAGCAGGTAAAGCGAGAGTTTAAATCACCGGGTTAAAGAATGCTATCAGTTTTGCTAAAAACAAAATGAATAAATAAACTCACCGATTTAATGCATCGAACGCAGCAATCGTTTCTAGAAAGATAGTTTAAATTTGCTGCAAAGCAAACCTTCGCCGTCCGAATCAGGGTCACCATGAAATAATTAAAGGCAGCGGGCGAAAGAACACATTTGTCGACAGTCATCGAGCAAAGTTGTTTCAGTTTGGATCAATCAATCAGTCAACGTAAAGGAAATCCCTCAGAGCTACAAACTTATACTGCATTGTGGTAGAAAGCACTCCTTAAGATTGAGACTGCTACTGAACGCCTTGAAAATGATATGCGGCGTGCCCGCTTACTTCGTCTTGGATACTGTAGCAGATCCATCGCGCACAAATGACACAGGGTTTACTACAAAGTTGACAATCAAATGACATAACACCGCATTAACTAGGCGGTTACAGACATCTCACCCGACGACTGAAAGAAAGTGGTTTGATTCCTGAATTCTGTCAAAGATGGAATAAGTCGAGGCAAAAGTACAATGTTGATTGGCTTAGCAAGTGGGGGGACAAAGAATTATCGGCTAATATTCACTATCGGAAAACCTTCGTTATTAGTATAATGGCTGAATGACGCAAAGAAGTAAACTATTGCTCGTCTGTAAAACACACAAATCCCAATGATTCGTACCATCCCAGTTTCACTTCTAAAGACTCGTAGCAGGCGATTTATTCAAATGATCTCAAACGTGCTGACCGAAAGTAAACTTTGTGAGAACGAGTCGTCTGTTACTCTCAAAAATTCTGTATTTGTGCGCCCTGGTTCCTCTCTCTCGTATCCGTGCAAATATACTTCCTTCGTTCATTTTACTGATTCCATGCCTTGCACACCTTGATCAGAAACCGTCTTCCGAGCTGCTTAGTTGCCAAATTGTGCGGTCCGCACCTTCTAAGCCGTTCTTCGTATGGACATCGAAGGAACTGGATCGCTGCTCGTTTGTTCAACTGAAAACTAATCCAAATTTCTTTCATTTAAGTGAGTGAGCAATTTCGCGTGAACTTCCTAAAGTAACAACACACATAAAAGAAATCGCTCACAAGCCAAGTTCGTAAAACTGTCTCAATCACTAACTACAATGATACCAATATTTAGATTATTTTGAGTTCACCCCTAATGAAATAGTAATCAAAAACGAGCAGAGACGAAATTAAGCTGCTAAACAGTCCCTCTCTTCAGCACAACTAACAAATGCGAGATCTGTTTTGCGCCATCTGATGGCCCTTATATGAGTTATCTAAGAAATATCTTCTCAACAAAGCTGAAGGACACACTACGCGTGGTATACAAAAAAACATAACGTTAACCGCCCCCCTGCTCTTCAATACCCCACACTCAGGGGGAAAAACCCCCCGAGTGGGGGGTATTGAAGAGAAAATGTCCGCGTGTGTCCATCTCGCATACTGTCAGTTTTTGTCTGTGAGGGGAAACCGGAGCTCCCGGAGAAAACCTCACGGCCACGGCCTGAGACCGACTAACTCAGATACTGAGTGGGAAAACTCACGCGCGAATAATTTCAAATTATTATCAGCCGGATTCGAACCCCGGCACTCCACTCAGTACAGACTAGCGCTCTTGCTAACTTGGCTACCGGGCCCCACTCAACTACTCTTCGTTAGTTCTATTTATTATTCATTCAGGAAGAGAAGGACACCCTTCTCGTACGTTCATTTAATGTTCAGCTAACGCTTGTTCGCTTCACCATCACTACACATCGAAACTGATTAATACAAATGTACAGATGAAATAATTATTGCCTTATTTAAACAATATTGGATTATTGTCTGCACGATAATTCAAATACACGTTTAACTAATACAAACAGTATCTCTTTCCAACATGCAGTTCTAAAAATTCTTTTAATGTCTATGAGTACGCTATAAAGAGGCTGATTTGCTATGAAATTTAGGTATAAAGTTGGAACGAGGAGGACACAAGGTCAATGAACATAATCGGGGGGGGGGGAAGACTCTAAACTCGTAAAATAACTTTAAACAACTGAGATAATTAAAACATTTAGTTCTGGGAGGATAATTAATAAATAATAGTGTCATTGTTTATTTATGAACTTCACGTCTCACAACATAAACTTACAGTTCATTTATGTACTGTGTTGGCTGTCCAGTAAAAAAAAGGAAGTCAGTTTTCTGCACCACTAAAATATAATATTAAAAAATCAACTATGCTACTCAGTAAATTAAGAAATCACATTTTTTATTATTAAAGAAAGGATAAAATCATTTACAACTTTTCCCCCTAATCAGTCCAAGTTTTGGTTTCTGAATCACGTTATTGACACTTCATCATGCTTAAAAATAGGAGAACAAATTGCTTTACTCGCTAGCTAGGAGGAAAACTTCCTGCAATCCAGTCTCTAGTTCTTTTCCCTAAGTTTGAATAGCTCATTTAATACTATAAAAATGATGACCTTTTACCGATCTCACCAAACACTGCGCGTATTTGGATCTTTTCAAGCAGCTCGAGTCTTTTTTAGATGTGGCGTTCTTCGGGGAATCGTCGATAGGATGGGTCCTCCTTGCCGCCTATCTACACTACATGGATAACTTCGTGTCTGGAGCATGGGATCCCCGAAATCATTCTTCGTATACTGTTTTCAGTTCAACTCCTCCAAGTATACTACTGTATATCACACATACATTAGCTGCTACTTATGTAAGTCGCCCAGAATGAGCACCAAGCACCTCACTCGTGTGCAATTCTGACATCGTTCCCAGATTCTTCATGCCATTTAAGAAAAGCAGAAACAGGAGCGGACCAACCATCGATTCCTGATGGACCCCCCCCTCCTTTTAAAGCATAACCATTTGTAGGGAGGTTGTGTTTTCTTTCTTTTTTTATTTCTGCATGTTCCCCTGTACCTTAGTATTGCCATCAGAGACAATTGTTGTTATGATTTTAGTACAACAGCTGCCCTCAAGCTACCCGACTGCATTAAAATATCAGAGGATTTTCCCATATAAAAATAATAAATAAATTGTCTGTTTATACTCCAGGATGACCACGCGGTAAGAGGACAAGAAACAGCACCATTTTAGTAGTAATGGGCTTGAACCCCCCCCCCCCCTCGTCCCTCAAGGTACGTGTACTTATGCACCCTCGATCTATGTGAACTGTCAGTTTCTCATGAGCAATAACTCTCAATTAACAATATCAATTCTCTGCACAACTACAATCACTAAACTAATTCTTTAAATTTCTCTTAATCGCCAATATCAATCCTCTTCACAAGCTCAACCAATAAACCAACTCATTACTAAACATCTCGTAATTTCTTCAACTTCAACCTTACTCTAAAATAATCTACAATTTTATCTAAACACTCTTTCCAATACAATTGAACTGCTTAAGTTCCTTCTCTTTCATGGCTGGGTTTCTTTGTGCGGATTCCTTCCTTCCAGGGTGCGGTGAAGTCTCTCCCTTCTTAGTTGAAGTCTGCCATATAGCAATTCCAGTGCATGTACTGTCTTATTTCGGGAACAGTTCTCTGTTAATAGTGAAAGAAATCATCACAGCAGTAGAAGAATTAAATAAATAAATAGAATCCAGGGCCACTATCTGACTGGTCTCTTACTCAGCTTCCGGATCAACTTCTAGCACAGGAACATGCCCGACGACAGATGAGTTAAACATTCCCTAATAACGTTACTGCTTAAGGAGTAAGACGGGTATCATTTTACTTTTCTCTTTTCAACTCTCTCTCTCTCTCTCTCTCTCTCTCTCTCTCTCCTAAAACTGAGACTTCTCCCCCCCCCCACACACACCACACACTACTAAAACAGCCTCTGTAATGTATGGTGGAACTCTCCCAGAACTGAACCCCCGAACTACAACAGCAACCTTGACCTTTTGGCACGAAAACTTTATTTATTTTCTTATGTAACACTGAGAAACTTGAAACTATTGAAGGCATTCTAAGAAAACTGTATTCAGAAAATAGCTCGCTAAGGGAACGTCTGAGCCAGCTTGAAGATTATCAACGAAAGTCCTTGAGCCTACAAGGTCTCTTGCCCATGAACACTAGGCTCCCTTGTCCTGGCCCACTGGAACGTCCATCTCCCACACCTGTCATTGCTACTACCCGAAACGGATATAGTTACACTCTCTAAAGACAGCGCCTATAGCGCCATGCTAAAATCAACGAAACAGAACTCTGACATTGCAGGCATAAATGGAGCACAGCAAGGCCAAATGCCCGGACTGCAACCGACGCAAGCATCCCCACGCCAACGGTCTTCCAGAAACAGCAAAACCACCTTGATTGGCACGAGAGTAGTTAATACTAGCCTCAGAATACTCATGCAAATATCTTCATTAGCAGGCTGGATCCGTTGACAAAAGTTGAAGAAATCCAGGTACTGTTGATGGAACTAGACATAACCGGTAAGCCTTTCAAAATCAATACCAAGCATCCGTTTTATGCTTCCTTTAGGATTCAGATTGATGGGCCTAATTACCAACAACACCTCAATGCCGAATACTGGCCCAGAGGACTGTTGGTAATGCCATACTATGGGACACCAAAGACCAAGAACTTATCAAGCCCGAACCCCATTCCACAACAATGCATAACTACACCAGCATAGCTACCTGTCCTCTCTAGCAGAGTCTCCCAAATTACATCAGAGAGCAGATGCAACTTATGGATGTCTAACGTGGAGATGACGAGCGAACATCGTACCGGTCGCATTCCAGTTAGAATATCCAGTAAGAGGGCACATCGAACGCGACATCGATCCTGGGACGAGATTTTAGGTCATTATGTGAAAAGCAAATACTGTTCCAAGAGTAATTTCATCACAGAAAAACCTTCTGTCGAAGTAAAAATTCGATGTTTCCTACAAAACATCAGGAGTGTCAAAAACAAACTAGATGGTCTACTTGATTTGCTTTCCTGCGCAGAGTACGACTTCGTAATTTGATTGAAACCTGGCTCAGAGATGAAATGGAAATTACTGCCTTCACCTCAAATCTTGGCTATCACACGCTGGCTGCTAATAGAATTGGGAGACGAGGTGGTGGTGTAGCAATCTGTCAAAGGAGTTCACTCCCCCTGATTAAGGCATCCACTTATCCAGGAGGTGACATAGAAGCTGTTCTTGGAATCTACCGAATTGCTGGTTTGTCGATCTCTGTGTGTGCCGTTTATTTCCCTCCACCGGTTTTGAGGATTCTGTCCTTAATCGAACAGCATGGCTGTCATCTACAATCAATCATCGGCAAAAGCTCATCATCCTCGGAGACTTTAACCTTCCACTGCCAGCCACAAAGAAGCTCCTAGATACACTGTCATTGAACATGTCGGAAATGGGCATTGATCTTATTCATGTTCCTCCCTCACATGGCGATGCCACCCTGCAGCGCATCTTCTCAAACTGTTTAGTAAAGGAAACACAGACCATAACTGAGAACTTCCTCCCATCCGATCACGTTCCGATTGCTGCTATGATATCTCTGCAGGCACCTAAGGATGAAAGTACACAATTACAAACTACAAACACTGTCAGGAGAGTATACAATCCAAAATACATCAATATTGGAAAATCCCCAGGGGCTCACATCTGGTGAGTATGGGCTTGGCACACCCAGGGTCCTGAGCTGGATATCATCATTCTTCTTTTTCTTGATGATTCCCTTCTACCTCTCTCTCTTTGGGTAATTCAGAATTTTTTTTTTTTTTTTTTTGCCTGGTGCAGCATAAGCCTCAGGCTTCCTTGCACCAAAAGGCTAATAATAATAATAATAATAATAAGTTACTACCCTTTTCCAACTTTACCCATGGAACATACTGGCTGAGCTCAACATAAATGAGGCTGCCTACTGGCTTTAGAGATGGATGGAATTCATTGCAAGGTCCGCAATGTCCAAAACTTGCATCCTTAGTCCCCACTCAAAGCCATGTAAAGTAAAGTGTAAAGTGTAAAGTGTATTTAGGGTCATACGGCACCAGGGGTTTCCCCCATCTCCGCGTTGTTTACATTGTGATGGGTGTACCAGTTTGCTGGAAATGCCAGAGATTTAAAAGTGTATGGATATTGTACATGTGTAGTGTCGTGTACCGTTGTTCATCTGGTCATTTAGCCGCTGGACCCCTACTGAGGCCCAACGTTGCCCCACTTTAGCCCCGTGGAGGCAGACCAGGTACACCAGTATTATAATTATTTACTCTGGCAGGTCCTGCCACCTAATTTCCTTAGATTTCAGTGGCTAGGACCTAAAAAAAAAAAAAAAAATAAAGCACATATACGACATACAAAAATGCATATGCATACACATCAATTGGTATAAGTTAGTTCGCGTGGTGAAGGCGCTAGAATGAGAAGCCGAGAGTTTTGGGCGAAATTTATTTGGATGGTTAAATTTGGATTGTGTGGGACTGTCGCTTGCGTATAGTTAGAGAGGGGGAAGGGAAGTTGAAGATTGGGGGGGATATAGTCAGAGAAGGAGCCGATAGGGAAGGTAGCTCCAGCTTGCAGTGGGGCATGCCCATGCCCCACCAGAAAGAAGAGAAGGGTGGTGGAGGTTAAGGAGATGGCAAGCCGTCTCCCTCCCCCACCGGGGAAGGGGAGTAATAGTGGGCCAGACAAGGGAGCTGACCCAGATCGCCAATAGGGCGTGAAGGCTTGTGGCTGCGAAGTGGTCGTCTATCATCAGTGGCCTACCATCCAGGTTGGGTTGTTTGGATTCAGTCACAATGGGAAAATAGGGATTGGAGACTCCTGTTTTTGTTGTGCTGGTTATTCCGCAGGTCAGTGCGGCTTGGTGTGGTCGTTCAAGCAGTGAGCTATGTTGGTTCTGGTTGCTCAGGGTTTGCTGGTGGCGGGAGGGTTTGCCGTCTGGCGTAGAGGCTCTGGGCAAATTTAGAGAATTGCTTGTAATTTGCTTCATTCTCCAGTAGATAATGCTCCTGGTTTTTGGGGTTGAATTGCATCTGTGTGATCAGGTGTCCACGTAGATCTTCATAGTGCTCACATTCATACATTATGTGGTCCCATGTCTCCAGAGAGCCACACGCGCACATGGGATTATCTGTGATGCCAAGGAGGTTCAGTTTGTTGCGAATCGCTCCGTGTCCTGTGAGGAGGTAAGTGGTGTAGCGTCCGGGGTTGAACCATTGCGGATATTGTGGGTAGACCTGTTGGAGATTAGGTAGAAACTTTCGAGTTATTTCACCTTTGGTTGAGTCAGTCCAACGTTGCTGCCAGATTGTTTGTAGGTATGTTTCCAGTCTTTTCTTCTCTGCCTGTATGTTATTTATCGGATCTGTGGTAAGGTCTTGATACGTTGTGGCTTTTCCACGCCTGAGTTGCTGCTGCATTCCTGTGCGGATTACTTCCAAGTCGAGAGGCAAGGTTCCCGTGATAACTTGCAGTGCATGTGTTGATACTGTATTGCATGCTCGGGTGATGGTTAGGAGGATCGGTCTGTGTATTATTTCCAATCGTCGACGATTAACCACTGTTGAGGCCTTTTTATACCAGACGCCGGAGGCATATGTAATTGCTGGGATGATGGCTGCCTTGTAGAGGAGCGCAAGGGTGCGCCTCTTCAGCCCCCAGTCTCGGCGGGTGACCCTGGCAAGCATGGCTACGTAATTTTTGATCTTTGTCTGTATATAGTTGAGGTGGGGGGTAAACGATCGGTTTCACTCAAAGCCATGGTGGAATGACCTCCTGACCAAGGCTTTTAGGGAAAAACAGGCAGCCCATGCCTCTTACAAGAAGTTGCCTTCACAAGAGTCATACGCCAAATTTTCCAAAGCAAGGATGGGTTTCCAGAAGAGTAAACAATTTGCTATTGACAATTTCATGAACGGCCGGCTATCCAGGGAAAACGTGTGTGGTCCACTAGTCATACTTGCACCCCTCTATCTTTAGATGTCCAGGAATGGTGTGAGCATGTGCTGCGTTTTAAGCGAGATCACCGTGTGTCCGAAGCATATCCTCGGAACGAAGCGTTTAACGTTTCTTCACCTTCTAGTAATACAGCAATTTCCGAAGACCAACTAATAAAAATAACAAATTCACTACCTGACAAGTCCACCATAGGAACTGACGCAATACCTCTTTTTAGTCTAAAAATTGCTTCTTACTTCATCAGCAAAGAGCTCACTCAACTCTACAACAAAGTACTCAAATTTGCACAGGTGCCTTCAAGCTGGTTATCATACAGAGTCGTGGCAGTTCCGAAAAAGCCTCGTGCGAAAAGACCGGCTGACTTCAGGCCAATATCAATTGCCTCTCCCTTCCTGAAATGCCTCGAGAAGTGCATCTATAATGACGTAGCACTCGCAATCTTTGCGCATAGGCCAGAACATACCCATTATGCCATGCCTAATAGATCTACGGTAACCTGCCTACAGTCACTATCACAGGAAATACTTCAAGCCTGGAATGACAACGAAGATCTTCACACCAGTTTTCTGGACATGAAATCTGCTTTCGACTCAGTCCAAATAACACCCCTTCTTGCCTTACTTGAGAGATTCTACGGGATATCCGGAAATATGCTCCAGATCCTCAATAATCTGCTATCTAGGAGAATGCTTCACTTCAAAGGCGAGGGCATTACAATCACTAAAAGCGTCGAAGTAGGGATCCCACAAGATGGTTCTCTCTCAGCCTTGTTATTTGCAGCAATATTCGTTCCACTAATGGATCAAATTCCAGCTTTCCTATCGTATGCTGATGATATTGTTTGTACTTGCCATGCAAACGCCATGTTGGTGATTCACAAGAAAGACAAACCGCCTCTGAAACTGTAAACAGCTACCTAAATACATTCTGTAAGTTTGCTAAATTTTTTGGTCCGTCAGTCAATCCAGAGAAGTCAAACTATCTCATCTTTACGCCAAGTCGGATGACTTCTACTGTTACTGCATCTTCTCTAATTCCGGAATTGGCAGGAAATGTTCTGATTCTCACAGACAGTTTCAAATTCCTAGGAGTAATCTTGGATGCCAACCTCACCTATAAAAAACAAATCCAAGCACAGTATTCCAAAGCCTTGAGAGCATTCTGGGGAATGAAAATTGATCTGTGCAAAACGCACAATAAGAAAATAATCAAGAAGTACCTCGCAACTTACTTCTGTAGTGTACTCTCCTATGCCGTAGAAGTTTGGTCGACGGCACCACCCACCAGCCTCAGGAAACTATGGGGCCTCGAATTCTGGGTGCTGAAGTGGGCCAACTTGTGGTCGCACCAGATCTACACAACATCTAAATCTACTCTCTGCTGCAACCTGAAAAGTACGCCCATGGTTCACAGAACCCATGTGCTAAAAATAAAGTCATTCCTTCATCTGTGCTCAGCTAAGCAGGATCACATCAACACCTGGAACACGGTTGGTTGGCGTTTGCCAGGCAGACATCTCCGTAGTGCCCCCTCCTTGTGCTCAAGGTCCAGCGGTTACAGAATTTCAAGAGACACTTCCCTAATGTGATTCTGGACACTCTCAACTCGTTCAACATCGATGTAAGTGCCGATCTTAGTTAACCGATGTCATTTCATGTTCTGCTCCACTTGTAGTCCTTTTCGCTGTAATTACTACTTCATTTTTACATTCTGATTATCATCTTTGCTTTGCTTTGATCTATTAATTATTATTTAGTTATTATTATTATTATTATTTATTATTTTTTTTTTTTATAAAACAAAATCACTTGTATAAACAACAAATTGTAAGATTCCTCTGGATTTCTGTGTAAGGAATCGCTATTGTATACAATTTATGTTAATAAAGAATCTTATTATTATTATCTCTCCCTATCTAACACTATATTTTATTTCTTTATCTTCAATAATAATTATTATTTTTACATTTTATCTATTTAAATTATTGTTATTAATTTTTTTAATTTATATTTGAACTTAAATATTATTTTGGCCATTAATTTTTTTTTATTCTAAAATTGTTAATTATGCTGGTCTCTTTGGGGACAAGTTTTTTTTTTTATGCTAGCTCTTTCGGATGCAGGATTCGCTGGTCTCCAGTTTATTAGAGACGGGATTTTCGCCTGCTCTTACCCAGATTTGGGCTTCCTGGGTAGAGAACTGCTGGCATCCACTTTCTCCAGTGGATGCTGAATTTTTTGTGGTCTTCACTACTGCTGTTGTTGTTGTTATTTGGTTTTTAGGAGCAATAGCAACAAAGGCCTTATTGCTCCGGGGATATGCAGTGGTCATTCCCTGACCTTTCCGCATCCTCCGTATTTGGTGGTCACGGGCTCGAACCCCGGTCTAATCAAGAAGCGTGTGCTACGCACTGCTGCTCCTGTCCACCTTCGCTACTGCAAGTGATTATAGGAGACTGCTGCACCCATACGATTTGCGCTTCTTCCTAGGGGTGCTGGTAATATTAAATTTAGTTTATTACGTGTATAGTAAGGCCCGCCTCCTCGTGGCGTGGACGGGTTCTGGAACGAAGCCTTCCTGGTGACTAAGTGGCCAGAAACAACTAAACAACATACACACTATGCAAACATAGCACTACATTCATTTTAGGTCATTGTACAGAGTTTGGTATATCATCACAGAGAACCATGGCAGAGTTGAACTAACGTTTAGGGGCCGCCTTACATAAGACACAAGGCACTATCTAATTTAAACCTTACCCAATCACGGTGTTATTCTTTAAACTCACTCTTCCCACATTCTGTTTTCTCCACACAACGGAACTTTTTCATCTGTTACCTCTAGATCACCTGCTGACCGTACCTTTGAAGCTACTGCATACCGACGCCCTTCTCCAAAATATGCGCTCAGGGAAGTAGTTACCAGATGACTACTTCCCTGAGCGCCTCTTAAATTTACCCCTTTCTTTTGTCACATAGCTTTCTACTTGCTACTTTGTCTATTGTTCCGAAGCTTTTAATTTTAACCCACTTCCGCACCTGACCATACCGTTGTTTATCATATTTATTAAGTGCCCTACATCCAGGCCCACTCCCATTAATGGAAATATTTCCTTAATGATGTTTTCTTTATTTTTTAAGTGCTTTATTTTTATACCCTGTTCTTACTAAGAGAAATATATTCGTAAGGCGTACAAATATATTTATGTCTTGCACGTTAACTTGAACATATCAAAATGTTATTGTCAGAATCGCATTTAACATTTAAATATTCATGATCTAAACAAAATAACATTTACCTTCTTGGGGTGGGACAAGCTTTCATTCCACCTTGAACCCGAGCATGATGGATATGTACAGGGAAGTAAACTTGGCTCTGCTGACCGTGTGACGTTGTTCACACGTTAATAATAAAATCTTTATTGCATTACAATAATACAACCCTTCGCGGCCAATAGCCAGGGATTTTACAACGAAAACTGAAATAAGGCTAGAGGACTAACATCGAAATCCTGAAGGCTTCTGGTGTAATTTGTCAAAATATGACATAAATTAAATTTCCACAAAGAATAAAGTAAGATAAAATTATACGATATTTAGAAAAAGGTGACAGCAGATGGCACTTTCCAACTGGACTTCCAGTGATATTACAGTGGCTTAAACTTCTATCCTACAATTGCACTAACATCTTTTCTATGCTTTTTTGTCACACAAATTGATGGATATCTGCATCCAGGTTCTGAAGCGTGCTGGTGGGAATGAAGCGATCTAAAGAAGCCAAGTTCTCAGTTGGTGCATCCAATCACCTTTAGTCTATTACATGTTTAATGTAAAGCAAATAAACCTGATAGAATGATTGCGTCTATATCTCCCTGGGTACCCTTTGATTATGAATGAAAATTGACGTGTCGTTAATCTAACTATGAAAATGTTTCTTTGTGTTAATTTTAATTATTATATCAAACGAGAGCTTAAATGAAGCATTTAGGCTATTGTGAACATGTCCTCAAGGAGGTTATTGCTGCGGATTTTTATATTTTTACCATCAACTAACAATACGACGGAATCAACCGATGGTCGATAATAATAATAATACTTAGTACGTGTTCTCATGAAAGATTACATATCAGCAAAATGTCGAAAGATATCCAGCCTGATTTAATCGCCAGATTCAATAAATATGCAGCACCAAATGTGTCAAAAGAAGTAGAAGAAGCTGTTTGAAATGGACTGGTTCAAACGGGCATTGCTATCAAGGAAGACTGGACTCTGCAATCGCAGTATTCAGAAACTAGGAATCCGTGCTGAGACCTAATCGAAGTGTTTTAAGGTAGAGCTTTGCAAAGTAGGTGTCGCGCCATGTCCGAAAGGGTGTCACCAAATTTTGGGCACCATATCAGCATCAGTTACACTCTTGATTTCCTTTTACTGCATATATGACTGATTGATTTCAATGCAATCACTGAGTAATACATTAAAAATTTACCACATTTATTTCTTCATGTGCTTCACACTCTGCGGCTTCATACGCTGAATACATTCTTTCCCTCTGGAAACCAGGGGCGTATTCAGGGGTGGGAAGAAGGGGAATATGCCCTCCTTAACCAAAAATTTGAAATTAAAGAAAAAAGAACGCAGGAGGCTTTCTAAAAAAAACTCAAAAGCCTGGTCGGCATGGTCCCCCTTACAATGATACCTGGACCTGATTGCCATGTTCCCCCTTACGATGATACCTGTATACGCCACTGCTGGAAACTAATAACTGGTGTAGTCTTTCAAGATGGCCTTGGTTAAGCTGGTACTTAGTACTGCAAAGTTCTCTCTCACTCTTACTGTACTCTTGTTTTAGGCTGTTATCAAAGGAAGTTGTGCACCGCTGCATGTACTACAAATTAAAGATAAAGAACAAAAAGGGGTGAACAAAAACACTTAACCTTGCATTTTATGAAAACTAATGCATATTATGGAAAAATTTACTTCCATCGTAGACATAGGCGGATTCAGTGTACGGGCACCGGAGGTAGTAGTAGTAGTAGTAGTAGCAGTGGCATTTGATGCAAGAAAGCAAGTGTATGAGCTTATGCAGCATCAGCCAAAAAAAAAAAAAAAAAAATCACACCATACCCTCCAATTGCCTGTCCAGTTCCTCCTTAAATTTATTCAACCTATCAACTTCCACAACGACAGATGGAAGTTTGTTCCAGCAATTAACCACCCGCTGGCTAAAGGCAAATTTCCGCACATCTGTTCTACATCTGTCTTTTCTTAATTTGAATTTATTCCCCCTTAGATTCGTAATCTGAACAAGTGGAAGGATCCCATCAGAATTCAGCGTGCTCAACCCCATTCAAGGCCTTATACACCTCAATCAGATCACCGCGCAGGTGCCTAGTCTCCAGCCATTGCAATTTGCAGAACTTAAGCCTCTCTTGGTAAGAGGATCCCTTCATTCCCCTCACCAATCTTGTTGCCCTTCTCTGTACACGCTCAAGTAATTCTACATCCTTCCTAAAATGAGGCCTCCAGACCTGTACACAGTATTCAAGGTGTGGCCTGACCATTGCCTTATACCGAGGGACAATCACCTCCTTTTCCCTGCTAGCAAAATTCCTATATATCATTGACAAAACCCCATGACCTGCCCTGGCAGCCTGTCTGCATTGCTCAGAAAACTTCATATCTGCCTGCACAATTACTCCCAGGTCTTTTTCATTTTCTACCACCTTAAGTGTAGTACCACACAGTTGGTACGTTTCTCTAGGATTACTTCTACCCATATGCAGTACTCTGCATTTGTCAAGGTTAAACTTCAGTTGACACTTCTTAGCCCATCTGCCCAGGGGCAGATGGGCTAAGGGGGTACGTGCCCCCTGTCGTTTTTCGGAGAATATACATACCAATCGTTTAAATTCCCTTTAACTACAAAAAAAAAATTTGTTTTTTCATTGTTAACGTAGAGTTTTTGCATTGTGGCTCAGCTATTTTCAACTGACTACAGTTGGTAACACTGATGCTGTTGTGATCGCCATTCTAGTTCGAGGCGTGTTTGGTCGTGTGTAATGTTTACGTCAAAGTAATTCAGACTTCAGCTGTGTGCCTGTGTCCGCGGTCACATTACGTTTGAGTGTCGTATTTGTTTTGTTCTGTGCATTATTTTGTGCCTTCTTTGGTGCCCCCACCCCTGTCACAAATGGTGCCTCTGCTGTCATTTTTTTTCTGAATCCGCCACTGGTCGTAGACATGGACTTTTCAATAATTGTTCTATAGGATGAGCAAATATGAAAGCAGAAGGGAGGAACAGCACTATATTATTAAAATTTATTTCTGTCCATTGGGCTAGATAATAAAAATTTATGAAATAATGCTCGCAAAATACGGTGCTGAAAATGAGTCATTATTTCATTCTTGAACAAATCTCTAGCATATAAACCTCCCAATAAAGCCCGTGACCACTAAATACGGAGGATGCGGTAAGGTCAGGGAATGACCACTGCATATCCCCGGAGCAATATGGCCTTAGTTGCTAATGTTCCTAAAAACCAAATAACAAACAAACAAACCTCCCAATAAATTAAAATTGGATTAAAGGAAATGAATAAAACCTATAACTCAATGATTTAGAAAAGACGAATGTTCGCAATCTACTTTTTAGCTCTTGGCATTCGCAGAGGCATACAATGCAAGAAAGCAAGCTTATATAGAATCAGCCAAAAAAAAAAAAAAACGTTCCCATTTCACCCATTCAATCCAAATGTTTATCTAGTTCTGCCTTAAATTTATTTAAAGTTGCTGATCTCCATTTCAACGAATGGAAGTTTGTTCCAACTATCAACCACTCGCTGGCTAAAGGCGAATTTTCGCACATCTATTCTACAACTGTCTTCCACAATTTGAATTTATGCCCCATCAGGTGAGTAATCTGAGCAAGCGAAAGAATCCCATCAGCATAGAGCTTGCTGAAACCATTCACTACCTTATACACCTCAATTAGATCACTCGCAGGTGCCTAGTCTCCAGAGGCTGCAATTTGCAGAAAGTTAGCCTTTTTTGGTAACAGCAACCCTTTGTTCCACTCACCAATCTCATTGCTCTTCTCTGTACTCGTTTCAGCAGCTCTACATCTTTCCTAAAGTGCAGACCTCTATGCAGTACTCTACGTGTGGCCTGACTATTTTCATAGGGACAAATCACCTCCTTATCCCTGCTAGCAAAATTCTTGAATATCATTGACAAGACACCGTGAGCTACTTTTGCAGCCTGTCTGCACTGCCCAGAAAACTTATCCCCAGGTCCTTTACATTCTCTGTCCACTACCCTGAGTGTATTACCACCCGGTTGGTACGTTACTCTAGGGTTTCTACTACCATATACAGTACTTTATATGGTTTTGTCAATGTTAAACTTCAGTTGCCACCTCTCAGTCAATCTGCTCAACTTTTCCAGATCCTGTTGCAGTAGCGTACTGTCATTAATAACCCTACCAACCTTCGTATCGTCTTCAAACTTAGACATTAACCCTGCATCAATACCTTCATCAATATCTTTGATAAAAACAGAAAATAAAAATTGGCCCAACACCGAACCCTGGGGACTCTACTAATAACATTAATCCAAGAAGAGCAGTGTCCATTGATTACCACTCTCTGTCTCCTCCCATTTAGCCCTCCTTTTATCCATTGTAGCAACTTGTCCTTAATGCCATAGTACCCCAATTTGTACAGTAGTCTTCCATGTGCCACAGTATCAAAAGCTTTCCTAAAATCCAAGTATATGATATCAAAATTATTTTTTGCATCCAGTTCCTTTGTGACCACACCACAGTATCCAATAAAATTAGTCAGGCAAGACTTCCCTTAATAAAACCATGCTGTCTCTGAACTGTAACTGCAGTCTTGTCTAGATGACCCTGCATTGCTTCCTTAACCAGTGCCTCCATTAATTTCCCTGGAACAGAAATTAAACTAACATATCTGTAATTACTCATGCCACCCTTTGATCTCCCTTTGTGAATTGGGATGCATTTCCACATCTCCAGTCCAATTGGTCCTCCCCTGAGGCCAAGGAAGCTTTCATAATTATGGATAAGGGTTTCCTTACTTCTTCTTCTGCCTCCTTTAATATAACTGGATTGATCAGGCGCCTCCGTAGCCAGGTGGGAAGGAGCAGCAGTGCGTAGCACACGCTTCTTAATTAGACCGGGGTTCGAGCCCGTCACCACCAAATACGGAGGATGCGGAAAGGTCGGGAATGACCGCCGCATATTCACGGAGCAATATGGCCTTAGTTGCTAATGCTCCTAAAAACCAAATAACAACAACAACAACTGGATTGATCCCATCCACCCTACGTACCTTTCTTATGTTCAATTTCTCCTCCTCTTTGCTCTCAGTTATTACAAAATCATTTGGCTCCCTGCCCGAGTTTGATAAACTTCTAGCATTCACCACTCTGAATAACTCCTAACGTGTGAATATAAATACAAAATACTCATTCAGTTTGTCAGCTACCTCAGCAGGTGCATCAACAATCGAACCATCGATTGTTGAAGTGGATCAATCTGATTCATCCCCTTCCTTCTACAGTTTAAATAAGTAAAAAGCTCTTTATTGTTTCTTTGCATCGTTTGCCAAAGATTTGTCGTAATCTGCCTTTGCTTGCCTAATTATTTGTGACTTGATTACAGACTATTTTATATCTACCATAGGCATCTGTGTTTCCTGATAATTGATATGCGTTCCATGCATTTTTCTTTTCTGCCATATGTCTCATTAGTTCATCTGACATCCGTTTAGACCTAAACCTTGAACAGTATTTCTTAATTGGTATGAAAAGCCTAGTAGCTTCCAAGATTAATCCCTTAAATGCTTCCCATTTAGAATTTGCAGTTGGTAATATCATGAGTTGGTCCCACTGTATAGAATTTAAAAACTGTCTCAGACCAAGACCACTGTAATCACCTTTACGAAAGCAAAAACTCTTCCCTTTACCCCTGATGGTAGTTAGACCCATCTTTGAGTAAATCCCACTTCAGCACACTGTGATCACTGCCATCTAGTGGTTCCTTTATCTGAAGGTTCTTAATGCATGAAGAATCACTGCTAATAATCAGATCAAGAGTATTACTTCCTCAGGTTACCTCTCGAACACGCTGCTATAGAAAACAGTCATCCAATAAATCCACAAAAGTCTTGCTAGTCAGTTGGACAGACAGAGTAGTTGAGACCCGCTAATTTTCGTAAAGTCGGACAAATGCTAATAATTTATTGTAAATTTTCCTTGTAGTGGATCTGCGATTTCATCATGGATTTAAAATAAACTTAAATTTTAGAAATATTATATATTTTAAGGCAGAAGAATTCTCTTACCTGAGTTTTTCTTCAGGAACGGCTGCATCTGGGTGAGATGTAATTTAAAAGGTGTTGAAATAGCATATACTATATCTAGTAGGGGGACGAAGGAAAAAGCAAGCTTTTGTCCTAAATCCTTGCATGGAGAGTAATTATAAATATAAAGGGAGATGATATCCTGAAGCCTTCTGGGGGCTTTTCGTTAATACCATCTTCAAAGGAGGGTGAACACGTGTCGTAGGCCGTCTTTTACAGCACGGGCACGATCCATTGCCGTATTTCAAAAACGTGGTGGGGGGGGGGCTGAGTGGTCGAAAGGAGGAAAAGTAGGGTAGAAGGAAATTTTTCCCAACCCACCGTATTACACTTATCGTTTGGGAATATGAAAATTGTAGATTTAGAACAGCTTACAGGTTTTCTTGGGGGGAAAGGGGGGGAGAAGAAAGGAGGAAAAGGAAAGAAAGGTTTCACTCGGAGATCTGGGCGCGTGACTACCCGTCCCCGTTAGTAGAGGTCCTGGATTAGGAGGGGGGGGGGTTATGTTCTGTTATTTACGTTGAATTTATAGGATATTTGTTTTCGGTCCCATTCTTGCTAGTGTGTGAGTCACCAACCCACAAGTTCCAGTCAATATCTGGGAAGTTAAAATCCCCTATTATAAGACAATCTGATTTACTGGCCCACTCTATTTCTCTGTACAGTTTAATATTTTAAAATTTCAGAGCCCGAACATTTTGGGCTGTGTAATTCCCACGCCATGTCTTTCATTCCAGTTAGACGAGGGGCGCTACAATACCCTGGCCAGCAATTCTCTAATGGGCCCAGCCAAGACTTAATGTTACTTTTAAGCAATAAATGAATTTTTGCTAATAGGCAAAAATTCGACAAACTTAAAATAATAAAAATATTTATTTTTTATTAATTTTTTATCTTATTGATTTGGTATAGGTTAGAATTGAGAGTTGCCGTTTAACATTCACATCTACATCTGAACAAACAGGAACACAAATACGATGGGGCATCGTGCACTTTACAGGATTCTGCGTTATATACAGGGGGACCGTTATGCACTTTTTATTATGTTCTGTTTATGATGTTCGTGATGACAACCACATAGAGTCATATATTTTTACAAGACTGTTGCCATATTTGGTGGTCACGTGTGCTCGATCAACAGTGAACTCTAACGTGAATACACTGTACACCCTTTTGACCACTCGGCTACATCCAACACCACGATGCCCCATCGTGTTTGTGTGTGTTCCTGTTTGTCCAAATGTAGATATGAATGTTAAAAGGCCAATTCTCAATTCTAACGTATACCAAATCAAATCCGTTGTTACAACCAATGAAAATCGTTAATCTATTATTAATGTATAATGTTTGTTCCCTATGTTATTATATCTTAGATGAACTTTTGTAAAAATATATATACATAATTATTTTCATTGCCAAATGTCAGCATTCTGATTGCTAAGCACTAGTAAATAGTTATTCGCATAAAAAAAATCAAGGGAAAGTAAATGCCTATGACTATTCAATATCCAGCTAACAGCAGTCAATAACCTATTTGTTTGCTAATCTGCTTTTCCTAGCGCAATTCTATTGTCACACGAGACATTCTTCACCATGCGGAGTGTGCCGCCATCTACCGAGAAACCACTATTACATATTTTATTTTTGCTGAAAGATTCGAGGAAAATTTAACATACTGTTAGTCAGATAACGAAATCCTTTTCATTTTATGAAAATATTTTCCATTTTTCTTATTAAAAGATGAGGATCAATTTTTTCTTTGTCATTTTTTTTTCTGAAGAAAATATTATTATTGCAACCAAATAATTACGAACTGTGTGTCAAAATACGTTTACAGTATTATAAAAAGTACGATAAGTGGACGTGCTGCTCAAAATAAATAACTTTTTTTTTTTAATTTGATACTTTCGTGGAATAAATCAAGTTGTTATGTTAATTGTGTTCATTACTCTGATAAAAAAAAATAAATAATAATAATTTTGATATGATTCATTGATTTCATTCTAAATTTATTTAAATATTAGTCATTTCCCATCAGTGGTTTCAAAGAGCAGTTAAAATTTACATTTCTCAATATTGAGGGCAAGTCAATTTGATTAATTTACCAATTTATTTAGAATTATAACGTTAGTATCAGTCATGTTATTAAGTACAGAAAAATGAATGTCAACTGCACTAGCATAGCTACCCTTTTTCTGGCCCGGAGGCAAAGAACACCTACTGAATTAATGAAAATTGCAAAAACAGGAGACAGCCAAAGACCCCGGACCCGGCGGCAGTTGCCTTGCCTGCCTACATGGTAACTACGCCACTGGTTAACTGTAATTGTAATAGTAATGGACGAATGTGATGCAAGAAAACAAGGGTATGAGCTAATGTAGCATCAGCCAAAAAAAAAAAAAAAAAACAATTTCACACATCCTTAAAGTTTGTCCAGTTTCTCCTTGAATTTATTTAAGCTCTCAACTTCCACAACGACAGGTGGAAGTTTGTTCTAGTAATGAACTACACGCTGGCTAAAGGCAAATTTCCACACATCTATTCGACAACTGTCTTTCCTCAATTTCTGTTTATGCCCCCTCAGGTTTGTAATCTGAGCAATAGGAAGAATCCCATCAGCATTGAGCCTGCTCAATCCATTCAGATTGAGCAGGCCAATCTGAATGGATTGAGCAGGCCATTCAGATTAACCATTCAAGGCTTTATACACCTCAATCAGATCCCCCTCACAGGTGCCTAGTCTCCAGACGCTGCATTTTACAGAACTTAAGCCTTTCTTCGTAAGAGCACCCCTTAGTTTCATTCACTAATCTTGTTTCCCTTCTCTGTATATCATTGACTAGGCCCCAAGACCCGCTCTGGCAGCCTGTCTGCACTGCTCAGAAAACTTCATATCTGACTGCACAATTACTCCCAGGTCTTTATCATTTTTTTCCACACAGTTGGCACATTTCACTGGGGTTACTGCTACTCGTATTCAGTACTTTGGATTTGTCAATGTTATGTTAAACTTCAGCTGCCACTTATCAGCCCATTTGCCCAACTTATCTAGATCCAGTTGCAGTAGTATACTGTTGTTAACAACCCTGCCAACCTTTGTATCATCTGCAAACTTGGACATTAAGCCTGATATACCTTCATCGTTATCACTGATGAATACACAAAACATCAATGCGCCCAGCACTGAACCCTGGGGAAATCCATTAATAACGTTAGTCCACGAAGAGCAGGGTCCATTGATTTCCACTTTCTGTCTTCTCCAACTCAACCACTCTTTTGTCCATTGTAGCAACTTTACCCTTAATACCTGTATTTTGAAAATATCCTCGCAACCACCTTGTGGAGATTGGGCATGAATTTCTGCTATGGTCTTGTTCAAATGTCGGAAAAGTGAATGAACCGTAATGTGTAATATTCTTGAAACTATCATTGCTTTCCGTTTCGAAATGTTATCCAAAAACCTATCGGGCATAGGGCGATATATCCCCCCATGCGTGCCCTTGTTTAAAAATAGAAAAAGTGAATGATACATTAATGGGAAGCATTTTTGAAAACATCGTTACCGAATCAACCTTGGTGCGCAATTAGCATGGACCGATTGAAGTAAGTTAGAAACATTTCTGGTGTACGCACCAGAAATGTTTCATCGTACTCCCCCAGGAGCACTTAACAGCGGTCCATGCATTAATCAAAAAATCACTTAACTGATTCTATTGTATATATATATATATATATATACAAAAAGAAAGGCAGATTTTACAGCACAACAGGCCAATTTATCCTTATACGTTCTCTTTATGGCCAAAACGTTTACATTACAGTGCTTGCATCCAGTTGCAGAAGTTCTTCAGTTTGGTAGCCCGCAACAGACAATATTTGCCCTTTGCGCATAGGTGCAAAACCAACCGCATCATTCCTAAAGGCTTCCGCTATAAAGCCCCATTTAACAACAACTCGCATGGACTGTGCATGTTTAAACTTCAGCCTACAAACATTGAAATTGTGGATTACCCATCTCCACTACGAAATCAAGAGAGCTGACTACAATAAATCCAGACTCTTCCAGGAACTACAAGGTAGGATATCACCTATAATATTTTCTAACCTTATCCATACCATCTGCCGCCAAGCTAACCCTATCTCTGACGCTTACTGTTCGCGACAACGACGGAAATTTATTAATTTAAGCAAAGAAGCCCACTCCCCAAGAACGAACACCGGTTCAACTAATATCGCTTCCTTCGTTCTAAATTTGAGCAGCAAGCAATTAACCACCGAGCAGCTCAACGTTTTGACCGCCGGAATGAAGTTTGCCGTCGTGCCGTCGAAGCCACCGATCAAACAGCTTGCTATGGGAGTAGAAGCAAGCATACCAACCTCCCTGAAGAAGCTGCTAATGAAATCCGCTTCAAAACGGCCTCCATCCTCCGAATCACACGGCCCACCCGCTCCAACCTTAATCACCGACAGCATGCCGCTCCTTCCTCTATAAAAAAGGACAACTCCATCGTCATGCTTCCCGCTGACAAGGAACTCCACACTGTCATATTAGACCGGTCGGCCTACCTACAGAAAGCCCTGGTCCTCCTACAAGACTCCAACGTCTATGAACCCGTAACGGATCCGCCCATCAAGTCTTAGGACGTCTGCAGTCATACGTTAATAAACTCATCTATGCATGGTTTAAAGCTGAGAAACTTTCTACTCCTACTCGGTGGCTTCTTCATGCCACAGGCTGCCAACTTCCCCAGTTTGATGGCCTACCTAAAATCCATAAGCCAGGTGTTCCTCTCTGGCCCATAGTGTCCTGCTGCAATGAACCTACATATGAACTGTCCAAATATATTGCATGTCTCCTTATACCTCTTGTAGGAAATATCAACCACACTGTCACTAATAGTGGCGAGTTCATTCACCTTATTAAAGAGCTCTCGATTTCTGACAACGAGGTTATGGCGTCATTCGATGTAGTGCCCCTGTTTATGTCAATCCCAGTTCAACAGGCTGTAAACTGCACCAGGAGGCTTTTAGAAAATGATCCAAACCTACCAAACAGAACGTCACTGTCCACTGACGACATGTATACCGCCCTCAACCTGTGCTTGTCAGGCAGCGTCTTTTCCTTTGAGGATTTCTTATACCAGCAGGTACATGGCACTGCCATGGGTGCCCCTGTTAGTTCCGTTGTGGCTAACATCGCCATGGAAGAATTGGAAGAACAGATATTCCTGAACCCGCCAGTACCTATTACAACATGGTGCAGATACGTCAATGACATCCTCACTGTCATTCCACGTGGCTCTGAAGCACCATTGCTAGAATATCTCAATTCCTTGTCAACGTTCATGCAGTTCACTCTAGAGTTAGAAGCAGACGGATCTCTCCAATTCTTGGATGTCCTGGTAAAACGCGTGGGCCCACATCTAGAAACTTCAGTATACCGAAAGCCAATGTGGTGCGGACAGTTCACCAACTACAGATCAGGCCATGCTCCTAACCATCTCAACAGCACTGCCCGCACTCTATTCTCCAGGCTTGAAGCCACTCCTCCAGCACAGATGAAGCTAGGCGCAACGAGATTTCCAGAGTGAGGACAGACTTTATAAATTGTGGCTACCCAACCCACATATTGGACAAGTGCTTATTACAAGCGCAGGAGCTCACAGTCCACCCGAGACCGCCATCAACTCAGGACAATGTACCTACCACCTTGGTGCACTATGGCCATAGTTGCCTATGCGCCTAATAAATCCCTTCACCAACAACCTACCGCCTACATTCCCTACTATCTAGGCATGTCAGGCCGGATCTCAAAAATCCTCCGAGAATACCACATAAAATGCGTGCAGCTGCCTGGTAGAAACTTACGTTCTCTAGTTTCCAACGTAAAGACTCCGGTCACCCCTCTCTTACGCAGCGGTGTGGTACACCGCATAGCCTGCAAAGATTATGACAGCTGCTACATAGGAGAGACCTCGAGACGTCTTCAAGATCGCCTCGCAGAACACAATAGATCGATTTGCCTTGCTGAGACCGACCAGTCCGCAATCGCAGAACACTACTGGTCGACCCACCACGACCTCAATCCCAAGCGGGCTACGAAGTAATTGACCAGTCCCGACACTTTCGCCACCGCCTCTGGTTAGAGTCACTTAACATATTGTGTAATTCGAGAGCCATGAACCGCTGCAAAGGTATGAGACTACACCCCATCTTAGAGGCAACTGTTTTAAGTCTAGATAAGCGCTGGAGGAAAAACTACGCACGTCCATGCAGCAACAATGAACACCAGTTTAATGGTTGAATGGCCTTCCTCGTGCCCTCGTACGGTTCACTGCGCGCACAGCTCTGTTTCCGTTAAAATTATTTTTATCTCTAAAGTTCCAATTCTATTTGTTGATAAAGAGGGACATTCAGCCTCGAAAGCTCCAAAGTATAATTAAAGATATTTTTACTGGATATATATACGTTGTCGTTATTTCATATCTAAATAGTAGAGATCGGTCATAAACTCACATGTACATATTATATATATTCAGGGTGTCCGGGCTAGAGGTATCCAAAAATAATGGTTTATAATGCGAGAACCACTCATTATATTTCCTCAAACGAAAGCACAGTCGATAGAAAATCTCTCCAAGATTTGTTACGTCACATTTTGCCGCATTTGAGGTATGGAGAATCCTCACAAGTGATCGAAAATGAAAGGGACACCAAAAGTCAATGTCTGGTTAGGAGTGCACAAAAAAATTGCGTTATTGGTCCATTTTGTTTTTCATAGATATGACTATAAAAAAAAAGCGTGGGGCTTTATTAAAGACTGTGTGTACCAGAGAAAAGTTCGGGATTTGGACGATTTAAAAGTGTATCGTTGAAGAAGTTGCTCTAATAACGCCTCAGATGCTGGAAAACACTTGGCAAGAGCTCGAGTATCGTTTTGACATCTGTCGATCTACAAAAGGTGCCCACATTGAACTTTACTAACCTTCATAAAAACTTGGTGAGTTACTCTGTATAATAACAAAAAAATTATTTTAATAAACCTTATAGATGCTGAGATATATGTGTGTACTTTTGGATACCTCTAGTCCGGACACCCTGTATAATCCATATATGAATGACAAAAGAAAAAATCCTGTACTTCGTTATCCAGAAGACTATATGATCACGCCACATCGACTGTACAGTAACTGAATCAGACTTCAGACTCACGGTTCATAGAACAGCCAGTTCTAGCGTTCAGCTCATGGCGAATCAAAATGTAGCGTTCGCACGCATCACAGTATATCTCATTCGTTTGATCTCTTTATCTAACACATTGTACTTCAGTAAGAAACATTCAAGTTTCATTGCGAAATTTATATTTTTGTTTTTAAATAAATTTTTAAAGAAATCTATTAATTTTAAAGATTACTATTAATATATATTTTTAGTAGCAATGGGTAAAATAGATATTATTTCTCCCTCCCCTTTGATTATGCCATTGTTTCAAAGACGCCTCCGTAGCCAGATGGGCAGGAGCAGTAGTGCGTAGCACACGCTTCTTGATTAGACCAGGGTTCGAGCTCGTGAGCCACCAAATACGGAGGATGCGGAAAGGTCGGAATGACCACTACATATATCCGGAGCAATATGGCCTTAGTCGCTAATGCTCCTAAAAACCAAATAACAACAACATTGTTTCATAATATTAAGTGTATAAATTTAATGATTTTCTATTATAACATTTAGAAAAAAGTACCCTCGTTCCGGTGCGTTCCGGCCCGAATACACACTGTTGTTGCACATGGAAAACTACTGTACAAATTGGAGCAGTATGCCATTAAGGGCAAGTTGCTACAATGGATAAAAGGATGATTGACTGGAAGAAGACAGAGTGGTGGTTAGTGAGTACTGCTCTACATCGACTAATGTTATTAGTGGTGTCCCTCAGGGTTCGGCGTTGGGCCTATTGTTGTTTTGTATATTTATGAATGATATTGATGAAGGTATATATCAAGCTTAATGTCAAAGTTTGCAGATGATACAAAGGTTGGCAGGGTTGTTAATAACAGTAAAGACAGTATGCTGCTGCGACAGGATCTGGAAAAGTTGGGCAGATGGGCTGAGAAGTGGCAACTGAAGTTTAACATTGACAAAATACTGCATATGGGTAGCAGTAATCCCAGAGAAATGTACCAACTATGTGGTGTTACACTCAGGGTAGTGGAGAATGAAAGAGCCATTGGGGTAATTGTGCAGTCAGATATGAAGTTTTCTGAGCAGTGCAGAGAGGTTGCCAGAGTAGGTCATGGGGTATTGTCAATGATACACAGGAATTTTGTGAGCAAGGATAAGAAGATGATTATTCCCTTGTATAAGGCAATGGTTAGGCCACACCTTGAGTACTGCGTACAGGTCTCGAGGTCTCATTTTAGGAAGAATGTAAAGTTGCTAGAACGAGTACCGAGAAGGACAACAAGACTGGTGAAGGAAACAAAGGGGTGCTCTTACGAAGAAAGGCTAAAGTACTGAAAGTTGCAGCATCTGGAAGCTAGGCACCTGAGAGGCGATCTGTTTTAGGTGGCCTTGAATGGATTGAGCAGGCTTAATGCTGAGGCGATTCTTCCTCTTGCACAGATTACAACCCTAAGTTGGCATAAATCCAAATTGAGGAAAGACAGCTATAGAATAGATATGCAGAAGTTTGCCAGCAATCAACCACCCAGCGGGTGGTTGATTGCTGGAACAAGATTTTGTCTGTTGTTGTGGAGATTGATGGCTTGAATGGATTCAAGGCAGAACTGGAAAAACATTTGGAATGAATGGATCAGTGAGATGGGAAGCGTTTTTTTTTTTTTTTTTTTTTGCCTGATGCTGTATAAGCTTGCTTTCTTGCATCATGTATCTCTACTAATGCTAATAATAATAAAATCGAAATCACGAAGTACAGAGTTCCATCTACCGGAGATGCCTCCAAGGTTCCGTCCTGGGGGCCCTGATATGGAACACGGTCGTATAAGACTGGCTACATAACACTTTTGACAACACAAAAATCGGAGCATTTGCTGATGATTTAACCATCATAGTCTCACGAAGGTCTTGATTTGCAATAGAAACAAATGCCCAACGGGTTATTAATAAATTAATCATCTCATGACCTGGGTTAGAACCAACAAACTACACATCAACCCTGCCAAATCAAACAATCATATTCAAAACTAAACTAGATATCAGGCGGCCCCCTCAGGTCAAGATCAACGGTGTTCAACTTCCCCTGGTACTACAAACCAAAGTCTTAGGAGTGGTTTGTTTGTTATTTGGTTTTTAGAAGCATTGGCAACTAAGGCCAAATTGCTCCGGGGATATGCAGTAGTCATTCCCTGACCTTTCCGCATCCTCCGTATTTGGCGGTCACGGGCTCGAACCCAGGTCTATTCAAGAAGCGTATGCTACGCACTGCTGCTCCTCCCCACCTGGCTACGGAGGCACCTTAAGAGCGGTAATTGACCACAAGCTGTCTTTCCTGCCACACCTGCAGCAGATGGCCATTAAGGTTAAGAGATTCACCGCAGCCATTGTTAGAGTATCCAGAAGTGACTGGTGGTATACTATAAAGCGGTTTTTCAACCTGTTGCATCATACGCTGCAGGAGCATCGTTTCACCGAGCGGTCTTGGTAAGAATAACAAACACCATACCATCCAGAGAAACATGATTCTTGCCACACACAGGATCTGTCGTACTGTATCCACGGTTGCCATCCAGGTAATTGCAGGGACACTTCCCCTAGATCTTTTCATTATCTACCGAGGGCTGTGTTTTAGACTCAAGAAAAGAATCCCCACTTCCCTGGATATGCAGATCTCCCTTGAGGAAGATATAACTAAAGAAAAAACTTGGAGTTTCAACGAGCTCGTCAATGAGTGGCAGACCAGATGGGGCACCTCGAATCTCGGGACTGTGACTAAAATATTCCTCCCAGACGTAACATTTACAATGACTAAAGTAGTGGGAAAGCTGTTCTCGTTGAGCCTTGAAACATCTTTCCTGGTAATAGGGCAGGGCTCGGCTCCCTTAATGAGAAGCTATTTCAGCTGGGACTCTCAAACACGGATCGATGCTGATGTGCGGAAAAAGAGAACTGGTTCCATACAATCTTCGATTGTACTCGTTATGAAGAGCAGCGAGCACAACTGAAAACTATTGTGACAAACCTTGATCAGGCGGATATGGGCAACTTACTATGACGACTGACAACCTGAGAGCCTTCCAAACATTTGCTAAAGAAGTTTTTCACCAGACGCAGACACATAAACATGACTAGAACTAATAACCGTAAACCTAGGACTGGCACTGACTGCAAAATGATAAATGTCCTATCATAAATTTTTTCTTTTCTTTTCTTTCTTTATTTTATTATTTTTTTTTATTACACGACACACACTGGCCTTACCTTGACAGAGTCTGTAAAAACTGAACGGAGCAACAAGGCGGAGATGAACTTCTGTTCTAAGAACCGCCCATACAAAAATACAAATACAATTTGGAGTGACCGGATGGGTGAAATGGGAAGGTGTTATCATGATTATTATTGCTCTTATATTATTTTTCCCTGATTGGGGGTTCCACCTCGTCACGCGTATTGCTACCAAGTACACAGGGTGGTTGTTGTTATGTCTGGTGTTACTGCTGGTCGAGGAACTCTGAATATCCTACAGGTGTTCAGGATTGCGACTTTCTGGAGTTCCTTGTAGGTGTTCGCTGGGAGACCTATTGCTGCTAGGCTCGTATGTAGGGTCTTTGGCACTATACCTGCGGTTGGCACGATGATCGGGATGGTCGTTATTATTATTTATTTTATTTTATTTTTATTTTTCTTGGCTGATGCTCTATAAGCTTGCTCTCTTGCATCGTGCGCCTCAACTAATGCTAATTATAATTATGGCTTTTATATATTTTGTAATACTACTCATTGTTGTATTTCACATTATGCCATTTTTACTGAAACACAATGTTGTACAAACTGTGTGGCCGCTTGCTGCTGGTAATAAACTGGTGATGGATTTCATTAAATAACATTTAGATAACTGGTAACAGAAGATCAAGGATTATTTTGGAGAGAGATCGTTGAAGATTTCGACTGGGTTCGTAATCCATTTGTTGTGGATGCAAAATCTCTTCGGATGAATGTACAAGAGGAACTAACAGATCTGAAGGCGGACAGAACATTACGATTAAAACATCGTGAAGTGCAGTTGGACACATTTTGGTTGTCAATAAGGAAAGGATACCCGGCTAGCTCCGAGATGGCAATTAATGTGTTATTGCCATTTTCGACTACGTATTTGTGTGAACTGGGCTTTTGGACCTTGACTGAAATTAACACATCAAAGAGGAAGAGACTCGGATCCAGTGATGAAGAAATGTCAACGATTCCGCCACGCATAAGCCGTCTGTGTTCAGCAAAACAGGCACAAGTATCACATTGAAGGTATGCGTAGTTATTTGGTTTAATATTAATATTTATATATATTTTTTACTTTGCTTTGCTTTTGCACAGTGATTTATGGTTCATAAAAATGTTAATACTGTATATGCATGAGCCAATTTCAGTTGGATTGTTGGAACAATAATAATTGATTCTACTGTGACTTATAGCATATTTATATTAACATGGCCGTAAAATATGCTTCTTTTTGTGGGATTAACATTTCGATGGGCCATGCTGTGTCATTGATAACTTAAGGTGTGCCGCGATGAGAAAAAAGGTTGCAGAACACTGATCTAGACGAAGATGCCAAACAAGAGAAACTCAGTACTGTATATTGAAAAAAATTGATAAACATCTAGAAAACAGATGGAATAACAACCACTCTAGACACATAGCACAATTTTTTTACTAGCTTCCGGGAGGGATGTTAAGAGATGTTCAGCCTTTGTCTTAAATCCGATTTGTTAATTCAGATCTTTATTCCTGCGAGTCCGAGGAAACTTGTGCTCACGAAGTTTATTTAGGCTCCAATTAAAAATTACAATCTTATTACACTAATTTTGGTGAAGGAAATGAAGAATACTTCCAGGCATTCCAAAGATTTGCACTAGAAGCAGGGGATACTGGCTGTATTCCCACTGCCAACATCCCCTCCTTCTTCTCTAATTTTCGGAACTCTGCCAAACATATCTGCGTCTTCTTAGCTACCACTTAAACTTCCCGCCACTTAAGCGTATGGTAAATGTTCCACAGACTCTTCTAATTCCACGTGTTTGCTAAAATGCATAACTAGCAACTGATTTGGGGATGTATCCCTAACTATTTGCACACTGACTTAATGTACAGTACCATCCGTATTTATACATCGTTCTGATGTGTTCAATTCTCTTGACTGACGACTAACAGATTTTAATACTGCATTGTAAAGGCTGCTCTGATTCGTCCAATGTTTTCTGGAGTACACATCGTACGCATCCGACCTGGAAGTTTCACATCCGTTACAGACGCCGTTTATTATTATTAGCTACATAGTACAATGAAGCCCGAGGCTTATGCAGCACCAGCCAAAAAAAAATATCCAGCACAGGACCCTGGGTGTGCCAAGCCCATACTCACCATACTGAACCTCTGTTGTTTTGAATTCAGTGTGTTATGGCCTTTCGACTTGGGACACTGCCATTTCTTCAGATGTTGCAGTAGTGTCTAAATTAACGTTGACTGCTCACAACAGTCACGTGATTTTAAAAAATGTTTCTTCAGAAAATGCACCATGTTTATTCGACCGCCTCTCCATTTTCACTGAATGCTTTAGTGTGCTCTACTGTAAGACACAAAAACAGCAGGACACCCACTGCAACCGCTATGAAATGGTGCCACTTTCGTGATGTTTAATTGGCGTCTTATTAATGTGATCACAAAAAGGGATCCGGATCTCGATTACAATACGTGTTATTACTGATGCTTGTGACCTTGAAATTGACACACAACAAGATGCTAAGAGATCGAAACAAAGATGTTGGAATGAGTTGGTGAACAAATGGCAAGACAGAAGGCATACTTCCGAAGCTGGATTAGTGACTAAGAAAGTTATTCCTCGGGTTTCTTATTTAATGGACACAAGGACAAATAAGTGGTTCTCTATGAGCATGTTAAACTCTTATATTCTTACAGGACATGGTTCATTAAATGATAAACTGTTTATATTCGGCCTGAGCAATAAATCTCTGTTTCTGTGGAGAAACCGAGAGTTGGAGCAATGTTTTGTATGACTGTCCACAATATTTGGACATCAGGACAGAATTTGAAGCTACTGTGGGAACAATTTCTCCTGGTCAAGGGACTAAACTTTTTGAGAGTCCCTTTAATCTGAATGAGCCTCATGTGTTCGCCAATCGGGTGTTTAAAAGGCGAAAATTTCTGCTAACTCGAATGGCTTCGGATAGGTCTAGAGTTTATGAAGATAGTGCATAAGAATTCAGTGAAGGAAAGTGTTAAGAATTTTAAGCTTTACTTTCTCACCTTATCATTTTATTATTATTATTTTTTAAACTCTCCTGTTTTTCCTTTCTTTCTTTTTATTTCCTTTTTTTTTTTCTTTCCTTTTCTTGATTCTTCTTTATTCTTTTTCTTTCACCTCTGGAGTGGGCTCCCAGAAGTATGTTCTTTTTTTTTTTTTGTTGTCTCATAAACTGAAACCCTAAGCGTCCTACCTACTGGAACTGGTTCACCTTTCCGCGGTGTGAACGAGCACTCAGAACGGAAACAGCTTTCCGGGTGATTGCTGCTTCTGGGTAGCCAAGGAGCCAGCACAAACAACAAAACACGCACTAACTACACAAACCTTACACTACACTTGTCTGGCCCAATTTTTCAGTCTGTAAAATTACAGTGATACGATGTGGATTTGAACTAACGTTCTAGGAGCCGCCCTTAACAATAACACATGTCCACATGATGCTTGTGACCAACCAGAACTTCGTTTCAATACGCTCCCATCCATCGTGAGCCCTGCTGACAATTTTGTTGAGACAGATGAAATCTGATTTTGTACTGCCTTGCTATAAAGCAAAAAGTGAAATTTTAGAAGGCTGCATAGTTATTGATTAAGACGTTAATCCATTCTTAGATATAACTTTTACTAAGTCTATCTCGAGTCAGGAAACGAGTGTTCAATGATGCCGTGAATCTGTTTAAAGGGCAAGGATTCATTATTCCGTGTCAAAGTCCTCCCGGAGCAGTGGTCGAGCTTGTTTCGAAAAGCGGTGGTGGGCTAAGATTCCAGGCACGAGACAATATCGGAAAAAAAAATAGTGTAACTGGAAAAATGCCGGTTCATTCGGGCGAACGTTTTGTTTTCCCTTCAACCATTCCCCCACCCCCTCCCCTTACCAATTCGTGCAAATACACGCCCTGTTTGGATTGGATCTGTGAGTTGGCAGCGAGCTTTGTTTCTGACTTTATAGTATTCGATATCCTCGGGGCTTCGGCCGTCGTCGTGGGTATGAAAGACAAACATTGTCAACACCGGTTAGCAGCGACGGGTGGACAGTTACGTCCACAAGGTTGTTCCTGTTGTCGCAGTGTGTGTGCGTGCGTGATGAAGGTGAAGTAACGTTATCTGCTCAAATCAAGGAAGCCGAAAGATAGAATTCACAGGTTCAATTTAAACGTTATTTTTATACTTTTACTCAAATAGCTTCCATCCTGGTAACATTTATCAAACTTTTGTCTTTTACCCCCTGTAAATTAAATGGTTTCTTAGGACGCCCCCTTGTTTAAAGATATTAGAGGTATACTTTTTTTTATAAAAACATGAATTTAATTGGTAAATTTTAATTGATGTTAGCATATTTAAATTCAAAATACTGCATTTTACTTGGTCAATGACAAAATAATTGCGTGTGCGAGTGAGATTGCACCATATGAAACCCAGTAAACTGAAACTCTGCATCCATAGTGAGGGAATCTTAAGTGTGCCCCTCGTTATTATTTTTAATGTTTTCTGTGAATTACTAAAATTTCACATGTGTACTATAAATAAATAATCATTCATTGCCAAAAATACTGGCAAGCCCATCACGGCTAGGGGACTAGAATTTACAAAATTTACAGATGCTATAAAAATAACAAAAATTACAAATGGGAAATCTCTGGCACGCACTTCTCAGCTGTATTTGGAGACAAAAAACCGCTGATAGCTTCACCACTCCACTAAATGTCAGAGAAGTGTCTCCTTAATATTGTCTCCAAATACAACTGAGGAGTTGTTTTTTTTAAGGGATTGAGCTTGAGACAATATTAAAGAGACACTTCTCTGACATTTAGTGGAGTGGTGAAGTTTTCAGCGGTTTCTTTTATCAGGTTGGCTATCTCTTTTCTGTTCATTTTGCTGGGAAAAAACTTGTGACAATAAATTCTGAATTTATTAATTAGTTGAAATGCAAAATTGTGGAATAGACTGTTCATTTGTTGGAGCCAGTTGCCTAGTACGTGTGTTCCCAGGGGCTATAGGGCCTGTGGTTATGACATTGAGAGAAACTGCCACTTCCGAGAGTGATTTGCACAGCAGAGATTGGCATGTTTCTTTTTTTTTAAGTAGATGCAAGGGATTGAGCTTGTGGTACGTTTGCTATCTGGATATTGGAAATCCTAATTACCGGTTTAGCCATCTGAGAATCCAGTACTCAAGAGAGAAGAAATTTTTTTATATGTAGCTTGTGGGACTCCTGACCATACTTCTGGTCCGTATGGGATTAGTGGGTATATACGTCGCTCTACATGTTTGGTAATGATTGTCTGTTGCATGTTGGGATTGTTTCTTGGTTGATCTCATTTGGCTCTGAATTTTTTTCACCCCATGTGCATAGTGGTAGGAATTATCGATTCCAATATTAATTAAATGTCAGCATATTAATAAAAGATATATTTAGAATGCTTCTTTATTTAAATAATTCACCACTATGATCTGCACATTTCAGTTTTAATACGAAAGGGTTAAAAATATTAAAAAAAAGTAACACCAGGAATTGTAAAAAAAATTTCAAATACAGTATATGACTTTTGATAGGATTCGACTTCAAAATGGCCAATCAGATAACTCACGAAACTTGTCGAAATTTTTTTCGTGTATTATGAAATATTCATAACGGATACATTTTACGTAAATGCAATTGTTTCGTACCTTTATATATAACCGTATAACCTTTTATAAGCTATCAGTATTTTGAGAGTTGGCATTTTACATTTGAACTTCCGGCCCTTTCCAGTTAAGGATTTCGTAAAGGAGGAAGAATTAAACCTGTAGAATGGGGAATCAGGATTTTTAAAGCAGTGTTCCGGGAAATCATTATTAATCACTACTCCTTTTTACTAGACTGCCGTACCTCTTCACTTCCTTTTCTCTGGGGATGCCTCATACTTTCTTCCCAGCTTTCAATCACTTTCCCCTATTTCTCCATTCCCCCCCCTCCCCGAAATTCCAGATTTCTCGTACTCATCTTCCCAAGCCGTTCCTCTGACTAACCGGGCTTCACCCAGACCTTTTCTGGGGAAGCAAGCCTGAGCTAATACAGTAGTAAAATCTAGCGCGCCTCCTAGCAGCTAGGAATGGGAGTCAGGGGATGACTGACCTGGTGTTCGTCGCTTCCTCGCTGCTAAGACTCCAGTTGCCGGTCACGAACATTATAACATCATACACTGTACTACTGCACACAAACGGCCTGCCTCGGCATTTTGCCTCACTACAGATGACTCAACAGCAAATGGAGGAAACTTCAGGGTCCGCACAAACTTTAACTAAAATAAGCTTTTAATCATCATGTAGCAGCAAAAAAAAAAAAAAAAAAAACGCCACTCGCCCTTTTCGTGAACCCGTCGGGGTTTCAAACTTTCGTCGTTTTGAACTGTTGGAATTTTTAATTTCATCGTTTTTACTTAATCAGGTATTTGAGAGTCTGCATTTTTATTTTCGATATTTCGATTGTCGGTAAATTAAAATTAACAACTCTTATTACATCATTCTCAAGGAACAAAAGGCATTTTGTTGCTTTTGTGTCTTGAATAAATGAAGAAGTAAATTTTCTGTTTATACTCAGGAACGACCTTGTCAGAGGAATTCACAAGACAGAGGGAATACAAGAAACATCGTCGTATTTATTAATCATACGGGCTTGAATCACGGTCACTCAAAGCATGCATACTTGCGCACCTTCGCATTGCACCACTCGACTAAGGCGGATGCTGTCGCAATCAAGGTAGGAAAAAGGAGTAAACCGAAACTTGACCTGTTTGGAGTGGCGTCAATGGGTAGTGGGTTAATTGTGTTGGGTAAGTTTACGACGGGGGAAGTTTTTCTGAAGTATTGGAGTCGAGCTGGGGACCCTGATAACGGGGAAACAAAAGGAAAGAAGTTTAAAAGAGTACTCCAGGAAAGCTAATGGAGAAGATAAAACTGGTCGTCCGTGTAGAGAAAGGCAAGGAGATTTCCAGAAAAACCAGAATTTGGAAGCCAGAATTTATTGATTATGTTGGCCCGACTTAACTGGAACTGTAAGTAACATTTTCACTTTGTAAAATTTTCTTCCCAAATACTAGACGGACAGTAATGAATATTTGATTTGAAACCTTCCCGCAAATGGCATTCAGTTCTTCTAAGGACGCAGTACGTATCATGTATGTTAATTTAGAGGATTAAATTCCAGAACATTTTGGATAAGATGATCGTAATTAGAGATTAGAGGCTTCATCAAGACTGTAACCTGAGTATTGAAATTTATGGTATGTGTAGAAGTGTAAATTTGATACTGTGATAATACATGTGTGAAATAAAAATGATACATTTATGGATGTGAAAATGTTTAGTTATACTTGGGAGTTTTATATTTATATGAGTTTACTAAAGGGGGATGCTTTATATGGAAGTGAATGAAACTTAATTGTAAGTCATGTTTCTCTTATTAAACTTTCTCCTTTTGAAAAGAAGAACAAGTGTCCAAGAATGATTTGCTTCACTCTACTCATTTCACTCCGAACCTTAGAATTTTCTGAAGTCAGAAGCCCAACAATACAATACACATACTATATGTAATATATACAATTTTAAGATAAATAAATAGATTGCTTTTTAAAAATAAGAAAATAAAAGGAGGTTCTGCAATAGGCTTTAGCCAGCAAGAATTTTTCCTATAATTGTTTGTCAAGAAGCTCCTAGATGATGCAATGGCACCTGGTAAGTTTGAAAAGTGAGAAACAGTGTGTGAGAAATCTCTGCGGATTGACTTGTTCCGCAGAAATGTCTTTCAACTTTTTTTCTTTTTTATAATAAACAACAGAGATCCGAACGGGTTGAAGAGTCCAATGCCAATCCGAGTGCAATTTTCTTCAACACTTGAAAACATTCTGGAGCTTTTACAAAAATCTTGCCAACGAACACAAATAGGTGGACATTTGGAAATAAACTACATACTTTTGCAATTATGTAGAGTGTATACGCTAAAAATTAACAGCGTTTTCCTCTTTCTTCATGTAAGATGCTACATCGGTTGTAAACACCACTATGCAATCACTGACCTATAATTTCCTAGACGATGTTAATGACTGGTAGCACACAATCGATCAGTACAATACATAAACATATTTGCTGTTAAGATGGATGGTATTATATCTTATGTTGCAGGCCTCAAAGGGTTCTATCAATGATGTAAGTGACTATGAATGTGTAAATTAGCAAAGAGAACTATAAATGTTCAGGGTTCTTTTTCGTTTCGCAATTGAAATCGCCATCTACAGATGGCAGGCTTTTATTTCAGTTGATTCGAGATCTAAAGACCTGTTCATGCACATTTGAACAGATCTAAAGACCTGTTCAAATGTGCATGAAGCTCCCCCCCCCCCGTATTTGCATATTTGTTTATGCGTCGACATGTAGATGGAGAGTTTAAAATCAACAAGTCAATTCTAAAAGGCAATTGGTGAAATAATGATCACTTCAACTTGCGTGGAGTATAATCGCCTCTAATTTCTTAAAGAATTACTTATTATTCTGAGACGTTTCGTGGTACCTCTCAGTGACCCAAGATAGAATAACTGATAAATTACGGCGACTTCATTTGCATAGTGTTGTTAATTTTATTACACATTTCTTAGTTGTTAATATTTTGTCTTGTAGTAATTATATGTGTAACAGATGCTAAGTTAGTCAACGATAACTATTCGTAAACATCAGGTAAAGCAATTTTATCAGTTAAATATCTTTTAAATCAGTTAATAGTTTAGTTAATAAGATTTCCCTCTAAAAGCAATATATAACCCCAGGGGCTCACATCTTGTGAGTATGGGCTTGGCACACCCAGGGTCCCGAGCTGGATATCATCATTCTTCTCTCTCTCTCTCTCTCTCTCTCTCTCTCTCAGGATAATTCAGAATTTTTTTTTACCTCATCAATTACCTCATCAATTTTTTTTACCTCATCATCAAAACAATTACCTAATCTATCTTTGAGTGCCTCATCTCTGCTATGCAGAGATGAGGCACTCAAAGATAAATCAACAGAATTTCTTAAATATTTAGAAACAACGGATACTCACAAAAAATCATAAGGAAAACAATTAAAATAACAAAAGAGAGATCACACACTCATCTGACAAAGAACAAGAAAAAGAAAAGCATACATTACCACGCTCCATGTCCCCCAAATTAGTAAACAGGTTGTACATACACCAGATTTACAAAAACTAACATTATTAAAAGTATGGTAAAATCCCCGCTTTACCCCTGACGAAGACCCTTTCCACTAAACACCCAATGCATAATTTGCAATGCAAATATTGCCAAAAATTGTACATTGGACAAACTGGTAGAAGATTGTTCAAAAGTATTAAAGAATGTAAATATGACATAGCCCACAGCCTAATAACAAAATCGGATCCCGCATTTCACACCTGTTGCAAGGATCACCAATTCAAGGATTTCAAAAGCGCCTCTCTTCTAACCACTGACAGTTACAGGAAACATAGTACACAAAGAATCCTTCATTATTGGCATAACCAACAATATTAACTGAAGCAAAGGCATGCAGACAGTCATTCCTAACTACATTCATGTTTTCAAGAACAGAGTATTCGAAAAGATGAAAAACAAAAATAGAAACCATAACAATTATACACTGAGTGAGCAGTGAATTATCACTACTCCTTTGAAAACTGAATGCGACCCGTTGACCACGTGAGGTACCAGAGTGCTGAGTTAGTCGACCTGCGTAGCATAGATAAGGTGAGCAGCGAGTGTGATGGGTAAAAGGAAGGTCTTATCGAACTTTGATAAAGGACAGATTGTGGGTGCTCGACGAGCTGGTGCCTCGATTTCCCAAACGGCTGAACTGGTGGGGTGTTCGAGAGCCACCGTAGTTAAAGTGTACCAGGACTAGTGTCAAAATGGTCAAACAACAACCCGACGGCAAAACTGCAAAGGTCAGCGAAAGGTTGATGTTAGCAATGAGCGCGCCGAGTCCGACGACTCGTACAGGCGAAGCACCGTTGAAGAGTTGACTACCCAATACAACATGGGCCAACCCGGAACTATATCTGCCATGACCATGCGTCGCATGCTCGCACATATGAGCTATACTAGCAGATAACCCCTACGGCATCCTCTCTTAACTAAGGTTCAATGGCGTAAACAACTCGCCTGGTGCAAAGAGCATGCAAGTTGGACGTTAGAAGACCGGAAGAAGGTGTGCTGATGGGATGAGTCACGTTATTTACTTCACATCTTAGATGGTCGTGTACGGATTTGCCGTCAACAACATGAGGATCTTGATCCATCATGCATGGTATCAAAAGTGCAGGCCAGTGGAGGCGATTGTATGGTGTGGGGCAAGTTTTCCTGGCAGGAACTTGGATCCCTAGTGCATATGGAACAACGTATCAGTGGTCTCCGCTATTGTCAACTGCTTGCTCACTGTGTACACCCCGCTATGTTACACTTTTTCCCGAATGGCGATGGTGTTTTTTCAAGATGACAATGCGCCGAGCCACCGGGCACTTGTTGTGCAGGAATGGTTTGAGGAACAGCGTTCTAACTTCCAGCATATCGATTGGCCTCCGAAATCTACCGATATCAATCCCATAGACCACTTGTGGGACACTATGGAAAGGCATATATAATTTGTCTGGATACACCAATCATCTCCATACCTACATTGCTCACCGCATTACACACAGCTTGGTTGGCCATATTTCCCGAACGCTTCAGACATCTTGTTGAATCAATGCCACGTCGGATAGCTGCTATACTGAGGGCAAAAGGAGGACTTACGAAGTATTAGGTAAGTGGTTTCCCTGGCAGGAACTTTCACTGTGGGACGAAAACAAGTAGGTGGCAGCGGTGTCATGCTTTGGGCGATGTTCTGCTGGGATACCCTGACTCCAGTCGTCCATGTGACAGGTACTGTTATTGTTATTGTTATTTGGTTTTTTTTAGGAGCATTAGCAACTAAGGCCATATTGCTCCAGGGATATATACAGTGGTCATTCCCTGACTTTTCCGCATCCTCCGTATTTGGTGGGCACTGGCTCGAAACCTGGTCTAATTAAGAAGCGTGTGCTATGCACTGCTGCTCCTGCCCACCTGGCTACGGAGGCGCAGTAACAGGTACTCTGACGTCTACTACCTCCTGAAGGAACCTGATCACTGCGCTTGATATGGATCCCAGAATTGACACCTCTACTACCTGGACAAGACTTGGCCAACAGTGACAAACTACCGGACTTGACATTTATCAACACAAGACCTTCACTGACTTGACTAAACTGGACGGGACCTGGTCCCATGAGTGATATCCCAAATGGGAACACCAATACCACTGAAAACCAACTGCAGCTTGCTGCTGGCCATCTTGGCTCTCAAACCATGCTCCCTTGCATGGTCCTATCTTTTCCCCTCTCCCCCGGCAGGGGGAGGGGAGGAGACGGTCTTTTCGTCCCCTTCCCTCCTTGCCACTCCTCTGTTCGCCTGGTGGGTAATGGGCCTGCCCCACTGATTATCTGGGGTCGCCTTCTCTATCGTCCCCATATGCTGCCATAGCCTAGTGGTCAGGCGTGACCGGGGTTCAAGCCAGTGACTGCTGAATACGATGCTGCTGTTTCTTGTATTCTGTGTATTTTGTAACTCCTCTGACCGTTTGGTCATCCCGGAGTATAAACAGAAAATTTATTTATTTATTTCTCTCTTTCCCCCAGCTTTCTATCTCCTCCCCCACTCTACCTAATACGTTAGCGTATACCCCACATAACTTGAAAAAAAAAATTTTTTTTTTTTATTTATTTATTATATTTTTTAGGTTCTAGCCACTGAAATCTCAGGAAATTAGGTGGCAGGATCTGCCAGAGTAAATATCTAAATACTAGTGTGCCTGGTCTGCCTCCACGAGGCATAGTGTGGACAACGTTGGGCCCCAGCAGGGGTCTAGCGGCTAAATGGCCAGAAGAACACAACACTACACTTACAAAATCCATACACTTTTAAATCTCTGGCCTTTAGAGTGAATTGTCACACCCACAATGAAAGCAACGCGAAGATGGGGGAAACCCCCTGATGCCGTTAGACACGAACACACTATATACCTAAACATTATTGCTGCCAGGTACACCCTTTTATGGCAACGGTCTTCCCCTCTGGTGGTGCAGTCTTTCAGCAGGATAATGTGCCATGCCACACCGCCCATTGTTCGAGACTGGATCGCGGAACATGAGGAAGACTTCCAGGTATTGGAAGTGTTCCTCATGGCCTCCAAATTCCCCAGACATCAATCCCATCGAGCATCCCTGGTTTGTGTTGGAACAGCAACTCCGATCTGCGGCGTATCAACCACGCACCTTTCAGGAGTTAAAGGATCTGCTAGTTACGTGTTGGTACCAGATACTACAAGACACATTTAGAAATCTTGTAGCATCCATGTCTCGCCGGGTACGAGCTGTTTTGGCTTTACGTGGAGGACCAACATCATATTAAGTAGTTGGTCATAATGTTTTGGCTCATCGGTGTATGACTAAGACTAATACTAACTGAGCCACGTTGTGAAAAAGAGCCATAAATAAATGTTGAGTCTTAACACGATTGGAATTTTTAAAAGCACGGCCATCGTAGGACCCTTGAAGTAAATCTCTCCATTTATTCTTCACTTTTTCCATAGGGTCTAACACCCTACAACCTTGTAGAAACGTCAAAGTAGATGAGATCTCCTTCTTCATAACCTGAGTATTCATAATCTTCCTAATCAATGAATAAGAAGAGCAAGTCACCTTCAGTAAAGGACTCTTTTTTTATGATAGGGATAAACCACCAGAGACAAGGAATACCGAGTCCACCTTCCGAAACGTCAGCATGGAAGTAAGTTGCAATTACGTCTTTAAGGAGAAGACGAAGCCATATCCTAACAGCTCTCGCCTGTAAATCTACCTATTTAGTAAGGCTGCTGTAATTCTTCCACTAATACAAGTTGATGGTAGAGAAGGGAAGCAGAAGAACCTTCAGGATAAATAAACACTGGGATTTTAGTGGGCCCTTCTTAAGCTTCTGAAGCTTAAGAAGAACAGCATGTAAATGGCATCCTATTTTCGGACGGCCTGCAGGAGAAAAGCAAACTCCTAAGTAGTTCCATAAAATACCTAACATGATGGTAACTCCCTACTGTCTATCATAAACCTCATCTCCTGGACTTTGGGCTACCTTTCTCATCCCGAAGTAAATAGAGATAGCATCCTAGATTTAATCTAGTTAACAGCCGAGCCTCTTCGCCTAAAGAAAGATTCAACACTTTGCAGGCCAATTTTAGTTGAAGCCATGAGTAAACAAATCATCGGCAAAGGGGCCATAGCATTCATAAGATGTGCACATACTTCAAAACAATGTGAGCTGATAGTTCTTGAAGAAGCATATCCATCACAGCATTGAATGAAAAAAGGAAATGGAGAGTCTTCTTGACGAACACCTCTAGTTAGCTTAATAACATGCTCCCGATCGGATAGCCGTAATTTAGTAAAGGAATTTCAACATAGGAAAGGAATGAACGTGGGAAGCCCTTCGGATTAAAGCTTTTAACACAGCAGAGAAGGAAATTCGGTCGAAAGCTTTTTGTAAGTCCAAGGCAGCAATGTACGATTGTCATAAGGTCCTTCTAGATTTCTTGAAGAAAGGAGGTATATATTCTCGCAGCATCTGTCGGTGTGGATAAAAGCTGCTCTATCAAATGATACCACACTTATAATCCTCCTAAACAAAACTTTGTGATACTCCTTGTGATACAGTCTCAGAAAAACCGAAGCCACAGTTGTAAGTCTATAAAATCACAAGGCAGACTCGAAGAGGTCTTTTTACGGATAACAATAGTATATGACTCCGTAGCCGAGTTGTCAGGAGCGGGAGTGCAGTAGCACACGCTCCTTGATTAGACCGGGGTTCAAGCCCCTGACTGCTAAATACGGTCGATCTGCCAACCCGCACTGGACCAGCGTGGCAAATTATGGTCCATTTCCCTCAACATGAATTGTTGAGGAGGAATTGTTGATAATGGCTGCAGTTTTTTACGACTAAAAGAGAGAACTGGGTAACCCATCACTCTATAAAAATATGTGCTTCAGATCAACAATGGCCTTAAGCAAAATATTTAGTAATAGTTTGGGGTCAGCCCGCAGGTCAATCACTAGTAGAAAAGAGTGGAAAAGACTCCTTTACCTCAGATATCGATACAGTGCACAGAGCTCTCTGCATAAGATACTGGTATTGTCTAAGAACTATAACTCCCAACAGGGGCACCAAACACATTAGAGCAAAACTCCACAAACTCCTGAAATCTATCAATCTCTGGCAGATCTATCTATCAATCACCGAAAGGACAGAATTCATGGGACATGAATTCTGTCCTTTCGGTGGTTCCTGGACAACGCGACCCTGTCACCCCTCTCTCAAGTGGACGAACCCACCGCTTGACAGCTATATAGGTACACTGCATTACTGCATTCACGTAGACGGTAATTCGATGTCAGTATGAATAAACGTCATGAGTTAACTGACTTTGAAAGAGGGATGATAGTGGGTGCCCGATGCACAGGTCACTCTATCGTGGAGGTGGTACAGAAATTGCACTATCCCCGTTCGACAGTATCAATAATGTATCGGGAATACGCCATTTCCGAATAACGTCTCATAGTGGACAGATTTGTGGGAGGAGAAAGGTGGTGGATGAACGTGGCCGTCCACGTCTTTCTCGCATTGTTTCAGACAACTGGAGAGCGACAGTGGCACAAATTACCGCCGAGTAAGGTACCAGAAACCTCTCCACCAAGACCATCAGGCAATCATTAGCCGCAATAGGTTATGGGAACCACTGACCCACCAGAGTCCCATTGCTAACACCACGACACAGGACTCTACGCCTCAACTGGGCAAAAGAAAAGACTTTAGATGATTGGAGACGGGTCTCCTGGTCAGATGAGTCCCATTTCCAGTTATTTACAGCGGACGGGAGGGTGCGTATCTGACGAAAACCGCACGAAGCTATGCACTCGCCATGTCAACAAGGAACTGTTCAGGGAGGTAGACGGTCGGTAATGGTCTGGGGCGTGTTCAACTGGCCAACGTCGGGACCTGTACGTCTAGACGCATCTCTGAACGGTCCAGGTTACGTGTCAATCCTTGCAAACCATCTGCATCCCTTCATGGTCATCGTGCACCCACAGGACAATGCGCGTCCCCACAGAGCCGTGGTGACTAAAACATGGTTCGAAGAGCATTCCGCAGATTTTACCACAATGGAACGGTCTCCCCGTTCACGGAACATAAGACCTGTGGAGCATCTTTCGGATGCTGCGGAAAGGTCCGTTCGAGCTTTGGATCCTCCACACAGGAATGCGACGAAATTATAGACAGCGATGCAGCAAACATGGACAGATATACCTGTGAAACTCTTGTGAACTACTGGACTCAATGCCTCATCGTGTGACTGCCCTTATCCTGGCGAAAAATGAGCCTACCCGTTACTAGGTAGGTATCCAATGATTTCTGTCCACTCAGTGTACACCATTAAGAATTGAATGCGCACATTCCTTTCTATTTTTCTATTCCTAATATAATATTAGTAAATTAATAAGAGGAGTTTACCTCAATATAGTACGTGGAACACTTCCGTATGATACCCTCCAGAAATTAAAACGGAAAAAACGAAAAAATCGACAACTTACCGGTATATTAAAGTAAAATATAAATAATTAAAGTAAATAATTAAATAATCAATTTAACACAATTCTTTTTCAGATTCTTTTAATTGCGTTAATTTGAATTTTAATTGTTTTGAATTGTGTTAAATTGATTATTTAATTATTTACTTTAATTATTTATATTTTACTTTAATGTACCGGTAAGTTGTCGATTTTTTCGTTTTTTCCGTTTTAATTTCTGGAGGGTATCATACGGAAGTGTTCCACGTACTATATTGAGGTAAACTCCTCTTATTAATTTACTAATATTATTATCAACGTAGAACATATTGAGTATTACAGCTCTGATTCATACTATTCCTAATATAAATAGTTTGAATTTGAACGTACTCTTTCTACCGCTTTCGGCTGCGACCAAGATTTGTAGACTTTATCTTCCCTTATCCTATTAATATTTCTAATTGCATGCTGAGGACACCGAATAGTTATTTCAGAACTAAGAACAGCTCTCCTTCAACATCCGGTGATTATAAACCGGTTTAGGTAACTGCAAGGAGCCCACAATATCAACATATAAAGCCTGCTTCGTCTGGTGCCCAGGCTCACTCTCCCAAACTTCCTCACTTGAGTGAGGGACATTAGAGAATGAAACCTCAGAAGTAGGAGGTTGAGCTCTCTGTGAGTTACCATCAGATAATTCTTGTAACAGAGGTAAATGGGTAGATATTTTCCTACGTCCCTTAATTGCTTCTATTTTTCTATGAGGAAAAGCCCTCTGAAACAGGTGATTGATATATAGGAATCCTCCCTTCTTAAATCAAGCTCAACTTGAGCCAATAAGAGCATTTCTTCTTTATTCCATCTGGCCTTCAATCTAGAGGTGTCAATTTTACGATTTGCATTCACACGGGTGCATTCTTGTGTGAATGCACGAGAATGCACCCGTGTGAATGCAAATCGTAAAACTGGAGTTGTTCACTTCAGATCTCCTAAAGTGAACTGCCAAATCTGTTTTGGTGGAAAAGACCCTGTTGCACAACTCGTAAGTCCTGGATTGAGAGGGAGCGTCACTTTTAGGTTTACCAACCCGACCAGCGGCTACTGGAACTAACTATGGTGGTCCAAGACGATTCTGCGAATGAGACTCAAAATCTTCCTCTCTATCATATTCCTCTTCAGCACCGCGAGCCAGGAAGGCCAAGCAGAATTGGTAGCCCCGGTTAGCGATAAAGCGCATGCCTTTTAGTCAGGATAGTCTACCCACACACAAAGCAAGCATCGATCATCTGCCTCATAGAGATTGTGTGCATCGATCATCTGTAGCCGCAACTACGCACTACAGGCATCAGGGGACTGACAGGAATGTCAACCTCGCAATGCCCGCACTGGTGGGTGGGCATTGTGAGGTCATGCTAGACGGCACACAACAGCCAGGAAGGGCACAGGTAATCTACGGTTATCTAAATAGACTGCCTGTCCAGCTCACATCACGAGGAGGTAAGGCACTCGGCTTCCATGGCATAAGGAAACGATGAAGATTCGACTTGGATGGCGTTAGCTTTCGAAATCTCTCTTCAGGGTCTTCTTCTTGCACCTCATTTATTGTATCTCTTTTTTTTTTTTTTTTTCGTGTCCTCCTCTTACCACACCACAGCACTGCTATTAGCCTTTCTTCCACTGTAAATAGACTGATATCTGCTATATTACCTGAAACATGAAAAACAAACATGGATAAAGAAACAATAGATTATCATCAGATCTTGAAACAGGCAGGAAAACAGACAACGTCCTGCCACTTAGGGAACATCCTGTAGCAGTACAAATCCTAATATTTATTTATTGATTGATTGTAATAAACCAATGTAATTACTCACCTCTGTGAGTAATTACTATTACTTAGCCTTGAATCTTGTAAAACCCTATCATCAAAAGAGGCAGACCACAACTTGCCACAGTTTCCTATTTCACTGCAGGAACCCCCCTTCCCTTTTTTTTTTTCCCAAAGAGCAGTCACGTCAAACGCTGTATGAGCTTCGTCCACTCCATTAAAGGCCGGTTTCACTAACATACAAAGCTAATCGCTAAATACCTACGCTCCAACATAATATAATTAATAAATGCCCTTAGTAAAGAGAAAGAAACCACTAATACCTTTCATCGAAATCTATCAAATAGATGTCTTGAGCTCCTCATAAAATACATAAAAAAATACATATTTCAAGAGCACATGCCTTCCGAGAAACACTTCCAGGGAAAGTTTTTGTATTGCCAGAAAATCCTCAAGCGTTTTAACCAATTGTTTCCTACCACCTCCTTTGCCTAAAAGCTACACCCAAGGACCACTCTGGACAAATTCCGAAGCCAGATACTCATATTCCTGGCAATAATAAAATATATGCTTTCATATTTCCTTAATTTTACAGTAGCAATTGAACTTTTCTGAGATAGTAGTAGTAGTAGTGGCATGTGATGCAAGAAAGCAAGTGTATGAGCTTATAAAGCATCAGCCTAAAAAAAAAAAAAAATCACACCATTCCCTCCAAATGCCTCTCTAGTTCATCCTTAAATTTATTCAACTTATCAACTTCCACAACGACAGATGGAAGTTTGTTCCAGCAATTAACCACGCGCTGGCTAAATGCAAATTTCCACACGTCTATTCTACATCTGTCCTTTCTTAATTTGAATTTATGCCCCCTTAGATTCCTAATCTGAACACGTGGAAGGATCCCATCAAAATTCAGCGTGCTCAACCCATTCAAGGCCTTATACACATCAATCAGATCACCACGCAGGTGCCTAGTCTCCAGCCACTGCAATTTCCAGAACTAAAGCCTCTCTTGGTAAGAAGAGCCCTTCATTCCTCTCACCAATCTTGTTGCCCTTCTCTGTACATGCTCAAGTAAATCTACATCCTTCCTAAAATGAAGCCTCCAGACCTGTACGCTGTACTCAAGGCGTGGCCTGACCATTGCCTTATACAGAGGGATAATCACCTCCTTTTCCCTGCTAGCAAGATTCCTATATATCATTGACAAAACCCCATGACCTGCCCTTGCAGCCTGCCTGCATTGCTCAGAAAACTTCATATCTGACTGCACAATTATTCCCAGGTCTTTTTCATTTTCTACCACCTTAAGTGTAGTACCACGCAGTTGGTACGTTTCTCTGGGGTTACTTCTACCCATTTGCAGTACTTTGCATTTGTCAAGGTTAAACTTCAGTTCCCACTTCTTAGCCCATCCGCCCAAATTATCTAGATCCTGTTGCAGTAGCACATTGCCATTACTGTCATTAACAACCCTGCTAAGCTTTGTATCATCTGCAAACTTCGACATTAAGCCTGGTATACCTTCATCAATATCATTGATAAATATACAAAACAACAGTGGACCCAACACCGAACCCTGTGGGACTCTACTAATAACATTAGTCCACGAAGAGCAGCACCCATTGATTACCACCCTCTGTCTTCTCCACTTAACCATCCTTTTATCCATTGTAGCAACTTACCCTTAATATCATTCTGCTCCAATTTGTACAATAGTCTTCCATGCGCAACAGAGTCAGAAGCTGTCCTGAAATCCAAATATATGATATCAAAATTATTTTTTGCATCCAGTTCCTTTGTAACCACATCATAATATCCTATCAAATTTGTCAGACAAGACTTTTCCTTAACAAACCCATGCTGTGTCTGAATTATTGCTGCAGTCTTGTCTAGACGATCCTGCAATGCATCTTTAACCAGCGACTCCATTATTTTACTCGGAACAGAAGTTAAACCAACTGGTCTGTAATTACTCGTGTCACCCTTCAATCCCCCTTTGTGAATTGGGGATACATTTGCACATCTCCAGTCCGTGGGAACCTCCCCTCAGTCCAAGGATGCTCTCATAATTATGGCTAAGGGTTTGCTTAGTTGCTTTGCCGCCTTCTTAAATATAACTGGATAGATCCCATCCACCCCAGGTGCTTTTCTTATGTTTAACTTCAACAATTTCTCCTCCACTTTGCTCTCAGTTATTACAAAATCATTAAGTATCCTGCTACAATTTGATAACCTTCTGCCATTTTCAATCCTTAATAATTTCTCATGTGTGAATGTAGATGCAAAATACTCATTCAGTTTGTTTGCTATCTGAGCAGGATCGATCATCAACAGTCGAACCATAGATATCAAGTGGACCAATCAGATTCATCCCCTTCCTTTTAGAGTTTATATAAGGAAAGAAATCCTTGCTATTTTTATTAGCATCTTTTGCCAAGGATTTCTCGTAATCTGCCTTCGCCTGCCTAACCACCTTTGTGACCTGATTACAGACTAGCTTATATCTGCCGTAGGCTTCTGAGTCACTTGATAATTTATATGCATCCCATGCATTTTTCTTCTCTCATACGAGTCTCATTAGTTCATTAGATAACCATTTAGGCCTAAACCTTGAACAATAGTTCTTAATAGGTATGAAACTTTTAGTAGCATCCACGATTAATTCCTTGAATGCTTCCTACTTAGAATTTACTGTTGGTAACATCGTCAATTGATCCCACTGTACAGAATTTAAAAACTTTCTGAGACCACTGTACTCACCTTTACGGAAGCAAAATCCCTTTCCTTTACCCCTGATGGTAATTAAATCGTTAAGTAAATCCCACATCAGTGCATTGTGATCACTGCCACCTAGTGGTTCCTTTATCTGCAAATTCTTGATACATGAATGATCACTGCTGATAGCCAGATCAAGAGTATTACTCTCTCTGGTGCCTCTCGAACATACTGCTGCTGCTGCAGAAAACAATCATCCAATAAATCCACAAAAGTCTGACTAGTGTGTGTGACCAACCCACAAGTTCCAGTCAATATCTGGGAAGTTAAAATCCCCCATTATAAGACATTCTGATTTACTAGCCCACTCTATTTCTCTGTACAATTGTTCATTGTACTCATTCGAGTCATTAGGCCTATAACACACTCCTACTCTTATTTTTGCTTTCGCAGTGCTTATGTCACACCAAACTGAGATGTTGAATTCATTCAATTTGCAAAAAAGTACGAGGGGTTTCCGAAAAGTAAGACAACATTTTTTTTTTCTCTCGATGATATTTAATACAGTAATACAATGTTGAAATTACACACCAAGAAATAAGTGAACATGCGCTACTTCTCCACAAAATCTTCAGTTGTGTTGCTACTCTGGTCCCAACGATGGATCAGTTTATCAATACCAGTACTGAGGAAGTCCGTGCCCACCGCAGTAACCAACATCGCACCGCGTAATGAACTTCCTCATCCGTGGTGAAATGCTTTCCTGAAAACATTTTTGAGTTGACCGAACAAATGAAAGTCTGAAGGCGCTAACTCTGGGCTGTAGGAGGAATGTGACAGAGTTTCCCAACGATTACAGATCAACCACTCACGAGTGGTGTGGGCAGTGTGTGGAGTTGCGTTGTTGTGCAACAAAATCACGCCGCTTGTCAGGAATCCTGGTCGTTTGCGTCGAATGTTGGCTTTGTGTTTTTCCAACGTTGCACACTAAAGCTATGCATTGATTGTTCTTCCTTTCGGGAAGAAATCCACCAACAGAACGCCTTTACCAACCCAGAACACTGTGGCCATGACTTTTCCGACACTGGGAACAGTTTCGAATTTTTTGCGCACAGGAGATTGCGGATGTTTCCAGATCATAGAGCCTTGTTTGTTCTCCGGGGTAAAGTGATGAACCCAGGTCTCATCTGCTCTGACTATGAGAGCGAGAAAATAAAATCCTCTCCTTCGTCACTGTATCGGAACAGGTTCTCCAGACACATCCCCATGCGTTTTGCTTTGTCCTCCTCTGACAATTGTGTGGGCACCCAGTGGCAGCAGATCTTTCGAAAGCCAAGGACATCGTGAACAATTTCGTGAACAGTCGACTTACTCACGTTCACTATTTGTGCAATTTCAAGAATGATGCCCATAATGAGCGAAATGTTGTCTTCTGTCTTGCTCGATGAAGGTCTGCCCGCCGATGTCGATCTTCGATGTCAACACGCCCGCTTTAAATTCAATGCAACAAAAACACACTTGCTTCTTTGTCATCACCTTTTCGCTATACACAGCAACCAGTTCGCAGTGAATGTCACTTGGCGAAGATCCTTTTGCTTACAAAAAGCGAATAACTTCACGAACACCTGTTTTGGGCCACACTCGCACGGTAGCCGCCATTTTGCAACTGGGATCTGCTGTGAGGCGACACTGCTTTGGCGATCTTTTTTGAACGTTTCATTCCCTTTCACCATTATTAAGGAAAAAAATGTGTCACCTTCCTATCTAGATTCTGTCATTGAAAAACTATGCCCATCACAATCATTATAGCTACAAACGCCAATGTCAAGTCTCCATTATGGTTTAGTACCTCTACTGACCACAGAAGACGACAACTGGAGAACTTCATACTGGCACATAACCTGCACATCCTAAATAAATCCAACCAACCTCGTACCTTCTTCATAATAAATGGTGAGTCTATCATCAACCTTACTCTCACAACTGCAAACTTCACTAACAAAATATCAAACTGGGCTGTGATTGAGGATCTAACATGCAGTGACCACCGTGCAATTTCATTTAAACTAACCGCAAATTTACAAAATCGGAGGTTCCCTCCTCAAGACTTGAGAAGATTTGCTATAAAGCATATAAAATGGCCACTGTTCTCGGAATCAGTTAAACATAACTTCCGTGATGAAATTTTTAGTTTCATTCAATCAGCTTAATGCCGAAGGAATAAGTTTTCTACATCCAAACTGCCTTACTACGAGCAACTGAATGCTCAACTAAGAGAATAACTCCTAAGAAATCATCTGTTCTTTATCGAAAGACGTGTTCACAGGGCCAGGAAACTGAATCAAAGACGGTTTTCTTGGCCTCCTAATGAAGTACAAAGACTCAGAAAGGAATACCATAAAACATCAGTATAATCTCGAAATCTCAAAGCAAAAAATCGCTACCTGGCAGTCTTTCGTCTCCACTGTGGGAAACTCGACCCCTGGGGACTATTCTATAAACTTAGCAGAGATAAAGTGCCAACCAATGATATTTACAACTCCATATTGACTAATGACTCTAAAACCACGACCTGGCATGATACTGTCGCAATAATTCTGGATAAACTTTTCCCTGTGAATGATCAGTCAACAAACTCTCCCACCCAATCCATAACAAGAACCTTCAATCTTCAATACTCCTCCACTGTGGATACTGACCTGGATACTCCACTGTGAAATCCCTACAACGAAAAACATCTAGTAGAATCTGCCTCACACCTTGGAACAAGAGCTACTCAACAAGAGCTTCAAACAGCTTTAAATAAAAGCAATGTCCAAAAATGTCCTGGACCTGACTTGCTGGAGAATACTGTCATTAAGAAGTTCGGAGAAACTTGTCCTAACATCTTGTTAAATCTCTTCAACAAATGTCTTCTCTGTGGTACTTTTCCCCGTCTCTGGAAGAATGAACTAGTCAAACTATTAAGAAAACCCAACAAACCCCAGAGTCTTCCGCCCCTTTTTTCTCTCCTACCGAATTTGGGGAACTATACGAACGACTACTCTCCCCAAGAATCTATGATCTTTTCCAAGCTCAAGACATCTTTTCACCTCACCAGTATGGATTCGTTAAGGGCAAGACTTGTGAAGATGCACTTCTTGCATTAAAAATTACATCCAGAATTCCACATGAAAATATGAAATGGCCATCTTCATAGACTTCGAAGGTGCTTTTGACTCCCTCTGGTGAGAGAGCGCCTTCGCAAATCTTCGGAACATCTCGTGCTCCTCTCAGTTGTACCAAGCTATCCGAGCCTACTTTGATCAGAGATCTATACAGGTTACTTCAAAAACCTGCAGCATAACACGAGCTGTCAATAGAGGATGTCCTCAGGCCCCAGAACATCCCCAGAACAGAGGATGTTCTGGGGCCGCTCTTCTGGAACATTACACTAAATACATGGCTAACGAGACATTTTTATTTTGCTACTCCATTAGCATATGCTGATGACCTTGTCATTGTCTTCTCAGGCAACTCCAGGCAACAAATTCAAGAAAGGGCTTCTCCGGTCTTAAAGGATCTCATTAAATGGGCAACTGCCAACAAACTTAAAATATCTCCATCCAAAACCCGGCTCATGATCTTTAAAAGTCAACTAAATATCCATCGTCCTCCTATCTTGAAAATAGCTAACAAGCACTTAAAACATCTTGGTGTGATCATTGATGACAGACTCAATTTTACTCTCCACATAAACTACCTAATAGATAAAATCAAGAAATTTACTTTGGCTATTATTCGGATTACAAGAACTGACTGGGGGTTTGGACGCAGAGTTCTTCTCTTATATTACAAGGCAGTATTCATACCTATTGCAACCTATGCTGCTCCAGTTTGGTATGACAGAATTAAGAACGTCAAACTGAAATCAAAACTAATCTCCTTGAAAAGATCCGTGATTCTTACAATGCTCTGTGCCTGCAGAACTGTCTCAACTGATGCTCTGCAGGTCATAGCTGGAGTATTACCTCTGGACTGACTTGCACATTTTACATCGTGCCTTCTGCTACTTTCAAAAACATCAGACCTCCATGTAATTCCATTGTTTGTTTGTTTGTTGTTTGGTTTTTAGGAGCATTAGTAACTAAGGCCATATTGCTTCGAGATATGCGGTGGTCATTCCCTGACCATGTAATTCTATGGAACACAGAATGATGTCTTTGCAGAAACCAAAGCTGAAAAACCCAGATTTGGTCTGCATTAACAAAAATTTGGCAAGATCGTTGGAACACAACCCCTAAAGGCAGAACTACATATAAATTTATACCAGACGTCTCCTTTACTGCCAACAAGAAAAATTCCCTATGGTTCTCTCCAAACCTCTACACATCATTTATCATAACTGGACATGGCTCTTTTAACTCCAAACTCTTTCAGTAAATAAGCAATACCGATTCTTGCCTTTGTCCCCAACTGGAAGACTGGAACCACCTGCTCTATCACTGCCCTCTTTATGCTGACCTACGGAAATCCCTACAACGAAAAACATCTAGTAGAATCTGCCTCACACCTTGAAATCATACAACAATTTGCTTCTGATGTATTTGTTAGAAGAAAACTTCTGATGGCCAATCCCGCTTCAGCTTCACCTCCTACGGTACCTCTAGCACTTTAATAATGTCAGCCTCAACATTCAACAGTGAGAGGTGTCTTGCAAAGATAAAATATTGTCATCTTGAATAGCTCTTAGAAGATCACATAGATCTAGTTTTTTTTTTTTCTTTTTCTTTTTTTACTTTTATTCCCTCAGGCCTGGGCAACTCGAGGATTGCTGGCACTCACTGGTATTGCATTGCCTCCAGTGGGTACGGGATTTGTCCAATCTTAGACAATTCACTTTTATTTTTTTTATTTTTTTATTTCGTTTAATGTATTTTATTTATTTATTTTTGTGCAATTTTTTTTTCTTCTGTTTTCTTTAGCCCTACCGGCTAGAGAAAATAGAAGAAAGTCTGGGCAATTGTGGGTTTTTTATTTATTTTATTTATCTTTTTATTTTATTTTATATTTACAATCATTACTTATTTATTTTTTTTTCTTCTTGCTTTTATCTATAATTTTTTTATTTATTTTTTATTTTATATAATTTTACTTCACCTTCATTTTATTTATTTATCTATTTTATTAGTACTTTCTTGTTTTTTTTCTTTGTATCTATATATATATTTTTAATTATTTTATTTTATTTCTTTTTTTAATACTGTTTTATTTATTTTTTTCTACTCATCTATAAATTTTTATCTTAGTTTATTTTATTTTGTATCTAACTTATTTATTTTATTTATTATTATTATTATTATTTTTTTAAAATTATGATTTTATTTATTTATTTTTTCTCTATACTGGTACCCTAAGTTTGGGTAGCTGTGGGTACGGGATTTGCTGCACGCACTGGTATAGCACTATCTCCGGTGGATGCGGGACTTATTATTATTGTTGCTCTTATATTATTTCTCCCTGATTGGGGGATTCCACTCTGTGACGGGTACTGCCACCAAGTACACAGGGTGGTTGTAATGTCTGGTGTTACTGTCGGTAGAGGAAATATCTGACTGTCCTACAGATGTTCAGGATTGCGACTTTCTGGAGTTCCTTGTAGGTGTTCTCTGGGAGACCTATTGCTGCTAGGCTGCTATGTAGAGTCTTTGGTACCATACCGGTGGTTGACACGATGATTGGGATGGTTGATACTTCTTCCATATGCCTCATCTCCTTGATCTCATGTCTCAGATTCGTGTACTTCCTATTTTTTTCTTCATGGGTTTTGGCACCGCTATGTCAATCAGGTAGGTAGCCTTTTCCATCTTGTCCACAAGGGTTATGTCCAGTCTGTTGTGCGGGATCGTCTTATCCGTTATTATGGCGCGGTCCCAGTACAGCTTGTGGGTTCGGGTTTCTAGTACTGCTTGGGGTTCGTACTTGTAGTATGGTACACTTTCTTTGGTCAAATGGTATTATTATTATTATTATTATTATTATTATTATTATTATTATTATTATTATTATTATTATTAGCTATATGATGCAAGGAAGCCTGAGGCTTATGCTGCACTAGCCAAAAAAAAAAAAAAAAAAAAATTCTGAATTACCCTGAGAGAGAGAGAGAGAGAGAGAGAGAGAGAGAGAGAGAGAAGTAGAATGGAATCATCAAGAAAGAGAAGAATGATGATATCCAGCTCAGAACCCTGGGTGTACCAAGCCCATACTCACCAGATGTGAGCCCCTGGGGTTCTTCGCCCCCCCCCCTTCAGGACAGACAAAGATTATAATGGTCTATCTCCACTTGGCTAAGGCCATATCTAGTTGTGGCCCACCTCCTGGTGCAGACGGGTACCGGGCACGCTTTCCAGGAGATAGCCTGCCCGGTGGCAAAGAGGCCAGAAACAACACAACAACACATAATATACGCAAACATAAGACTACACGTTTCTGCTCGCTATACAGAGTTTTGTATCATCAAAGAGTAACATGGCGGAGATAAACTTATGTTCCTGAGCCGCTGTACAGAAGATACTATACAATACAATTACCTTATTTTTCGGAAATCCCTCTTAACTCGTGTCCAGTTAGCAAAGCATGCATTGGAAATTTGGTGCGAAACATTCTGTCCTCTGATATGGTACTCCTCTAGCATTGGGGAACATCTCACTGACCCCTCAGCAGAGATGGGGGTACTCCTGGTGCCGTCAGACAATTGCCACGCTGACTCCTTCGATGACTCATCCTACTGCTCTTGCGATATGGTCAATAGTTCTTCCCAAATTCTCATTTTTCCGACGGCAATCATTTAGAAAATTAATTTCAATTCCAAGTATCTCATCCGAATATCGTCGTCGAATGGGGAAAATATATGCTTTTGCATACTAAGAGTAATTTGTTAGCCTTCCAGAGATAACTGGCAGTGCTTCAGTTGAACCTATTCGACATGTCCACACAAGTGTCAATGGTATCATTTGTTGGATTGAAAGAAAATTTCTAACATTGTGTTTGCGGAGCACCATGATACTCATGGTGGAGCCCCATATATCACTGTCGAGAGAAAGATGTAGTCATATCTTATAGCAGCTCCAACTTTTTCCTTTGGTTCCCCATTCCACTCTACCGATTCTTGAAACCAATAATACCATAATTTCCTGTAATAATTATGGGACGCAATAATTTTGCATCCCATAATTAATATGGGATGCAAAATTCAACCCTCTGCCAAGCTGCACACCCATATAATTACCCTGAGAGAGAGAGAGAGAGAGAGAAGAGAGAGAGAGAGAGAGAGAGAGAGAGAGAGAGAGAGAGAGAAGTAGAATGGAATCACCAAGAAAGAGAAGAATGATGATGCTGAATTATATGGGTGTGCTGCCAAGCTGCACACCCATATAATTCAAAGTGATAACAGACAGGAGGATCACATTGTTCATTTGTACAAGCAATGGTCTATTTACTACCAAAATCATCTTCAAAAGCAAAATTTTTATTTTCGTTCCTGATACCATTAACCTGTACAATTTACACCACTTACTTAGCTCACCCATTACGTAATTCAATCTGTCCTCCAACTGGGCTCTTGAATTCCCATTGCCAATATCATTAAATCATCTGCAAGGCCTATCGTATTCACGTGGATATCTGTGATGTAGCCATCTTCCAGCACCAGAAATGATGAATTAGCCATCTTCCACATGACTTGCCCAACGACGGGTCTTTTCGAGCCTTCCTTAATCACTTGACGAGTTAACGAGCCGCAAGAGAACCTAACAGTGATAGTTATATTCCTGAAATAATCTTTAACTGCATTATAAATTTTTGAAGAAAAAGTCAGAACGCCATGAGAACAGTTCCCCAGTTATTTCCCAGTTCAATATGATGCAGTTTCACTAACTTGTTTGTTTAGTGAATCTATCTCCGCAGTTTGTGGCTTTAGCCCAAAAAATTTTCTAAGTCTATACCAGAGGTTCCTAAACTACGGCCAGCGGGTCGGATCTGGTCCACGAAAGAATTTTATCCGGCCCGCGATATTTGAATTAAATCGTAAAAATTAATGTTTATATTAGATCACAATAAAATTTAGGAAAAAACACATTTTACAGGCGCCAACGGTGTTGACGCCTTTGTGTCGTGAGCTTAGTTTTGTTAGATATTAATTCTGTTATTTCCACTCAAAGCTATTCTTTGAAACATCGTTAAAATAATCCGTTAATTTTGACCCTGTCATTAAATAGCAATTAGAGACATAATTAGGGATTTCCTAATCCCTTGCCAGCCTGCACACCAACCCTGATGGTCAAAGTGTGGGAGCAGAGTTACCCTAGGTTTTCACTACACAAGAATCCCGGATTCAGGATAAAACCTGCACCAGCAGCATGGTCTGATGATTGGTATCGGTAAGATCCTGAACCAGCCTGCACATGAACTCTGCACATGAATGAGCAGTGATCATTCATGTATTAGGAATTTGCAGATAAAAGAACCACTAGGTGGCAGTGATCACAGTGTACTGACGTGGGATTTACTTAAAGATTTAATTACCATCAGGGGTAAAGGAAAGGGTTTTTGCTTCCGTAAAGGCGAGTACAGTGGTCTCCGACAGTTTTTAAATTCTGTACAGTGGAATCAACCGATGATGTTACCAATAGTAAATTCTAAGTGGGAAGCATTCAAGGAATTAATCGTGGATGCTACTAAAAGTTTCATACCTATTAAGAAATATTGTTCAAGGTTTAGGCCTAAATGGTTGTCAAATGAACTAATGAGGCTCGTAACAGAGAAGAAAAATGCATGGGATGCATATAAATTAACACGTGACACAGAAGCCTATGATAGCTACAAGTTGATCTGTAACCAAGTTACAAAGGAGGTTAGGCAGGCGAAGGCAGATTACGAGAAATCCTTGGCAAAAGTTGCTAAGAAAAATAGCAAGGATTTCTTTACTTATATAAACTCTAAAAGGAAGGGGATGAATCTGATTGGTCCACTTGATATCGATGATTCGACTGTTGATGATCCTGCTCAGATAGCAAACAAACTGAATGAGTATTTTGCATCTACATTCACACATGAGAAATTATTAAGGATTGAAAATGGCAGAAGGTTATCAAATTGTAGCAGGATACTTAATGATTTTGTAATAACTGAGAGCAAAGTGGAAGAGAAACTGTTGAAGTTAAACGTAAGAAAAGCACCTGGGGTGGATGGGATCTATCCAGTTATATTAAAGGAGGCGGCAAAGCAACTAAGCAAACCCTTAGCCATAATTATGAGAGCATCCTTGGACTGAGGGGAGGTTCCCACGGACTGGAGATGTGCAAATGTATCCCCAATTCACAAAGGGGGATCGAAGGATGACACGGGTAATTACAGACCAGTTAGTTATCTTCTGTTCCGGGTAAAATAATGGAGTCGCTCGTTAAAGATGCATTGCAGGATCGTCTAGACAAGACTGCAGCAATAATTCAGACACAGCATGGGTTTGTTAAGGGAAAGTCTTGTCTGACAAATTTGATAGGATATTATGATGTGGTTACAAAGGAACTGGATGCAAAAAATAATTTTGATATCATACAAATTTGTATATTTGGATTTCAGGAAAGCTTTTGACACTGTCGTGCATGGAAGACTATTGTACAAATTGGAGCAGAATGGTATTAAGGGTAAGTTGCTACAATGGATAAAAGGATGGTTAAGTGGGAGAAGACAGAGGGTGGTAATCAATGGGTGCTGCTCTTCTTGGACTAATGTTATTAGTGGAGTCCCACAGGGTTTGGTGTTGGGTCCACTGTTGTTTTGTATATTTATCAATGATATTGATGAAGGTATATCAGGCTTAGTGTCGAAGTTTGCAGATGATACAAAGTTGGCAGGGTTGTTAATGACAGTAATGGCAGTGTGCTACTGCAACAGGATCTAGATAATTTGAGCAGATGAGCTAAGAAATGGCAACTGAAGTTTAACCTTGACAAATGCAAAGTACTGCATATGGGTAGAAGTAATCCCAGAGAAACGTACAAACTGTGTGGTACTACACTTAAGGTGGTAGAAAAAGAAAAAGACCTGGGAGTAATTGTGCAGTCAGATATGAAGTTTTCTGAGCAATGCAGACAGGCTGCCAGAGCAGGTCATGGGGTTTTGTCAATGATATATAGGAATTTTGCTAGCAGGGAAAAGGAGGTGATTATCCCGCTCTAAAAGGCAATGGTCAGGCCACGCCTTGAGTACAGCGTACAGGTCTGGAGGCCTCATTTTAGTAAGGATGTAGATTTACTTGAGCGTGTACAGAGAAGGGCAACAAGATTGGTGAGGGGAATGAAGGGATCCTCTTATCAAGAGAGGCTTAAGTACTGCAAATTGCAGTGGCTGGAGATTAGGCACCTGCGCGGTGATCTGATTGAGGTGTATAAGGCCATGAATGGGTTCGGCACGCTGAATTCTGATGGGATCCTTCCATTTGTTCAGATTGCGAACCTAAGGGGGCATAAATTCAAATTAAGAAAAGACAGATGTAGAAAAGATGTGTGGAAATTTGCCTTTAGCCAGCGGGTGGTTAATTGCTGGAACAAACTTCCATCTGTCGTAGTGGAAGTTGATAGGTTGAATAAATTTAAGTAGGAACTGGACAGGCATTTGGAGGGAATGGTGTGATTTTTTTTTTTTTTTTTTTGGCTGATGCTGCATAAGCTCATATATTTGCTTTCTTGCATCACATGCCACTACTACTATTATTACTATTACTATGTTCAGAGTATGGGAGAAAAGGTCACCCCTGGCTTCTACCATCCAAGGATAAAAACATGACACTGTCCTATTGGTTAATGGAGTTAATCAGTCTGCTATAAATTATGTTTGAACTTTTTCAAAATCCGTTTGACGTATCCGTCAAAGATGTTGATGAGAATTTGCATTCAGAGTTGGTAGATCTTCAATCTAATGATGCACTGAAGACAATATTTAAAAATGAATTTTTTTTTAATTAAATTTTATTCAACATTATCCCAGTCAGATTATCCAAAAATTAAAAATTTTGCAAGTAACATTACATCCGTTTTCGGAAGTACGTGTATATGTGAGCAGACCTTTTCAAAAATGAAAAAAAAAACATACGATCACGTCTAAATGACCTGCATTTTCATGACTTTTTAAGGATTGGAACTAATACTTTAAAACCCGATATCACCAAAAGTAGTCCCGCTCTGCAACTACATGCATCGCATTAATTATAATTTTGATGTATTTTTGTGATTAATATAATAAATAAGCAATAATTAAAATTTGATATTAACAAACTGGTACATTTTATATTACATATCCATCGATTTATTTTTGAATCTGTAGATATAGGTATGTATAAATTTTGTTTCCCTGCATAACGTTAAACTTATGCAGAGAATGCAGTGTTTAGTAATTAGGAATTATTTCCGGCCCTCCAAATATTCATATGTGGCCCGCTTCCTCTAAAAGTTTGGGGACTAAGAGAATCTCTGGGATAAACTGGATCATTCGATGCATGTGGGGGGAGACTGCCCAAAAATTAAATAAAAAAAAAAAAGAAAAAAAAAACAGAGCTAAACCGGTCGCCCATTTGGCTACCGAATGGCGGAAAATATCGGACATTTATAGAAAACTGGTGGAGAGTGTTTCTCGGAGACTAGAGGCTGTCATAAAGGATAAAGGTTTCAGCATACGTTATTAGCTTCCTAAATAAAGCTTATTTGTTGAAATATGGTGTATTCTTCAGTGTTCTTTGTGGATATTAATGGTTGGGCAATGTATGTATGTATTATGCGAAATTTAATAAACACTGCAATACTCATTACAAACCATTGGATAAAAAATTAGTCTCCTGGTAACTCTTAGTAATGTCTCTTCATGAATATTTGTTAGTAAGGAATCAGCTTGACCCTCCCTCAAATATTTTATATCAATATTAAGCCACTCTAAAAAAAAAAAAAAAATCGGCAATAATTCGTTTAGATTTGGTGGATGTGCGTTTGTTTATCCCCAAAGCAACTGAGGTTATGTGGTATTAGTATTCCGTGCCTGAATTTTGCGTGTAGCCTGATTCATCTTGGATATTTAATAGCATCATTGACCATTATAAACCCTTATTACTGCTCTTATATATTCAGCTATTTTTCTAGCGGGATATCTTTGAGACCTGTCAAATGCTATCCCTCCATTTTGCCACTCACTAATATCGTTTCTGTGTCTCATATTTCGTGGTGGAAACCCTTGCCTCTTTCAGTTACCGTTGCCATACTAAAGAGAGAAAACGAGTTAACCTTATAGTTCCGTAAGCAAAGCATAGAATATACATGTGATCAATATGTCACATATCCTATATACACAAATACGTTCGGTATCTATATATGCCCACAGTACCTGTCAAGAAATACTTATACGTCCTCGTGGCTAGCACAGTTGATATAATCACCGACCTAACCCACACCGGATGGAAAACACCTGAGTTAGTCGGTTTCAGGCGAGGTTAAGGGGATTTTTCGTCCAGCAAACAGCAACTTGACCACAGAACACACGCAATGTGCGAACACATTACAGACGGCGCAGCGTGGACTAATTTGCTGATGCGACTTAAATTCTACAACAAGTGCTTACACGCGCATCCACGGTATACTCCACTTTTGTTTACAAATGCCTGATGCGACAATAATACGATTTTCGCGATGGCAATGGCCAACTTCTATGATTGCCTTCATGCATTAGTTCTGTGATTGGACGCAAATACGTTATTATTTATAGCATTGAGAACGAGGCTGAAGTCTAGTCGATTATTGCAGGAAGGTTACAATGTTGGTGAATGAAAAGGTTGGAGTGCGGCATAGTATGTACATTTCAGTAACCCACCTAGTTTCTTAAATTTTATTTATAACTTTGTGAATTATTAAGGTATTTATTTTAGTGTCTTTCTACTTATGCTAATATATTTTAAAAAATTAGTACGTTTTTCTTAATTCTGTTATTACGACATTGCGCAGACAGTTGAAGTCCTTAACCTTCGACAGCTGGCATAGCATCTGACAGACGCCACTTTTATTATTATTAACTGTTTTATTTTTGTTTGTTTTTAATACGAAAATGAAATAAACTCTTCCCATGTACTACTATTCCATCAATATTCTCTAATTCGGCATACTGTATTTTCTGTTTTGATTTCGAGACATTAAATTTTGGTTTGGCAACTTACCAGTTGCCGAGCGAGCCATAGCATCTGCCTTTCTAATAGTCAATGTCCCCTCCCCATTTTCACGTAGTGTCCATGAGACGCCAACGACAGGTGTTAATGCTTTGATCTCTGGCTAAACTCTAACAAAAATAAACGTTCACGTTGCAAATGAGACACTCTATGCGCGCGTCTGAGTTTCGATTTGGGGGGAAGGGGGTCAATGACCTTAAATTCCAAAAAAGGATAAAAATATTATTATTATTGGTTTCTTGCATTTATTTTCGTTCGATATTTTTTAATTGGGCTTTCGAAATCAGTATTAACAGATCACCGTTTTCAATTCAGTGAAAAAAGCTAAAATTATTATTTTTTTAATAATTAAAACAAAACGGGGGGATTTATTTGATGCCATGAGAGTTCCCTTGTTTCAGATGAGGGTGTGAATGAATGATGATTAATTAGGCTCAGTATATTGTGTATGTAAATTAAGCAGCATATTCTGTAGTTCGTTTGACTGTCTTGTAAATGAAATTCTGGGAAGAAAAACAATGCTCAGAACATTGACTAACTTGGCTGCCATGTGATAAGAAAAAAAGCAGCCTATAAGAATTTCACTAGAGATAGGATTTAACTAAGGCCTTTTCCACATAGTGTTGAGTGATGTGTCATGTTACCACAACTGCACACAACACAACACAAGGGAGTTATCTTTTTGCTTTGACCTCAGTCATACAATTAATATATCGGTGGGTCTGGCATCATTTCAGATGTGGAGAGTCTGGATTTGATTATTTGCTGTGATTAAAGAGAGGATGGGACAATGTAAAAAGGAGAATCACTGGATATAATGTGCCTTTCTGACACAGAAGAGGAACAAAAATTTTGCTAAATATTAGCATTAGCATTAGTAGAGGCATATGATGCAAGAAAGCAAGCTTATTCAGCATCAGCCACAAAAAAAAAAAAAAAAACCTTCCACTTCACCCCTTCGTTCGAAATACCTGTCCAATTGAGCCTTAAATGTATTTAGGCTATCAACTTCCACAACAAGGAATGGAAGTCTGTTCCACCAACCAACTACCCGCTGGCTAAAGGAAAATTTCCACACGTCTATCCTACATCTGTCGTTCCTCAATTTGAATTTATGCCCTCTCAGGTGATTATTCTGAGCAAGAGGAAGAATCCCATCAGCATTGAGCATGCTCAAACCATTCAAGGATTTATACACCACTATCAGATCACCTCGCTGGTGCCTAGTCTCCAGACACTGTAATTTGCAAAACTTAAGCCTTTCTTCGTAAGAGCACCCCTTTGTTCCATTCACTAATCTTGTTGCCCTTCTCTATACTCATTCCAGCAGCTCCACACCCTTCTTGAAATGAGGCCTCCAGACCTGTATACAGTACTCTGGGTGTGGCCTGACAATTGCCTTATACAAGGGAATAATCACCTCCTTATCCGTGCTAGAAAAATTCCTATATATCATTGACAATATGCCATGAGCTACTCTTGCAGCCCATCTGCACTGCTTAGAGAACTTCATATCTGCCTGCACAACCACCCCCAGGTCCCTTTCATTCTCTACCACTGTCAGTGTAGTACCACAGAGTTGATACGTTGCTCTGGGGTTCTGTTTCCCATATGTAGTACTTTACATTTGTCAATGTTAAACTTCATTTGCCACCTCTCAGCCCATCTGCTCAACCTTTCCAGATCCTGTTGCAGCAGCAGCATAGTGACAGTAGTGTCCTTGACAACACTGCCAACCTGCATATTGTCTGCAAACTTGGACATTGAGCTTGATATTCCATCATCAATGTCATTTATAAATACAGAAAACAATAATGGACCCAACACTGAACCCTGAGGGACTCCACTAATAACATTAGTTCACGATGAGCAGTGTCCATTGACTACCACTCTGTCTTCTCCCTCTCAACCATCCCTTTATCCATTGCAGCAATTTGCCTCCAATGCCACACTGCTCCAATTTGTGCAGCAGTCTTCCATGTGCAACAGTATCAAAAACCTTTCTAAGATCCAAGTATATAATATCAAAGTTATTCCCTACATCCAGTTCTTTTGTGACTGTATCACAGTATCCAATCAAATTGGTCAAGCAAGACTTCCCCTTAACAAAACCATGCTGTGTCTGAGCTATAACAAAAGTCTTGTTTAGATGATCCTGCAGTGTTTCTTTAACCAGTGCCTCTATTAATTTTCCTGGAACAAAAGTTCAACTCACAGCTCTATAATTACTTGTGTCAGCCTTTGATCCTCCTTTGTGAATTGGGGTCACATTTGTACATCTCCAGTCTGTGGGTACCTCCCCTGAGTCCAAGGAAGCTCTCATAATTATGGCTAAGGGTTTGCTTACTTCCTTTGCTGCCTCCTTTAATATAACTGGATAGATCCCATGCACCCCACGTGCCTTTCTTGTTAAATACACCTCTGGCATCCCCCTCGCTGAATAACTCCTCATGTGTGAATGTCGATGCAAAATATTCATTTAGTTTGTTAGCTACATGAGCAGGATCATCATCAGTTGACCCATCGATATCAAGTGGACCAATCTGATTCATCCCCTTCCTTCTAGAGTTTACGTAAGTAAAGAACTCTGCTGTTTTTCTTTGCGTCCCTTGCCAAAGATTTCTTGTAATCTACCTTCACCTGCCTAACCTCCTTTGTAACTTGGTTACAGATCAACTTGTATCTATCATAGGCTTCTGTGTCACATATTAATTTATATGTATCCCATGCATTTTTCTTCTCTGCCATATGTCTCATGAGTTCACCTGACATCCATTTAGGCCTAAACTTTGAACAATATTTCTTAGTTGGTATGTAAAGCCTAGTAGATTCCAAGATAAGTTCTTTGAATGCTTCTCATTTTGAATTTGCTGTTGGTAACATCATCAGTTGGTCCCACTGTATAGAATTTAAATACTGTCTCAGACCATCGTAGTCACCTTTACGAAAACAATAACCCTTCCCTTTACCCCTGATGGTAGTTACCTCTGAGTAAATCCCCTTTCAGCACACTGTGATCACTGTCACCTAGTCGTTCATTTATCTGCAGATTCTTAATGCATGAAGAATCACTAATGATAATCAAATCAAGAGTATTACTCCCTCTAGTTGCCTCCCGAACATGCTGATGTAGAAAACAATCATCCAATAAATCCACAAAAGCCTTGCTATTGTGTGAGTGACCAGCCCCCAAATTCCAGTCAATATCTGGGAAATTAAAATCCCCCATTATAAGACTCTCTGATTTACTGGCCCACTCTATTTCCTTGTACAGTTTCTTATTATACTCATCATTGTCATTAGGCCTATAGCACACTCCTACTCTCAATTTGGCACCTCCGTAGCCAGGTGGGAAGGAGCAGCAGTGCATACCACACGCTTCTTGATTAGACCGGGGTTCGAGCCTGTCACCACCAAATATGGAGGATGCGGAAAGGTCAGGGAATGACCACCGCATATTCCAGAGCAATATGGCCTTAGTTGCTAATGCTCCTAAAAACCAAACAACAACAACAATTACTCTCAATTTTGATCTCCCAGTGCTTATGCCACACAAACTGACTCGACACTGCACTGTCCAGCGATGTCGACTGGCTTCACTTCCTTGGATTTTATGTATTTCTTAACTAATAGCATAACCCCTCCTCTCTTCCTATCCTGTGTCTATCCTTTCTGTAGACATTATACTCTACAGAAATCAAGAGTATTACTTCCTCTATTTGCCTCCCAAACATGCTGATGTAGAAAACAATCATCCAATAAATCCACAAAAGCCTTGCTAGTGTGTGAGTGACCAACCCACAAATTCCAGTCAATATCTGGGAAATTAAAATCCCCCATTATAAGACTAATGGGTCTGATGTTTTTTTTTTTTTTTATTTATTATTTTATATTTACATCAAGTAGAATTTGACACTTCTCCCTGAGACAGTATGATGCACTGTGGGTAAGCACACATCAGAAATGTAAGTACTTGAAGAGGGAAAGCTATTTATAATGGTAGGAGATAATTAACAATCGTGATAATAATAGTATTACAAAAATACTCGGAAAGCCCTCTGTGACAGTTGTCATTTTGCAAGTCGTCACTCACTTGGAGATGGGAATGGAACTCAGGTGAGTTCCATTCCCATCTGACTGGAGGAATTTCAAATGTTGTCTTCAGTTGAGGCAGTAGATAACCAATTGATAGCAGAATAGGAGTTTCCTCTTCAAGTTTTTCTGGGTTTTAGAGGCTACAACAATATACAAATTTTAAACACACACACACTTGTACACCTATACTGTACAGTAGCACTATGTGATCTAAGTCGCTGATGTACCTAAAAGATAACAACAGCACTCTGGAGTAGTACCTAAATAATAAAAATAATTAACAAAAAAATAAAAATAATTTTAAAGATTTTTTTTTCTTGAATGAGAGTTACAAACTATGGAGTTAAAAATAAATTAGATCAATGCATGTACTTACTTGGAGAACTTCTAAAACTGTACCAAGAAGAGACCTAACTATATCACACTGAGGAACACTACTTATTGAAATGTCGGAAGTGCTTTAAATACTTTGGAATCTGTTAATATTGATTAGGAAACCAACCATTAGGAATAGGAGCAGGGTAGAGGGTAATGATGATGTGACTGCAATACTCTCAGACTCGTGTTGAGTTACTTTTAAAACTCATATTATAGCAATACTCTCTAACCCCATGGAAAACAGAATGAAAACTACAACTAATGAAGAATCTTCTGAACACAGAATTGAACATACTGCAAACCTGTGACTTTAGATATGTTTTCAGTTTACCTATCTAAAGTCACAGGTTTGCAGCATGTTGAATTCTGTGTTCAGAAGGTTCTTCATTAGTTGTAGTTTCCATTCTGTTTTCCATGGGGTTAGAGAATATTGCTATCATATGGGTTTTAAAAGTAACTCAACACAGGTCTGAGAGTATTGAGTTATTTATAAAACCCATATGATAGCAATACTCTCTAACCCCATGGAAAACAGAATGGAAACTACAACTAATGAAGAACCTTCTGAACACAGAATTCAACATGCTGCAAACCTGTGCCTTTAGATAGAGCTGACATTGATACAAACACTATTAAACTGAATGTAGGGAATTGTAAGAACCATTCTTACTTATATTTAGGATATTGAAATTTACCTTTTTTTTTAAAAAAATATCTAATGTTTAAAACAGACAAGCACTCAGCAGAATTTGCTTGCGCTGTGTACATTTCAATAGGGACCGGATTAGCGTAGCAGCAGGAGGGGGACTGGTCAAAAGGTAGTACGATAGGTAGGCCAGTTTTGATGCGGTTCTTGTTTACAGAATGTAGGGCTGTACCGAACTTACGGTAGTAGGGGACAAAAGAATGCCCACAGCCTAGAACGGTTTCGGACTCCATCAGAAAAAGAAGACCCGAGATCAGAGAGCACACAGTGTTCGAGTGGTAAACAAAGTACAAACGGCCAACTCGGAAGGCACTCTCAATAATTTCAAGGGTGGTAACTTGAAATAGAGCGTGACGGAAGAGGTAAATGGAAATGGTCATACCAAGGATAGTTCTTGAGATTGCTTAGTGCCTGGATGCTCTCATCACAAAGAAGGCAGTTTGACCTACCAGAATCTGGTTAAAAAAAAAGGGATAAGAAATGAGCGAATGAAAAAGAAGAGAATGATGGAGGACTACCAAATGATTGGACGAAAAATAAGGAAGGCAGTTTGAAACAAAAAGGTGATGCAGGGAGCAGACGATAGCGAGGGCCAGAAAACAGAGTTACGAAACCGGGAAGGAAAGGATCCGGGTGAGAGTCCCAGGGACAGGTGCAAGAGAGTGGTGGAAAGATATTTTGGGAGTGCGGGAAACGCGTACGGAAAGTCCGATCATGATAGTTTAGTGGGTAAAGATAATAGCGAAAAGTAGAATGACCTGGAGAAAGTCCTGAGTGTGGGAAGATCGATGTGGAGGCAGAAAAGAGCCGTAAGCCTAGCGGATCAGAGAAGAAATCTGAGAAGAGGCACCCATGAAAGACCGGAAGGACCAGAAATCAACTACTCTTCCAGGTAGAGTGGGAAGAAATCAAGTAAGTCAGTTTAGAGAATTTTACTAACGAGAACTGTGTTATAAAGAAATCCAAGGGAGAAAATTGGACAGGACAGTTTGAGAAGTATTGTAACATGATGACTACTATATTGTAAGGATAGGAATAAGATATGATAGAAATATAGAGAGAGAAAGAGAGTGAGTGAGTATGTTTCTTATCTGTGATTAGAGGTATTGGTTAGAAACTTAAAGAAATGTGTTAAAAGTAAAAGAGTTGGTATCATGAATTGTCTAATAGCTATTAACAGAGTGAATTGTATTCAGTAGAAATTTCCTCCATAGAGTATGTAAGAGAGAGTTAAAAATTATTGGAGTTATTCAATATATGTTGGAAAGGATATATATATATGACCATATAAAAGTGTATAGGACAGAATATTTAAGATTTTGTATTGAAAACATAGTGGAAGTTTATGAATTGTTTAAGAAGAGTGATTAAGGGAGGACACCATTTCATGTATAATAATAATTGTGTTGTAAAATTTTGATATCATGAATAATTTAGAATGTGTAAATAATTGTACAAATGGTAAATAAATCCTTGTTATGTTAATACCCCTTGTTTCGTCTTAATAGACTGACACCTCAGAGCTATAGTAAGTAATGAGAACTATCTAAACAAGGGAAGCTAGTATAAAGAGAAAAAATAATAAAATAAAATCCTCAGTACTTGGATCTTCTGATTAATAAACAAGATAAAATTAATGGGATTAATATATTATGCAGCAGATAGCATGTGGGCCTTGGAAGGGAAGTGAGGACCCTCCCCCCCATTTAAAGGAATAAAGAAATAAAACAACAGCCTTTGTGGCTCCAAGGTAAAGGGGGAAAGAAATAAGCAAGGGATAGATTAAAAATAGTTAAATAAATCATAGAGCTTGATAATACTGCCGTTCCCACAATTGGCAAGCCAGTTTGTTATTTTTATGAGAATAATCATTCATATTCCCCCCCCCCCCCACAGAATAATAAAAAATCTACTATAAAACTGATATTACTGGAAATTACTAAACCTGCTGTGCTGTGATGCAATCTGTTCTTTACAAAGTAGAATAGAAAGTAGCAAAAGAAAATAAAATTGGTTGGGATTGCAAAACCCGAGACCCCGGCAAGAGCCAAAATTAAATACAAATCGTATATCAAATGGTGATATATGATGACTACTATATTGTAACTAAGACTGAATTCACATAAAAAAAAAATGGAACCTACAAACTAATCTGAAATAACAGATAAACATCAATGAAAACAAGTTAACTAGTTGAAGGAAGCTTTCTGGATCTGCTTCTAAGTTCTATGGAATTTTCTGTTCTATGATTACTTCTGGAAATATGGCTTCATTTTCTGTGGAGGATTTAGTTAATCTATATGTTCTTCTAGGAGTTGCTGCATTTGGATGTGACTTCTGTTTATGTTTGGTTTGATATTATTTTTTAAACTGGAAGAACTATTGATTGAATTGTACCCTTAAATTTCTGTTGATGGAGGTGACCTTCCCTTATAATATTTTCTGCCGAATGAATCCTCCTTTGAATGTGTACCTTTGGCAAACCTGGTCAGTGAAGAGAACAGAAACTTAGGAAAATCTGAAAAATTTTTTCAATCTACAAAATTGAACATTCTTGGAATGCCCCTATATTCTCTTGGAAAATCTTATGTACAACTCTCTCATGTACATGCTCCTGTGTCCACACTCTGTGTGGTAGACTGGACCTCTGGGATTGGAGGACTCTGCTTGGTGTCTGATTAAATGTTGGGGTTTGCTCTTGAAAAGTATGTTGATATTCCTAATAGCTATTTTACATCTCTTGCCATCTGTTCCCTCATCCCAAATTGAAAAGCATAGTAATGTGGGTTTATAGTAATGGACAGATGAAAATGGAAAAGTTTTTTTTCTTTTTCTGATGCTGTATAAGCTTGCTTTCTAGCATCATTTGCCATTTCTAATTTCAAATGACAGATTCAGAATCTGATTATGTTCAAAAAGTAGGTAGCTAACAAAGTAAATGAATATTTTGCATCTACATTCGCACATCAGGAGTTATTCAGGGAGGGGAATGTCAGAGGTGTATTAAACTCTGGCAGTAAGCTAGATAATCTTGTAATAACTGAGAGTAAAGTAGAGGAGAAATTGTTGAAGATAAACATAAGAAAGGCACCTGAGGTGGATGAAATCTATCCAGTTCTATTAAAGGAGGCACCAAAGGAAGTAAGCAAACCCTTACCCATAATTATGAGAGCTTTTCTGAACTCGGGGGAGGTACCCATGGACTGGAGATGTGCAAATGTGACCCCAATTCACAAAGGAGGATCGAAGGCTGACACAAGTAATTATAGACCTGTGAGTTTAACATCTGTTCCAGGAAAATTAATGGAGGCACTGGTTAAAGAAGCATTGCAGGATCATCTAGACAAGACTTCAGTTACAGCTCGGACACAGCATGGGTTTGTTAAGGGGAAGTCTTGTCTGACTAATTTGATTGGATACTATGTGCAGTCACAAAGGAACTGGATGCAAAGAACAACTTTTATATCATATATAAAATCTTAGATCTTAGAAAAGCCTTTGATACTGTTGCACATGGAAGACTGCTGCACAAATTGGAGCAGTGTGGCATTGGAGGCAAATTGCCGCTATGGATTAAGGGATGGTTGAATGGGAGAAGACAGAGTGGTAATCAATGGACACTGCTCTTCGTGGACTAATGTTATTAGTGGAGTCCCTCAGGGTTCAGTGTTGGGTGCATTGTTGTTTTCTGTATTTATAAATGATATTGATAATGGCATATCAGGCTTAATGTCCAAATTTGCAGACGATACGAAGGTTGGCAGGGTTGTTAATGACACTGACAGTACGCTGCTGCAACAGGATCTAGAAAAGTTGAGCAGATGGGCTGAGAGGTGGCAAATGAAGTTTAACATTGACAAATGTAAAGTACTACATATGGGAAGCAGTAAATCCAAAGTAACGTATCAAGTCTGTGGTACTACACTGACAGTGGTAGAGAATGAAAAGGACCTGGGGGTAATTGTGCAGGCAGATATGAAGTTTTCTGAGCCGTGCAGACGGTCTGAAAGAATAGCTCATGGTGTATTGTGAATGATATACAGGAATTTTTCTAGCAGGTATAAGGAGTGATTATCCCCTTGTATAAGGCAGTGGTCAGGTCACACCTTGAGTACTGTATACAGGTCTGGAGGCCTCATTTTAAGAAGGATGTAGAGCTGTTGGAACAAGTACAGAGAAGGGCAACAAGATTAGTGAATGGAACAAGGGTTTTTCTTATGAAGAAAGGCTTAAGTTTTGCAAATTACAGTGTTTGGAGACTAGGCACCTGCAAAGTGATCTGATTGAGGTGTATAAAGCTTTGAATGGTTTGAGCATGCTCAGTGCTGATGGGATCAATCTTCTTGCTCAGAATAATCGCCTGAGAGGGCATAAATCCAAATTGAGGAATACAGTTGCAGGATAGATGTGTGGAAGGTTGCCTTTAGCCAGTGGGGTAGTTGATTGATAGAACAGACTTCCATATTTTGTTGCGGAAGTTGATAGTCTAAAGAAATTTAAGGCTGAGCTGGACAGGTATTTGGAACGAATGGAGGGGTGAAATCAGAGTTGTTTTTTTTTTTTTTATATATTTTTTAAATTTATTTTATTATTATTTTTTTATTTTTATTTTTTGGCTGATGCTGCATAAGCATGCTTTCTTGCATCGTATGCCTATGCTAATGCTAAAAGTAACTGGTTTAGATGGTACTTGCTGTTCATGTTAGTGGGAGACTGGCCTTATAGCTGAAATAATGTTGTTGGGGTATAGTGCTTGCAATATAACCTGTATATTTACAGAACAAAAGTAACAGTCATTAATGATTTTTTTTTTTTAATAAATAATATTGATGATGGTATATCAAGCTTAATGTCCAAGTTTTCAGATGATACAAAGGTTGGCAGAGTTGTTAAGGACACTACTGACGCTATGCTGCTGCAACAGGATCTGGAAAGGTTGAGCAGATGGGCTGAGAGGTGGCAAATGAAGTTTAATGTTGACAAATGTAAAGTACTATATGGGAAACAGTAACTCCAGAGCAATGTATCAACTCTGTGACACTGACAGTGGTAGAGAATGAAAAGGACCTGGGGGTAATTGTGCAGGCAGATATGAAGTTTTCTGAGCAGTGCAGACGGGCTGCAAGAGTAGCTATGGCACCTCCGTAGCCAGGTGGGCAGGAGCAGCAGTGTGTAGCACACGCTTCTTGATTAGACCGGGGCCACCAAATACGAAGGATGCGGAAAGGTCAGGGAATGACCATCGCATATCCCTGGAGCAATATGGCCTTAGTCTTGTCAATGATATACAGGAATTTTTCTAGCAGGGATATGGAAGTGATTATTCCCTTGTATAAGGCAATGGTCAGGCCACACCTTGAGTACTGTATACAGGTCTGGAGGCCTCATTTCAAGAAGGATGTAGAGTTTCTGGAACGAGTACATAGAAGGGCAACAAGATTAGTGAATGGAACAAAGGATTGCTGTTACGAAGAAAGGCTTAAGTTTTGCAAATTACAGTGTCTGAAAACTAGGCATCGGCAAGGTGATCTGATAGAGGTGTATAAAGCCTTGAATGGTTTGAGTATGCTCAATGCCGATGGGAGACTTCTTCTTGCTCAGAATAATCACCTGAGAGGGCATAAATTCAAAATGAGGAAAGACAGATGTAGGACAGATGTGGGAAATTTGTCTTTAGCCAGCGGGTAGTTGGTTGGTGGAACAGACTTCCATCCCTTGTCGTGGAAGTTGATAGCCTAAATAAATTTAAGACTCAGATGGACAGGTATTTCGAACAAACGGAGGGGTGAAGTGGAAGTGGGTTTTTTTTTTTTTTTTGGTTGATGCTGCATAAGCTTGCTTTCTTGCATCATATGCCTCTACTAATGCTAATGTTGTCAAGTTTACCTCCATATTGGAATGGGAAATGGCATGGCTTTCTCTTTGCCACATTTCCAGAATTCCAAGTCCCTCTACACATGTATAGCACACTTTTATGTGTGCCCAACTTTTATATTGGTCACCTAATTTAATTCCAAAATGACATACACATTTTTCCACAAATGATTTATATGCTTTGTTTCACCGCAATGTACAGTCAGACCTCTATATAATGAAATCGATTATTTGCTTGATAAAATTCATTAAACAGAAATTATATTATAAAAAAAGATGACCTTTTCAATAATGAAAAATACTATAATTCAACATTTAGAAATATAGTAAAAAATTGGAAATAAATCAGAAATAAGTAGGAATGAATAAATTTTCTATTTTTTAAAACAGTTAAATTTATTAATACCCACATATTAAGGAATGACTACTTACATGTTGTGCTCATTATATTAGCATACTTTTATGAATTATTTCTTAAAATATTTAATTATTTTTTGTTGCACTCTGGATTTTACTCTACAGCATTTGTAAAAATGTTCGCATTTGTTTAAACACTCATATATTTTCTGGCACATTTTCTTCACACTGAAGGCCTTGATGCAAAGTTTCAAATGCTGCCAACATATCATGTTTGGAAGGTTTAATATTGCCCTCATTTTCATCTGACTCATCATTGATGCTGTCACTAGTTCAAAATGTTGGAGTCACTCAGATATTCAGCTACTATCACATCATTACCAACTCCAAAAAATTCATCAAGAATAATTTCTCCAATGATCAAACCTCTCGCTTGGCATTCCCAAGATTACTCAATAAAAAAAAGGTAAACTGCAGCCATTATCAACCCACTGCAGGATGGAAGCCTCCTCAACAACTCATGCTGAGGGAAATGGACCATAATCTGCCACACTGGTCCAGTGTGGGTTAGCAGATCAACCGTATTTAGCAGTCAGGGGCTTGAACCCCGGTCTACTCAAAGAGCATGTGCTACTGCACTCCTGCTCCTGACCACTCAGCTACGGCGGCGCAATATCTTGAAGTAATTCATCCTTTTCATCACTATTAATTAGCATTTTAGCAAAACCTGCTTTTGTGAAACAATTCTGAATCATTGTTTCCATTACATCTTGACTTTACACTTTCACCAACTTTTGCAAATATGCACATTATTATTATTAGCCATATAGTGCAAGGAAGCCTGAGGTCTATGTTGCACCAGCCAAAATTTCCAAGTTGCTCTCAGAGAGAGAGAAACAATCAGTGCAATTTTTCTGTTTTCTTTTGTTATCTTTCTATCGAAATTTAAAATCCACTGTTCAGAAATTTCACTTGTCATTGAAAAATTTTTGTTGTAGTCCAATTTTCGCAAATATGTACATTATTATTATTATTAGCCATATAGTGCAAGGAAGCCTGAGGCTTATGCCGCACCAGCCAAAATTTCCAAGTTGCCTTGAGAGAGAGAGAGAGAGAGAGAGAGAGAGAGAGGAATCACCAAGAAAAAGAAGAATGATATTTTTTTTTTTGGTAGTTGTTGGCGCATCACTTCTGTGGTCATAATGCACCTCCCAAGGTGTTTTTGCAGTACTTTGATCCAAGCCTGAGGTGGGATTCGAACCCGCGACCTTTGGGTTGCTAGGCAGGCACTTTACCCACCTGGTTAGCCGGTCGGCGATGATATTCACAGAGATATAAAACAGAAATCTATAGGGTCGTTGGTTTCTATTCTCAGTATAATTTTTTTCAGTATGCTCCTTCAGTAGTGCATTTTGAAATTCTTGATAATGCCTTTGTTGATTGGCTGCAGTTTAAACAAAGTATTCGGAGGGAAGAAAACAAGCTTCACACTTGTAAGTTTTGAAATTACTGGGTAAAGGTGGGCAAGGCAGTTGTTGACAATCAGTGCAATTTTTCTGTTTTCTTTTGTTATCTTTCTATTGAAATTTAAAATCCACTGTTCAAAAATTTCACTTGTCATTTAAAATTTTTTGTTGTAGTCCAACTCTAATGACTTTACTCCTTTGAAACATCAAGGTTGTTTACTTTTTGCCTATTACCAAAAGCTTAAATTTTTCATTACCAGCCATATTTGCACCAACCAAAACTAATTGTTTCCTTACTATTTTAACCACCTAAACATTTATCACTTTTTAATAGTCAGTATCTTTTTTTACCAATTCAGCCTTAAATTTATTTAAGCTTCCAACTTCCACAGAAATAGATGGAAGTCTGTTCCAGCAATCAACTACCCGCTGGCTAAAGGTCAACTTCTGCACATCTATTCTACAGCTGTCTTTCCTCAATTTGAATCTATGCTCCCTCAGATTCTTAATCTGAGCAAGCAGAAGTATCCCATCATCATTGAGCCTGCTGAAACCATTCAAGGCCTTATACACCTCAATCAGATCACCTCACAGGTGCCTAATCCCCAGAAGCTGCAACTTGCAGAACTTAAGCCTTTCTTCGTAAGTGCACCCCTTTGTTCTTCTCATCAGTCTTATTGCCCTTCTTTGTACTTGTTCTAGCAACTCTACATCCTTTCAAAAATGAGGCCTCCAGACCTGTAAACAGTACTCAAGGAGTGGCCTGACCATTGCCTAGTACAAAGGTATAATCACCTCCTTGTCTCTGCTAGCAAAATTCCTATATATCATTGACAAGACTCCATGACATGCTCTGGCAGCCCATCAGCACTGCTCAGAGAACTTTATATCTGACTTCACAATTACCCCCAGGTCTTTTTCATTCTCCACTTCCCTGAGCGTAGTACCACACAGTATGTTTCTCTTGGGTTACTGCTACCCATATGCAGTACTTTGCAATTGTCAATGTTAAACTTCAGTTGCCACTTCTCAGCCCATCTGCCTAACCTTTTAGATCCTGTTGCAGTAGCAGTATGCAACACTAACTCGACAAGTATTGGCATGCGCACAGTCTGCTCACTAGCAACAGGGAGAGTGCCTCCAGCAGCAGTTATGGAAAGTTCACACAGTAAACATAAGATCTTGCACCAGTCCCGCAAATTAAATGATCACCCTCTTTTAGATATGGTGAAGAGTGGAACATTATACAGTATTATATTTTTGTAGACTAATATTTGTTAGATTGCATTTCTCTGTAGACTAAGAAAGAAAAGTTAAAAGGTTAGTCAGACTAATAAGGAAAATATTCAATGAGAATAAGGATAGAGATGAGAATATTTCAGCATAAAAGTTAGTTTATCCATTTATAAATGTGTATTTTGATCTTTTTGAGCTGTATTTCTAAATGAAATTGAAGGGTTGATGTTTTTAAGGCATGCATTTTCTTTTCAAGCAGGTGCTGAAATATCCTCTTGTGTCCCTCCTTCCCCAAGGAGTATATGTACTGCTAGTTGAGAACTACTACTCAAAACTATGCTCCTTCAATGACTATGTAAGAAATTTGATTTGAATGAGTCCACAAGATTAATCTCCTAATATAGTTTCTGTTCATTGTCTTATTCCCGTCACTCCAAGTTATAGGTAGGAACTTAATTTCCTTTCATATAGAATATTTAATTTTTAAATAGAACTTTAGTTCTTTCCACATATTTCTGTGTAATATTGGAAATTATAGAAAGTTGTAAGGATTATCATAGCTTATTTTCTTGAGACTGACATATTGTTAATTTTTTGTGGTTTTTGAAAAAATAAAAAAATATGTTGGAAGAATTAAAAGAACTTAAACTCAATTCCCTGTGGAAAAAAAAAAAAAATGCATTCCTATGTTATAATTTGGCAAGATGCAAATTAAAAGAGAAATGATGTTGGGTTATAATTGAACTAAGTTTTTTTTTTTTTTTTTTTTGAATAAATGTGAATGATTCTAAGCAACCAAAATATTTTCCTTTTAAAAAATGCTGCAAAGATTAGATTTCTTGACGTAACTCTTTGGCATCGATGTCCCTGCTCCGTCTTCGCCAGTGAGAATTCCTTCAAACAATTGCAATTTCTTTTGCACTTGCTTGAATTTCAAATAAATTCGTGAAGTTTTCTGATTTTAGAATAAGATAAAAAGCCGAGAATATTTCATTTATCTGTATAGTACTCAGAAATATTCAGAAATAATTAATATTTAATAAACATGTAATTAAAAACCTTACATTCTCTTGATCTGTTTCTGTTGTCATTTCAATTTCGTTATCTCTTTCATTTTACTAAACACTAATTCGGTAAATTCTTCAATAATGCAATCGGTTGTCCAATACTTCTGCTGCTCTATCTTGAAAATGTGGTCAATGCAACTTTTCCATCTTTCTTGAGTTATGCTAACTATTCCTTGTTTCATGTATTTTGTCAGATGCATCATATTCAGATCTCCTTGAATATTTTTATTTTGAATAAAATTTTTTGTTTGAGCTCATATTAATTCAATAGAGATTAAATTGCAATGATATGGTGGTAATCTTAAGATAATGTGTCCATGCTCGTGGAGTATTCTATCCGCTGTGTATGTTTTTGGAATTTCTAAATGGCTAATAATTTACAATAATTCACATTTATGCATACTAGGCTGCAACGATACATTGTGTCTCACCAACCACTCTATAATACCTTGCTTCTACAACAAAATATTCCGAGGCTTGTCTGGTTGAACGCTATGATACAGTGTATTGGATTTTCCCGAATGGAAAATCCATTTTCTGCCTTATAACTGGCAACAATTTTTTTAAAGTGGATACCTTTCTATCTACATTATAAAATTCTTGAATAGTGTGATGAATAATTCATATATCAAAATCATCTACTTTCATTAACTCTTTTCCTACACACTGATTTTTTTTTTTTTCTTACGTGGGGATTTTAATTTATCTTCCAAGTGCAACAGCAATACGTGTTCTTTTCTAATCAGCTTAATTGTTATTTCTGATAAACCTATAGCTAGAACAGCTCTTCTTGTAGATTGACTTTTATGTACAATTAAACTAACACATCTTGCTTCATCTTCAAGGTACATACTAGTACATGGCCCTTGTAGGAAGTACAGTTGGTAGAATTGCTGCCCTGCCTACACTGGGTGGAAAAGATGTAAGTTCGAGTCCCATCAGTGACTTTTTATCATTTTTATTTTTTTCATAATGTGGATGAGTTAGTCTAAGGCAAAAGTAGCATGGTTTCCCCTTTCGGAAACTCTGGTTTTTCATTGAGAAAAACAGAAAATCAATCACAGAACACATGCAATTTACAAACAGTACATACAGAGCAATATGACCTTAGTGGCTGATGCTCTTAAATCCTACTACTACAACAACAATACTAGTAAATGTCATATGTATTGCTCAGTGAGGTGCCTCTTTACTTTATCCTGCTGCAAAATGGTTTGGTCCGGTTGCCAAGGCACAGAAATATGTTCCACTCGCCAACAAACAATAATGTTCTAGTTCAGGTAGCAACTTGTAACGTACTGCATTAGCGCACACGTATCTTCCATCTCATTCTAGGAGATATGATGTCACATTCAGAGCAAAGAAAACAATTTTAAATGTGAATCTGTATTATTGTGGGTTTTTATTGCATTAAAACTAGGTTTTAATAATAAAAATAGGCAAAAATTTATTTTTTTTAACATCTGGTTATAAAATAAATAAATTTACTGTAATATAAATAAGCCAATATTGAATTTTTTTGTATAATTAGAGTATTATATTAAGAAACAACCATTTTTTATATTAAAAAAAATTAAAATATTTCCCATGCCTGTGCCCGTACCTAGATACAGTACTGGCATGGGAAATGATTGCTAAAGTGTATTCTACATCTACATTGGTACAGAAATGTATATGTAATAGTATATATATATCTTAACAAAAAACTACCTTATGCAAATTGCTAATGCTAATACTGCTCTAAAACAATGTATAGCTCTCATTACTCCAAAATTAACTTTGTTTCTTGTGAAAGCCATGCATTTACAGTTTGGTATGGATATATAAACAAATACTGATTTTAAACCACTTTCCCCTTTCATAAATATATTTGGCACCCTCCACTTTGTCAAATGTGAAGCTGTCTGTTATGCATCATGCAACACAGCGGCAATCCCTAAGGCAGAATGCGCTGGTCCCAAAGGAACTAGTTTTTGTAAGTGACTCTATTGTCAGGGAAACGGGGAACATATTGTGTAAAAAGGATAGATGGAACAGGACCAGGGTATGTCTGCCAGAAGCAAAGGTTGATGACATTGTAGGGCAGATATCATCCTTTAAGGGCACAAAGGGTGATATTGTTGTACACGTTGGCACTAACGATATTAAGAGTAGGAGACCGACAGAATTACTTAACAAGTACAAGACAATGCTGAAAAAAAGCCGTGAGTTAGGGTTGAATTTGAAAGTGTCTGCAATTCTGCCCAGACATGATAGGAGGGAGTATATGATGAGAGCCTTGTTGATCAATTCGACCCTGGAGAGATTGTGCAAGGTTCAAGGGGTTGAATTTTTTTCAGCCTGGTCTGTGCTTGTTAACAGGAGAGTACAGGGATGGGATAAATAGAAAGGGGGCAAGAATATTTGCTGATGCTATCGAGGCAGAGTTAGGTGGGTCCGAAAACTGCTAGCTTGGGGGGATACATGGAATAATAAATTAACAGTAGTCGCTGGCAGAGGTAAAAGTGATTCTTGCACTACTTCTATTGAATTGCCATTGGGCAGCAGCCTGGAAAGCAAGACAATGAGAATTTCCAGGACTGCTGGGAGTCATAGTGGAACAAGTAAATACATGGGCTGTGTTAGGGTAACGAAGAATAGAAACAGATGCATGTATACTTGCATGTACACCAATGCTAGGAGTATAGTTAATCGGTTCCATGAACTTGAAGTGCTAGTCAAGACATCAAAGGCAGATATTGTTGGGATATCAGAGACATGGTGTCACATAGAAATAAGAAGTGCAGAACTGGAATTTGGGGAGTACAATGTGTACAGAAAGGACAGACAGAACAGGAGGGGTTATGTTGTTAGTTAAGAAACACATAAAATCTAAGGAGGTGCATCCAACTGATGTTGGTGGACAATGCAATGTTGAGTCTGTTTGGTGTGACATAAGCACTGGGAAAGGAAAAATGAGATTAGGTGTGTGTTATAGGCCTAATGAATGTGATGAGTATAATGAGCAATTGTGCAGAGAAATAGTGGGCCAGTAAATTAGAGTGTCTTATAATGGAGGATTTTAATTTCCCAGATATTGACCAGAATTTGTGGGTTAGTCATTCACACACTAGCAAGGCTTTTGTGGATTTATTGGATGATTGTTTTCTACAGCAGCATGTTCGGGAGGCAACTAGAGGGAGTAATTCTGTTGATCTGATTATCAGTAGTGATTCTACATGCATCAAGAATCTGCAGATAAATGAACCACTAGGTGGCAGTGATCACAGTGTGCTGAAGCAGGATTTACTCAAAGAGGTAACTACCATCAAGGGTAAAGGGAAGGGTTTTTGCTTTCGTAAAGGCAACTACGGTGGTCTGAGACAGTATTGAAATTCTATACGGTGGAACCAACTAATGATGTTACCAACAGCAAATTCAAAATTCAAAGAATTAATCTTGGAAGCCACTAGGCTTTTCATACCAACAAGGGAATATTGTTCAAGATTTAGGCCTAAATGGATGTCAGATGAACTAATTAGACATGTGACAGAGTAGAAACATGCATGGAATACATATAAATTAACATGTGACACAGACGCCTATGATAGATATAAGCTGGTCTGTAACCAAGTTACAAAGGAGGTTCGCAGGCGAAGGCAGATTACGAGAAATCTTTGGCAAAGGATGCAAAGAAAAACAGCAAAGAGTTTAGAAGGAAGGGAATGAAACAGATGTCCACATGATATCGATGGTTCAACTGTTGATAATCCTGCTCAGGTAGCTAACAAACTGAATGAATATTTTGCATCGACATTCACACTTGAGGAGTCATTCAGGGAGAGGAAAGCCAGAGGTGTATTCAACTCTGGCAGTTAGCTAGATAATCTTGTAATAACTGAGAGTAAAGTGGTGGAGAAATTGTTGAAGATAAACACAAGAAGGGCACCTGGGATGGATGGAATCTATCCAGTTATATTAAAGGAGGTGGCAAAGGAAGTAAGCAAACCCTTAGCCATAATTATGAGAGCTTCCCTGGACTCAGGGGAGGTACCCATGGACTGGAGATATGCAAATGTGACCCCAATCCACAATTGAGGATCAAAGGGAGACACAGGTAATTACAGGCCTGTTAGTTTAACTGCTGTTCCAGGGAAATTAATGGAGGCACTGGTTAAAGAAGCATTGCAGGAACCTCTAGACAAGACTTCAGTTATAGCTCGGAAACAGCATGGGTTTGTTAAGGGGAAGTCTTGTCTGACTAATTTGATTGTAAACTATGATGTAGTCACAAAGGAACTGGATGCAAAGAATAACTTTGATATCATATATTTGGATCTTAGAAAAGCCTTTGATACTGTTGCACGTGGAAGACTACTGCACAAATTGGAGCAGTGTGGCTTTGGAGGCAAATTGCTGCTATGGATAAAAGGATGGTCGAGTGGGAGAAGATAGAGTGGTAATCAATGGACACTGCTCTTCATGGACTAATGTTATTAGTGGAGTCCCTCAGAATTCAGTGTTGGGTCCATTGTTGTTTTCAGTATTTATAAATGATACTGATGATGGTATATCAGGCTTAATGTCCAAGTTTGTAGACGATATGAAGGTTGGCAGGGTTGTTAATGACACTAATGACAGTACACTGCTGCAACAGGATCTAGAAAAGTTGAGCAGATGGGCTGAGAGGTGGCAAATGAAGTTTAGCATTAGTAGAGGCATTTGATGCAAGAAAGCAAGCTTATGCAGCATCAGCCAAAAAAAAAAAAAACCCACTTCCACTTCACCCCTCTGTTCGTTCAAAATACCTGTCCAGCTGAGCCTTAAACTTATTTAGGCTATCAACCTCCACCACAAGGGATGGAAGTCTGTTCCACCAATCAACCACCCGCTGGCTAAAGGCAAATTTCCGCACGTCTATCCTACATCTGTCCTTCCTCAATTTGAATCTATGCCCTCTCAGGTGATTTTTCTGAGCTAGGGGAAGAATCCCATCAGCATTGAGCACGCTCAAACCATTCAAGGCTTTATACACCTCTATCAGATCACCTTGCTGGTGCCTAGTCTCCAGACACTGTAATTTGCAAAACTTAAGCCTTTCTTCATAAGAGCACCCCTTTGTTCCATTCACTAATCTTGTTGCCCTTCTCTGTACTCGTTCCAGCAGCTCTACATCCTTCTTGAAATGAGGCCTCCAGACCTGTATACAGTACTCTAGGTGTGGCCTGACCATCGCCTTATACAATGGAATAATCACCTCCTTATCCCTGCTGGAAAAATTCCTGTATATCATTGACAATACTCCATGAGCTACTCTTGCAGCCCGTCTGCACTGCTCAGAGAACTTCATATCTGCCTGCACAACCACCCCCAAGTCCCTTTCATTCTCTACCACTGTCAGTGTAGTACCACAGAGTTGATACGTTGCTCTCGGGTTGCTGTTTCCCATGTGAAGTACTTTACATTTGTCAATGTTAAACTTCATTTGCCACCTCTCAGCCCATCTGCTCAACCTTTCCAGATCCTGTTGCAGCAGCATAGTGTCAGTATTGTCCTTGACAACCCTGCCAACCTTTGTATCGTCTGCAAACTTGGACATTAAGCCCGATATACCATCATCAATATCATTTATAAATACAGAAAACAATAATGGACCCAAAACTGAGCCCTGAGGGACTCCACTAATAACATCAGTCCACGATGAGCAGTGTCCATTGATTACCACTCTCTGTCTTCTCCCCCTCAACCACCCCTTTATCCATAGCAGCAATTTGCCTCCAATGTCACACTGCTCCAATTTGTGTAGCAGTCTTCCATGTGCAACAGTATCAAAAGCCTTTCTAAGATCCAAGTATATAATATCAAAGTTATTCCCTGCATCCAGTTCTTTTGTGACTGCATCATAGTATCCAATCAAGTTGGTCAGGCAAGACTTCCCCTTAACAAAACCATGCTGTGTCTGAGCTATAACTGAAGTCTTGTCTAAATGATCCTGCAGTGCTTCTTTAACCAGTGCCTCCATTAATTTTCCTGGAACAGAAGTTAAGCTCACAGGTCTATAATTACTTGTGTCAGCCTTTGATCCTCCTTTGTGAATTGGGGTCACATTTGCACATTTCCAGTCTATGGGTACCTCTCCTGAGTCCAAGGAAGCTCTCATAATTATGGCTAAGGGTTTGCTTACTTCCTTTGCTGCCTCCTTTAATATAACTGGATAGATCCCATCCACCCCGGGTGCCTTTCTTGTGTTTATCTTCAACAGTTTCTCCTCCACTTTACTCCCAGTTATTTCAAGATTCTCTAGCTTACTGCTAGAGTTGAATACACCTCTGGCATTCCCCTCGCTGAATAACTCCTCATGTGTGAATGTCGATGCAAAATATTCATTTAGTTTGTTAGCTACCTGAGCAGGATCATCAACAGTTGACCCATCAATATCAAGTGGACCAATCTGATTCATCCCCTTCCTTCTAGAGTTTACATAAGTAAAGAACTCTTTGCTGTTTTTCTTTGCATCCCTTGCCAAGGATTTCTCGTAATCTGCCTTCGCCTGCCTAACCTCCTTTGTAACTTGGTTGCATATCAACTTGTATCTATCATAGGCTTCTGTGTCATGTGTTAATTTGTATGTATCCCATGCATTTTTCTTCTCTGCCATATGCCTCATTAGTTCATCTGACATCCATTTTGGCCTAACCCTTGAACAATATTTCTTAGTTGGTATGTAAAGCCTAGTAGCTTCCAAGATAAGTTCTTTGAATGCTTCCCATTTTGAATTTGCTGTTGGTAACATCATCAGTTGGTCCCACTGTATAGAATTTAAATACTGTCTCAGTCCATCGTAGTCGCCTTTACGGAAGCAATAACCCTTCCCTTTACCCCTAATGGTAGTTACCTCTTTGAGTAAATCCCACTTCAGCACACTGTGATCACTGCCACCTAGTGGTTCATTTATCTGCAGATTCTTAATGCATGAAGAATCACTGCTGATAATCAAATCAAGAGTATTACTCCCTCTAGTTGCCTCCCGAACATGCTGATGTAGAAAACAATCATCCAATAAATCCACAAAAGTCCTGCTAGTGTGAGAGTAACCAGCCCCCAAATTCCAGTCAATATCAGGGAAATTAAAATCTCCCATTATAAGACACTCTGATTTACTGGCCCACTCTATTTCCCTGTACAGTTCCTTTTTATACTCATCAGAGTCATTAGGCTTATAGCACACTCCTACTCAATTTTGATCTCCCAATGTTTATGTCACACCAAACTGACTCCACACTGCACTGTCCAGCGATGTCGACTGGCTTCACTTCCTTGGTTTTTATGTGTTTCTTAACTAATAGCATAACCCCTCCTCCCTTCCTATCCTGTCTCTCCTTTCTGTAGACGTTGTACTCCCCAAATTGCAGTTCTGCATCCCATACATCTGTGTGACACCACGTCTCTGATATCCCAACAATATCTGCCTTCGATGTTCTGAGCAATACCTCAAATTCATCAAATTTATTTACTAAACTCCTAGCATTGGTGTACACGCAAGTATACCTGCACCTGTTTCTATTCTTAGCTACCCTAACACAACCCATGTGTTTACTTGTACCGCAATGGCTCCCAGCAGTCTCTGAAATACCATGCATCTTGTTTTTCAGGCTTCTGCTCATTCTAATAGAAGCAGTGCAAGAATCTCTTTCACCTCTGCCAGTGGCTACTGTCAATCTATTGGTCTTTGTCTCCCCCCAAGCTAGCAGTTTTCCGACCCACCTAACACTGCCTCGATAGCATCAGCAAATATTCTTGCCCCCTTTCTATTTAAGTGTATCCCATCCCTGTAGAAGCAATCTCTCCTGTTAACAAGTACAGTCCAGGCTGAAAAAAATTCTACCCCTTGAGCCTTGCACAATCTTTCCAGGGCCGAATTGATCGACAAGGCTCTCATCATATACTCCCTCCTGTCGTGTCTGGGCAGAATTGCAGACACTTTCAAATTCAACCCTAATTCTCGGCTTCTGTTCAACAGTGACCTGTACTTGTTAAGTAATTCTGCGGGTCTCCTACTCTTAATATTATTAGTGCCAACGTGTACAACTATATCACCTTTTGTGCCCTTAAAAGATGATATTCGCTCTACAACGTCATCAACCTTTGCCCCTGGCAGACAAATTGGAGCAGTGTGGCTTTGGAGGCAAATTGCTGCTATGGATAAAAGGATGGTCAAGTGGGAGAAGACAGAGTGGTAATCAATGGACACTGCTCTTCATGGACTAATGTTATTAGTGGAGTCCCTCAGGATTCAGTGTTGGGTCCATTGTTGTTTTCAGTATTTATAAATGATACTGATGATGGTATATCAGGCTTAATGTCCAAGTTTGTAGACGATATGAAGGTTGGCAGGGTTGTTAATGACACTAATGACAGTACACTGCTGCAACAGGATCTAGAAAAGTTGAGCAGATGGGCTGAGAGGTGGCAAATGAAGTTTAACATTGACAAATGTAAAGTACTACATATGGGAAGCAGTAATCCCAGAGTAATGTATAAACTCTGTGGTACCACACTGACAGTGGTAGAGAATGAAAAGGAACTGGGGGTAATTGTGCAGGCAGATATGAAGTTTTCTGAGCAGTGCAGATGGTCTGCAAGAGTAGCTCATGGTGTCTTGTCAATGATATACAGGAATTTTTCTAACAGGGATAAGGAGGTGATTATCCCCTTGTATAAGGCAATGGTCAGGCCACACCTTGAGTACTGTATACAGGTCTGGAGGCCTCATTTGAAGAAGGATGTAGAGCTGTTGGAACGAGTACAGAGAAGGGCAACAAGATTAGTGAATGGAACAAAGGGTTGCTCTTACAAAGAAAGGCTTAAATTTTGCAAATTACAGTTTCTGGACACTAGGCACCTGCGAGGTGATCTGATTGAGGTGTATAAAGCCTTGAATGGTTTGAGCATGCTCAATACTGATGGGATTCTTCCTCTTGCTCAGAATAATCACCTGAGAGGGCATAAATTCAAATTGAGGAAAGACGGTTGTAAGATAGATGTGCAGAAGTTTGCCTTTAGCCAGCAGGTGGTCGATTGCTGGAACAAACTTCCATCTGTTGTTGTAGAAGTTGATAGCTTAAATAGATTCAAGGCAGAACTTGACAAACATTTGGAGCGAGTGGATGGGTGAAATAAGGGTGTTTTTTTTTTTTTTTGGCTGATGCTATATAAGCTTGCTTTCTTGCATCATGTGCCTTTGCTAATGCAGATGATGCCCTCTAATAGTATCTGACCACAATACCATCACTAGCTTATTTCAGCAGTTTAGCTCACAATGGATTAAAATACAATTTAGACTTGGAGGTTAATGAAAATGTAAATTTTCTAAATCTTAATTTTAAATATAATAATCATTTTAGAACTTGGAATAAAATATTATTTCAATGAAAATGACCTTCAGAATGAACTACAATATTTAATTTGTGTATTTTCTGAGTCTTAGAAATATTACAATGTCAGTAGTAAAAAATAGGTTACCTCCCGGCACTGAAGTAATCCATCACACAGAATCCTAAAGTGAAACTTCCATGTTATAGTCAATTAGCCTGTCAGCCTGGAGCATTTTTCCTTGATACGGATATCATCCTAATTTTTTTCTTCTTTTAATAGAGTCGTCACATGTTTTAATAATTATAAAGACACTTGAAAACAGCATTCAAGATAACAATAATAGTTTATCTAATTCAGTGCCAGCAAAATTGTAATGCTTGTTACATAGCAGTGACCTCATGGGTGGTGCAGTTGGTATAATCGCCTTCTTCCCCACACCAGGTTAAAAAAAAACCAAAGTTCGAGTCCCGCCGATGATGGGAGGAATTTTTATGGTCCTTTTTCACAATGTTGCTGAGTTAGTTGGTCTCAGGCGAGAGTAGCATAGGTTTTCCTTCCCGGAAACTCTGAATTTTCATCCAGAAAACAGAACACACACAATTTACAGACAATATACATGGAGCAATATAGCCTTAGTTGCTGATACTCCTAAAAACACCATACTACAACAGCAACAACTGCGTATGCAGTACCCCTGTAAAATATGGATACACCACAATGTCAACAGTACTTCTATTACGAAATTAGTTTGTGTGCTATTATTCCAGCACTGAAAGCCACTGTACACATGTCTTTTCCCATAATCCATTAGTAGACTTGGCCAAGATGCCGATAAAACTTAATTCCAATTACAAGTTACTTATGTATGAAGTGTTAAGGTGTGTACCAGTTTATCACAAATATCGCAGTTGAATAATATTAAACTTCCAACTTGCATGCTTCACATGCATTGTGAGAACTAGATTCACTTTTATGAAAAAAGTTCAATTTTTCTAATATTATAATGAATTGCACATGGACAGGAGATGTCTTGAAAAAATAAAAAATGCTAATTTATGATTGTCATGCCATTACATTCCAAAACTAGAAGCTATTGCTATAAGCTTATCTTTAGAAAGCTTAATGATTACATAAGTGCAACATTAAATGTGCCTTTTACTACAGTAATACCCCGACTTACACTACCCCGACTTACGCAAACTCGGAGTTATGCGGTTCTTGATTTTTTCATTTGGTGTATATCTAAAATTAGCTTGCCAGTGATTTGGAAGTCAAATCATAAAGCTTGGGTGACAGCTTCCGTTTTTGAAGACTGGTTTGGTCACCACTTCATACCCGAAGTCGAACGTTATTGCAAGTCTAAACAGATTCCATTTAAAGTGATGCTTCTTATTGACAATGCACCCGGTCAACCTCCTACCACCCTAATTAATTTCGACCCATGTGTGAAAGTTGTGTTTTTGCCTCCAAACACAACCAGCTTGCTTCAACCAATGGACCAGGGAGTCATCAAAACATTCAAGGCTTACTACACGAGGCATTCGTTTGCACATCTGAATGAATCTATGAGACAAAATAGTGAGATATTTGTTAAAGATTTTTGGAAACAATTCAATGTTTTAGATGCCGTAAGAATCATTGAAGAATCTTGGGATGAAATTCACAAAAAAAACATTGAATGGTGTCTGGAAGAAACTTTGTCCATTTTTTTCAAAAACGAGAAGAAAACAACGCCAGAAACTGATCATGTCGCTCATGTGATAGAAGTTGTTAATCTTGCCAGGCAATTAGATTTGGAAGTCAATGGTGATGTCAACGAGCTGTTGGATTCACATAGTCAGGAGCTGACAATGAATGAGCTCATAGAAATGCATGAGCAAAACGTCACTGAAGTATCCGACACTTCAGACCCAGTTCCACCAGAAAAGCACATGACAATTGCAAGCTTGACAGAAGGTCTCAGCTCAATTGAAAAGAGCTTAAAAATTTTATAAAACATAGACTCTAACGAAGAACACGTTATAGCTACAAAGCAACGAATAAAAAAATTATTAGCTTGCTACGAAGAAATTCTGCGTGAAAAAAAGTGCTGTATCTTCAGACAAATTTTAGATTTTATGAAGCCATCGACATCGAAATAGCTTTTTTACGTAACTTATTTATTTTTTTAATACATATTTTGTATTAATCATGTATAAAGAACTCAATTTTATTAAATATTTTTCTTCTAAACTAGTGTTTTTGTTAGTCTTTGGTCCCAGTTAAATAAAATTTATATGTATTTATATGCAAAGTTGTACCCCGACTTACGCAAATTCGACTTAAACGATTTTCGTTGGACCCACCTATCGTGTAACTTCGGGGTATTACTGTATTACAATAAACTATTTAAAATCTGGCACCTTTGGTGAGAGGTGCTGGATTTTAAAATTTTTTGGATTTTAGAGAGGTTGAGCATATTTTGATGGATATTAAGGACTAACAACAGGAATTGTTTGTATCTGTAAGCATTTATGTTGACTAAAAGATGGTGCTAATGGTTAAAATGTAAATAACAATTCAACTTGTTAAACATTGTTAGAATATCAATGGATGTGTTTCAGAGAAAAAAAAATACTTTCACAATAAAGAATAAGAAAGAAATTAATAATCCTTCTTAAGTTTTGGTTTGGTTTGTTTTTTTTTTTTTTTTAAGGAGCATTAGCAACTAAGGCCATATTGCTCCGGGTCATGCGGTGGTCATTCCCTGACCTTTCCGCATCCTTCGCATTTGGTGGTGACGGGTTCGAACCCCGATTTAATCAAGAAGCGTGTGCTACGCACTGCTGCTCCTTCCCACCTGGCTACAGAGATGCTCCTTCTTAAGTAAAGATTATTATAACAAGACAGTATTTATCAGTTAATATGATATTTTGTTTTTAATAATGTACTGTGGAGAAATTGTTGATTTCTGACATCTAATAACAAAGGTTGCTAAGTTTTGCATTTGTCACCACTATAACTATAGCAGAGAGCAAAACAGGTGGCCTTGAGCTGCCTGTTATTTTTCTCCCTTCTTTCATCTTGCACTGATGAGTTATGATGGTTAAAAAAAAAAAAAAAAAAAACCTTGGTTGTGTGAAATTAAATCTATCATTTGTATATGTCAGTAAATTGCTGTTAAGGGAGGAGATTATCCATAGATCCGCCTGTATCCACACTAGACACTTTCAATTTCTCTGTGCTCTCATTTCTTCTAAAGTAATTTAAAACTCACCAGCTCATGTAAGTGCTGTATGACCAGTCACATAGCTATAATTTGCAAGAGTAGTTCATGCTAAGTTACAAAGCGCACTGTATTAGAGATAGCACCAAAAGAGAAAAATTCAGTTTTATAATACTAAAGCTATATGGCTTCCTCAGAAATTATAAGATGTTTGCAGATGGAAGACTTTGTGCAGACAGTTATTGTGACAGAGCTTGGGCCTAAGTCCTTTAGAAATTACTCTGTTTATCCATGATTTTTGCTCAAGTAACTAATATCATTTTTATTCAAATAAATGAGTCAGGCCTAAGCCCCAAGCTCAGTCACCAGAAGGGAGGAGGTAAAATTGTCTCCAGGCTGTTACAACAGAAAAACAATAATACGGTAATATATTTCTCAAACTATTTCAGTACCTGCATTGAAATTAGTATCCCATCTCTTTACTAAATTGCTGCATTGGATCACTGCAGCTCATTAATAGAGGTTGTACACATAATTGAAGTTATGTTTTCAGTTGGAGGTTTCTTTTATACACTGATTCATAGCTCATTTTGGATTCAATACATTTATTCACTGTTTGATGCGCAGTCACTAATTGAAGTTACCTGTTGTCTGATGAACGATCCAAATAGGCCTGAAAATGGTCACAATAATGCCTTCTATTTTTTTTTAATGAATAACTGATTCACCTATTTGTTGATGTCATTGGATTAAAAACAATATTAGTTAATTTAGGTCAACTCATGGATAAACATAGAGTAATGATAAGCCCAATCTCTGTGACAGGTGTTCAAAAGTGTCTCCAAATAGTCACGACAGAAATGTGGCATTGCATTATTTTCTCGGTTTATTTCAATACCTCTATTGAAGTAGTACCCTACTTCTTTACTAAATTACAGACATCCTCTCCCAACTTGAAAAGTTCCTATAAATCACAGGTTGGATGCCACATGCCTTGCCAGCTTCCTGTTTGCATAGTGTGGACAATTTCATTTCTGATTGAATGATGTCTCCTAAGACCATTTCATCTGAAGGAATTGTTATCATACAACTTTTTTTAATGCATTACAGTTAAATTGTATGGGAGTGATTTTGGGTCCTTTCAGATGAACAATATTTTTTGGCGTGACTGTAGAAGTAGTTATTCTTTAGTAGCAAATAATGCAAGAAAGCAAACTTTATACAGTATCAGGCAAAAAAAAAAAAAAAAAAATCACAAAACCTTCCTATTTTACATCTCCATCCCCTCCAGCAGTTTGTCTAGTTCTTGAATTTATTCAAGCTATTCACTTCCACAGCAACAGATGGAAATCTGTTTCAGCAATCAACCACCAGCTGATTAAAAGCAAATTTCTGCACATCTGTTCTTCAACCATCCTGCCTCAGTTTGAATTTCTGTTCCATCATCCATGTAGTCTGAGCAAGAGAAAGAATACCATCAGAATTGGGCGTACTCAATTGATTCAAAGTCTTAAACACCTCAATCAGATCACCTCACCTCATAGTGGCTGATCTCCAGATGCTGCAATTTTCAGAATTGAAGACTTTCTTGATGAGAGCACCCCCTTTGTTCCCCTCACCAATCTCATTGCCCTTCTCTGTACCTGTTCCAGGAACTCTACATCCTTCCTAAGAGGCCTCCAGACCTGTATGCAGTATTCAAGATGTGGCTTGACCATTGCCTTATACAAGGAGATAATCACCTCCTTATCCATGCTATCAAAATTCATTCCTGTATATCATTGACAAAATCCCATGAGCTGACCTGGCAGACTGTCTACCCTGCTCAGAAAACTTCATATTTGACTGTACAATTACCTTCCAGGTCTCTTTCATTTTCTGCTGCCCTGAGTGTAGAACTACACAGTTGGTATGTTCCTCTGGGATTACTGCTACCCATATGCAGTACCAGTACTATGCATTTGTCAATGTTAAACTTTAATTGCCATTTCTCAGTCCATCTGCTTTATTTTTCTAGATCTTGTTGCAGGAGCAGCATACCATCATTACTGTCATTAACCACCCTGTCAACCTTTGTATCATCTGAAAACTTAGACATTAAGCCTGATAAACATTCATCAATTTCATTAATAAATACAGAAAACAATGATGGGCCGGGCATTGATCCCTGCAGAACTCCACTAATAATATTAGTCCACGAAGAGCAGTGTCATTGATAACCACTGTCTTTTCCCACTGAGCCATCCCTTTATCCATAGTAACTTTCCCACCCTTAATGCCACACTGCCCTAATTTGTACAACAGGCATTTATGTGAAACAGTATTGAAAAGTTTTCCTGAAATCCAAGTATATGATATCAAAATTTATTTTGCATCCAGTTCCTTTGTGCTGCATCATAGTATCCAATGATATCAGTCAGACAAGGTTTCCCCTTAACAAAACCATGCTGTGACTGAAGTATAACTGCGCTGCTGTATAGATGATCCCACATTACTTCTTCTTTAACCAGTGATCTCCAGTTCATAGGTACCTCCCCTGAAATAATATATACTATCATAATTATGGCTAATGGTTTGCTTACCTCTTTTGCTGCCTCTCTTAAAATAACTATATAGATCCCATCCACACGAGAAGACTGTATGTTAATCCCCAGCAATTTGTTTTTCAATTTTCCCTCAATTAATTATCACCAAATCACTTAACTTCTTGTCAGAATATGATGAACTTCTAGAATTACTCTCAATAAAGAAATCGTCGTGCATGAATGTACATGTGAAATACTTATTCAGTTTGTCTGCAACCTGAGCAGATTTAACCATCCACATCAAGTGAGCCAATGTAATTTCTGGTTTTTTTTTTTTTTTTTTTTGCATCCTTTTCTAGAGATTTCTTGTAATCTGCCTTAGCTTCCCTAACCTCTTTTTTGATTTGATTACAGAGTAGTTTATATATATCATAGGCTTGTGTTATTAGCTAATAATTTATATGCATCGCATGCACTTTTCTTTTCTGCCACATCACATTAGTTCATCTAACATCCATTTAGGCCTAAACCTGAACAGTTTTTGGTATGAAAACCCTGGTATTTCCTTGAATACCCTTTCATTTTGAATTTATGGTAATGTCATTAGTTGTTCCCACTGTGTAGAACTTAAAAACTGTGTGAGACCACTGTGGTCATCTTTACAAAAGTAAAAAACCCTTTCCTTTACTCATGATGGTAGTTATATCTTAAAGTAAATTCCACATCAATACACTATGATCACTGTCGCCTAGTAGTTCCTTTATCTGCAGCGGCTTCATGCATGAATAATCACTGCTGATAATCAGATCAAAAGTCTCTCTCTCTCTCTCTATCTCTCTCTCTCTCTTGTTGCCTCTCTAACATGCAGCTGTAGAAAACAGTCATCGAATAAATGCACAAAATTCTTGCCAGTGACCAACCCAAAGGTTCCAGTCAATATCTGGAAAGTTAAAATCCCCATTATAAGACATTCTGATTTATTGCCCACTCTATTTCTCTGTACATTAGTTTGTTGTACTTATCAGAGTCATTAGGCTTATAGCACATTCCTACTCTCATTTTTGCTTTTCCATTGTTTATGTCACACACTTACTGTACATTGCACTAGCCACCTGTGTCAACTGGATGTACTGCCTTAGATTTTATGTGTTTCTTAACTAAGAGCATAATGCCCATCCTCCTATCCTTTCTGTACACATTGTACTTCCCATATTTAAATTCTGCATCCCTTATATCTGAGTGACACCATGTCTCTGTTTGCATTTGATGACAACTACCACTTCAAATTCATCAACTTATTTACTATACTCCTAGCATTGGTGTGCATGCATGTATACATGCACCTGTTCTTACTTTTAGTTACCCTAATGCAGCCCATGTATTTACTTGTTCCACTATGACTCACAGGAGGCCTTGAAATCTCCAACACTTTTCCATACTGCTACACATTCTAATTGAAGCAGCGCAACAATGACTTTCACCTACTGATTTCGTAAGTTGCCGCTTGCTGTTCTTACTGCTGTTGTATGTGATTTTGCCAGAATATTGTAGCATGTAACGAGTAATGCAGAGGAATAATAGGGTTTTAATTGTGATAAATTGGTATCTCGAAGGTTCTAATCACTTGTTGGGCATATCTTTTTTGTGTTTATCTAAGGAATTTTTACTTTTTAGCAAGAATATAACTAATTTAACATTGCAATCATTACAGTATATCTTGAAATTGATACCATAAGGTGTAACATAATACATATTACTGCATTTAGGAATATATTAATGTAGTGTAGTATTGTGAATTAATCAATTAAACTCTATTTAAACAGAAATCATGACCCAGACTAGAGCAGAAAAGCAACAGGCACAAAGTAGCAGGAGTGCTGTGGCTCGAGGGGGGGAGAGAGAGAGAAAGAAAGAAAGAACTGAAGGGGATGATTCTCCAATGCATCACAGCCTAAAAGAATGTGCACCTTGTGAAATGTTTGCAGACCTTTCTGGAACAGTAAATGATCCAGTCAAGAAGGATGTCTATGCATGCACTAGGTGCAGAAAGTGTGAATAAATTAGGTACCAACTCAGCATTCTGATGGGCATTTATGAGAGTTTAAATTATAGGGTAGATGCCCTAGAAGGAATGAAAACTCTCAGCTGCCCAACTCAACACTAATTATTGTTATTATTATTATTAGCCATATGGTGCAGCATAAGCCTGAGGCTTATGCTGCACCAGCCAAAAAAAAATCTCAAGTTACCCTGAGAGAGAGAGAGAGAGAGAGAGAGAGAGAGAGAGAGAGAGAGAGAGAGAGAGAGAGAGAGAGAGAGAGAGAGAGAAGTAGAAAGGAATCACCAAGAAAGAGAAGGTTTCCAGCTCAAGAGAAGAGAGGAAAGAGAAGGTTTCCAGCTCAGGACCCTGGGTGTGTCAAGCCCAAACTCACCAGATGTGAGCCCCTGGAGTTAGTGATATTAAGAGTAAGAGATCCAAGGACTTAATAAGTACAGGGCAATGTTGGCAAAAAGCCATGAGTTAGCAGAATTGCAGACATTTGAAAGTGTCTGCAATTCTGCCCAGACATAATGAGGGAGTATATGTTGAGAGCCTTGTCAATTAATTTGGCATTGGAGAGAATCTAGGCAAATTGGATTGATGGGCTGAAAAATGGCAGTTGAAGTTTAACATTGAAAAATGCAAGGTACTGCACATGGGTAACAGTAACTCCAGAGTTACAAACTGTGTGGTTCTACACTCAGGGTAGTGGAGAATGAAAAAGACCTGGGGGTATTTGTGCAGTCAGACATGCTGCCAGGACAGCTCATGGTGTTTTGTCAATGGTATACAGAAACTTTGCTACAAGGGATAAGGAGATGATTATCCCTTTGTATAAAGCCATGGTTAGACCACATCTTGAGCACTGTATACAGGTGTGGAGGCCTCACTTTAGGAAAGATGTAGATCTGCTGGAATGGGTGCACGGTGCTCTTACCTACAAAGGCTTCATTTCTGAAAATTGTGCCATCTTGAGACTAGGCACCTGCTGAGACTACACACATGAAGGGGCATAAATTCAAGTTAAGGAAGGGTGGTTGCAGAATAGATGTGTGGAAATTTGCCTTTAGCCAGTGGATGGTTGATTGTTGGAACAGGATTCCAATTGTTGTTGTGGAAGTGGATGGGTTGAATAAATTAAAGGGAGAACTAGGCAAATTCTTGGAGGGTAGTGATGGGTGAACTGTTTTTTTTTTTTTTTCTGCTAATGCTATATAAGCTTGCTTTTTTGCATCATTTGCATCATCCCCCAACCCAGCAGATGTTTCTAGTCACTCAAGAGTGGAAGAGATGAGCAGAAATATTGGTGGCTCAGGGTCATTCACTAGGTTTCTCCTACTCTGTACCCATTCTACTGATACCAAGAGAGGAGAAGGAGTCTGGTGATTGATTTATAATGCCAAGTGGCTTTTAACAATTTCAGGAAATTTTTACCATCTCTCTAGAGATACATGTGGCTTAAATCTAAACATTGTGTGATAGCTTTACTGTTGTTTGCCTTGTGCAAATTCCTTTCAGAACAATGTATTTCTAACTACCCAATGTTTTTTCCATGGTGGTAGAAAATTTACAAAATAAAAATTTATTCTTTAAAATTTTGTTCCATATTTGCAACTGATGCCTATTATTTTGAATCAGCATAGTCTGGTTCTAATTGCTAACCATTCTTCAATCATGGCATGGATTTTTCAAGGGGCTGTCCTATCTGACTAATCTGATAGGTTACTATGATGCAGTGACCAAGGAACTGGATGCAAAAAATAATTTTGATATCATATACTTGGATTTTAGAAAGGCTTTTGATACTGTTGTTCTTCAGACTATTAGGAAATTTTTCAGATTATTAGAAAATTTTGTTTCACACCTTTACTCCCTTCTCAGTATCATTAATTAAGAATAGAAACAGGCAGAGCTGCAGAACTGGACTGTGTGGGGTTGCATTGACCACTCTAAAGAATATCCAGTGATACTACCCTCTTTCTCCTATCTTTTAGCCAACTCTCTAGTCCAAAAAAAGATCTTGCAGTGAAGGTAAAGAAAGCCAACACGAGAACGACGAAGGCGCCTCCGTAGCCAGGTGGGAAGGAGCAGCAGTGCGTAGCACACGCTTCTTGATTAGACCGGGGTTCGAACCCGTCACCACCAAATACGGAAAGGTCAGGGAATGACTACCGTATATCCCGGAGCAATATGGCCTTAGTTGCTAATGCTCCTAAAAACCAAATAACAAACAAACAAACGACGAGAAACGTCGAATAAACTAACAAAAACCCTCTAACAAAATAAAGCGCCTAGACCCCGCTAATCCAGATAACTTCGAAAATCCAAAGTGGATACAAACATAGTGGGAGAACTACACAAAAAAGACAGAGACCAGCCTGAGGTGCTACAACTTGATTCTGACTGCGAACAAGTTAACCCTGAACACCGGATCCATACTCAAGAAGTTAAACCGACACCTTTGGCTAAAAGAAAAAATCAAAATCAAATAGTCTTTTTAATCGGACAGAGCAGCTAGAAGCCAGAGCCAACCAAAGGACGCTCATGATGATCCTGGCTCCCTCCAACTAGGAAAACAAGTTGAAACCAAGCTGAAGGATTCCCCCTGAACCCTGCACTCCCAGAGGGGACCCCCTCTTGGATCAAGCATGCACTCTCAAGACAGCCCTATAGGACCTATTTAAAGACCAGAGCAACAGAATCTCTGCAGGCCTCAGAGGCCAAATTGTTATTTTATGGAATAAAATGGAGTCCGTTTTATTCCAAACATACTTAGAATCCGAAATAGCCACAGCTAAACTGGAAGCTTATAAGGAAGGAGGAGCAAAAAATATGCCACAGCGCGCTCCCTCCTATGCAGATGTACCGAGGACACTGGCTCAGTGTGACCACACAGCCACCCAATCAATATAAGCCAAGGAGAAATTCACCACTCAGCCACCTAACCTTGTAGTGTTGAGACCCCTTAATAAAGAGGACAAACATTCTAGTGAAGGCATTAAGCAGACAATAATTGATAAACTTTCTGATAACCTAAGGACCACAAAAATAAAATCAAAATAAAAAATAAAAGGAATCCAGGGGTGGTCATCGAAACAGCGACCACAGAGGAAATAAACAAAATAATAGCCAACCCCAAGATCACAACCCTGGGGCTCAGAGCCGAACCCCCAAGAAGGAAGGGGCCCTCCATTCTTATATATGACCTAGATATGGTTATCAAACCCGAGGACGTCATAAGAGAATTGTTTGACACAAATCTGTCCAAACACTTGCCAGATCAAAATCTAAATGATCATGTGACACCCAAGCACACCATCGAGACCAAGTCCTCAAGCACAATCAACTGGTCTGTAGAACTAAGCCCGGTATCTTGGCAAATACTTATAAATTAGACTAGAGTTTATATACATTGGGGTAGCCACCGATTCCGCGAACGTGTGGCTATCATCAAATGCTATAACTGCTGCAAGTTCAGACACATGTCACACACATGCTCCCAGGTTGTACAAACCTGCAGCCACTGCACTGGCAAGGGCCACAACTTCGCTGACTGCCCAAATAAGAGCACAGATACAGTTTGTGCTAACTGCGGAAGTCAAAATATGGATGCCTCCTATTCCTTCAGAGACAATATGTCTCCCATATACCAAAAATACAAGAGCTTGACCCAATCCAGAACAGATTATGGCACCACACCATAAACAATTCAACATTAAAGTAATTAAATTCTTCCAGCTAAATAGCTCATAGAACCAGGGCAGTAGCCGACCAGGTCAGGATGAAAGCCAATGACGAAAATATAGATATCATCATACTCCAATTACCATACGCAGCCGCCAATCAAATAAGGGGATACCCCCTACAATACAAGATCATGCAGCCTGAAAATGAAATCCCCTGGGCCGCTATTGTGGTCAGAAACCCAGATATAACAGTTACCAGGATCACTCATCTCTGGCCGGTCTGGGAGCCTTCTGCATCATAGCCCTTTATTGCCGCCCTAGAGAGGACATAACGATGGCTACCAGGTACCTAGAACATGTAACAAATATCTTCCCCGACCAGAAACTAATAATAGGAGTTGACGTGAACCAGCTTGGTAGAGCCATATCCCGGACAGGCAGGGGACAAGGAATGGTTAGTGCCTGGAGGAATTTCTAGCAACCTCAACGATAACAGTGGTTAATCCACTACCAACTTATTGCAACCTACAATGGGAATCAACCATCGATGTCTCCCTAGCCACTAGTAATATTTCTGGCAATATAACAGACTGGACGGTTTAGGATGCCTGGACAACGTCCGACCACAGGGTCCTGACCTTCCAACTCAACAGAGGCCATCAGAGACAATATCCCGAGAAAAAATGCTACACAGATATGCGTTGAACACTGCAAACTGGAACCAGTTCAGAGACACTATAATAGCAGAAAAAGATACACAGCAAGCTGCAATTCAAACAAACCAAGACCCTGACCAACTCCAAAAAAGTCACAGCAATCATCACTAAAGCAACGAATGCTGCCATAAAATGAAGAAAACCTGCCTCGGGTGCTGTACCATGGTGGAGTCTGGATCTCCAGAGACTCTGAAGAGAAGTCCAGGACAAACAAAAAAACATTCCAGAGAGCCAGACGCTCCTGGCCTGCCCCTGAAGTGGCAGGCCAGGAGCGTCTGGATGCACTGTGGGAAATCTACAAGGAGGCCAGAAACCAGTACACCTTGCTCATGCGCAGAAGTAAACAACTCTCGTGGGAAAATCTGGTCGCAACCACTGCAAACACTGACCCCTGGGGGGGGTCTACAAAGTAACCACTAATAAACTCCCCAGGAGAGAGGTAATTTCAACCACCATAACACCACAGGGAGATGTTACCAATTCTTGGGAGGCATTTGTCAACAATATTTTGGATGCGACCTTCCACCCTCATGTAGACCCGCAGGCACTCCAACAAATCAAGATGTGCACAGAGAATGACGACTATCGAACAGAAGACAGGGAACAGGATTTCACAATAGAGGAATTACAAATGGCTGCGTACCTTATTAAAAGTAAGAAATGTCCGGGTCTGGACCTCTTGGAGCTGGAAATCATCAGGAAGGTGGTGGAAATAGCCCCTGATATGCTACTGAACCTCTCCAGTCTGTCTCCAAACTGGGACCTATCCGAAGGACTGGAAAAAAGCAAATATTAAACTCATAATTAAAAACCCGAAAAAATGACCAGACCAACTGACTTCCTACAGACCAATAACCCTACTAACAGTCTGCAGTAAACTCTTGTAATGACTCCTGTTAACCAGAATACAGGCAAACCTAATGTCCCCAAACCAGTACGGCTTTAGACCGGGAACATTGACTGGATGCCCTGAAGAATCTCCTTGCACGTGCAGCTGCCACAGAAAACAAATACTTTCTGGCTATCTCTGTCGACTTTGCTGGGGCATTCGACACACTTTGGTGGCCGAGCGTCTTGGCCTGACTCTGGGGGACTGGGATGCCTAGAAACCTCTATGGAGTAATCCAAAGCTACCTCTCCAATAGTCTCATTATGGTGAATGCTCCTTATAAAATACTCACCAGAAAAATCAACAGAGGCTGTCCACAAGGCTCCGTTTTAGGACCCACGTTATAGAACATCATCTTGGTTGAATTCCTAAATACCGATATTGGAGAGGCATTTTCACAAGCCTTTGCAGACAACCTCATCCTGATGATAGAGGCAAATAGCAGAATCCAGCTGGAAAGAAAGGCAAATCATGCCCTTCAAATCCTACAAGAATAGACCAATATCCACTTCTTTAGGATCTCTGCAACCAAAATGGACCCCATTCTCCTCAAGGGTGCCCTAGATTACAGGAGACCCCCACAGATTAAGATTGATGGTGTCACACTACAACTTTCCAAGGAACTTAGATACCTGGGAGTAATACTGAGCCCCACTCTCTCCTTCCAGGCACACTTGAAATACATCCGTTAGAAGATACGGGGCTATACAGCCCTTGTTACCAGTCACAAAAAGGGATTGAAAAAGACCCTCAAGCTTTTTTACAAAGCCATCTTATTGCCGATAATTACCTATGCTTTCAGAGCATGGTACCCCAAAGTTACCATGGCTGTAAATCGCAGAATCCTCGACTCTATCCATAGAGCCATGTTGCTTGCTATAACCCCGGGCCTGCAGCACAGTTAGCACCTGCGTGCTGTAGGTGCTGACGGGAAATTTATCTTTAGACCTCGAAGTAGCTAAATGTAGAGTATTATAGGAACTCTCCAAGGGAAGAGCCTGTACCTTCGCCGACTTCGACGCAGATCCTACCACAAACCATTTTACTGAGAAAAAGAGACTTACAAATCACCTCATGCAGACTTGGCAAACCAGACAGGAGAATTCCCCAAAGGGAGAAGTCACCAAACGATTCTTCCCCAATGTTGGAAAACTACTCAATGGCTCCAGCATGGTTCACGCCGGGACTCCATGTGACCTTCCTTCTAACAGGACACGGTGCCTTTAAGGCTAAACTTACAGCCCTGGGCATTACAGATGACCCTACTTGCTGCTGTGGAGAGTTGGAGAACTGGCACCACCTCATGCATGAATGCTAACTTTATGATGACCTCCACTGCCAGCTCATCACCTGGATCACCTTTTTGCCCAGAGACAGAGAACAACACTTCCTGGACGGGAGGCAGGAATATATTGCCTTCTCCACGTTCGCTGAAGACTTGTACAGAAGAAGAAGACGGGGAACGCACACTAGCCACATAATGGCTATAAGCCAAAATGTGCACAACACCAAAGATGACCTACCGAGTAACCATGAAAATCGACAAAAAATCTGAATGAAGGACAAATAGCAGCCGTTCTGGTAGCCTGAGCCAAGCACTAGCCTGGCTCTCCTTTAACAGGAAAGGGCAGGGGGATGAGACGAGCAGGTGCCTTGCCCCTCTGCTACCCCAACTTTCCTTCTGGTGAGGCATGGGCATGCCTCACTGACCACCTGGGGGAATCTCCTCTGTCGCCCCCCATACCTTTGCCTTTCCCCTCCACCCTACCTATACATGACGCGAATGCCCTACACACTAAATTTAATCTAGCCCAAAAATAATCTTCGCCCATTCTCGGCTTAATTATCCCACGCACTGCACTGTTTCTGCCATATGAATCCATGCACACATGCTGTATGCAAACATCCAAAGTAATTACGACTGCATGGATGTATATATATTTATATATATATGTGTATATATATATATATATATATATATATGTATCGCTGTTGTGTATATGTGCATATATATATATATATATGTTCTTATATATGTATGTATACATAAGGTTTTTTTTTTTTTAGGTCCCAGCCGCCGAAATCTCAGGAAATTACGTGGTAGGACCTGCCAGAGTAACTTAAGTCTACTTGGTTCCTGGTCTGCCTCCATAGGGCAAAGGTGGGGCAACACTGAGCTCTAGTGGCTAAATGATCAGATGGACAACGGTACATGACAATACACAGGTACAATGCCCACACACTTTTAAACCTCTGGCATTCCCAGCAAACTGGTACACCCACAAAGAAAGCAACGCAGAGATGGGGGAAACCCCTGGTGTCGCATGACAACAATACACCTTACACCTTATTGGTAACTTATCCTAATTGCACATGCCGTAATGAACACTTTCCATAATGGTGAAAAAAGGTCTGGTTACCTCCACTTGAATCCCATGGGAGCTTGAACCCCTCCCAAAGTGGAGGGGATAACCTAACCTTTTTTCTTTAGAATCAGTCATATTTAGAAATACATTCATAAAAAAATAAATTTTTTTATGACTGTATGTTTATTTTCTTGTTCAATGATATGCCCTAATGGTGAAAAAAGGTCGGGTTACTTCCACTTGAATCCCATGGGAGCTTGAACCCCCTCCTGAAATGGTGGGGGTAACCTAACCTTTTTCCTTTAGAATCATGGGTGGACTAGGGCATAAATTGTTTATTAACAAAATATTAATTTTTTTTACTGTACTTTTATTTTTCAAGACACTCGTGTGGATACACACATATCATAACGTCAACCAACACATCAATAGCTATTCACTATATATATATATATATATATATATATGTCTTTCTTTCCCTATTATTTCCTAACCTAACGTTTAAGTTTAGGTCACGAAATATAAGGAAACCTTTTCTATTATTTCCTAACCTACCATTTAAGGTCAGGTTACGAAATATAACGAAAAATAAAAAAAATCTTTTCCTTTTTTTGTAACCAAACCTAAATCAACAATATAGTAAACACTCATGAACTCCAAAAATCTGCTTTTAATAATGAGGAAAAAACATAATGAAGAGCATAAAAATGAACAGAACGAAACTTTTATTAATTTAGTTTTCATCAAAAAATCAACCAGCATTTTATTTTCCTTACAAATTTCTTCCATCTTTAAAAGATTCATCACTACTATTACCTGTTTTCCATTCATCACAAACTGTTATGCACCATTCTTTACTCACAAATACACATTATAATGCCAACCAATGACTACACAGTAGCTTGTCGCTTGTCGTGCCCACCACCAATCATTTCATCGTTTGCCACACCTACCTGTCAATCAATATACCCTTCTCGGTTTTGGCACCAGACTAATAACACTTAACGTCTGTTTACTGAGCGAGCAGTGCTAGAGTCTGGTGTCGGGAAACTAATTTTCCGCATAAGTTATCTGACGTTTCTCATCGTTCTCGTGTTGGCTTTCTTTACCTTAGCCAATCTTGCCACTAATCAAACTTTTAGCTTTAGCATTAATAGAGACATGATGCATGAAAACAAGCTTATATATCATCAGCCAAAAAAAAAAAAAAAAAAAAAAAAACCAAACAAACAAACCTTCCCATTTCACCCATCCATTCAATCCAGGTTTGTCTAGTTCAGCTGGAAGATTGTTCCAGCATTCAACCATCTGGTAGCTAAAGATAAGTTGCCACACATCTATTCTACAACTGTCTTTCCTCAATTTGAATTTAGTATTATTATCCATAAGGTGCAGGGAAGTCAGAGGCTTTTGCTGCACCAGCCAAAAGCAAATTTCTGAGTTACCCTGTGCATGCGCACATGTGCACCAGAAGCAGAAGGGAATCGCCAAGAAAGATAAGAATGATGATATCCTGCTCAGGACCCTGGGTATGCCTAGCCCATACTCACCAGATTTGAGTGCCTGGGGTAAAATTTATGCCACCTTAGGTGCATAATCTGAGCAAGAGGAATAATGCCATCAGCACTGAGCTTCCTCAAACCATTCAAGACCTTATACACATGTTTACCTCATCAATCTCATTGCCCTTCTCTGCACTCGTTCCAGCAGTTCTACATCCTTCCTAAAATGAGGCTTCCAGACCTGTGTGCAGTATTCAAAGCGTGGCCTGACAAATGCCTTATACAAAGGATAACACCTCCTTATCCCTGCTAAAAAAAATTCCTGTATATCATTGACAAGACCCCCATGACCTGCTCTTGGCAGCCTGTCTGCACTGCTCAGAAAACTTCATATGTGACAGCACAATTACCCCTAGGTCTTTTTCATTCTACACTACCCTAAGTGTAGCACTGCTCAGTTGGTATGTTACTCTGCAGTTACTGCTACCAATATGCAGTACTTTGCATTTGTCAATGTTAAATTTCAGTCGCCACCTCTCGACCCATGTGCTCAACTTTTCTAGATCCTGTTGCAGCAGCGTACTGTAATTACTTTGTCATTACTTGTTTTGTGTCATCAATAACCCTGCCAACTTTCATATCATTTGCAAACTTGGACCTTAAGCCTGATATACCTTCATCAATATCATTGATAAATACAAAAATGGGCGAACCCTGTGGGACTACACTAATAACATTACTCCACAAAGAGCAGCGTCCATTGATTACCACTTTCAGTCATCACCCATTCAACCATTCCTTTATCCATAGCAGCAATTTGTCCATAATGCCATACTGCTCTAATTTGTAAAGCAGTCTTCCATGTGCAACAGTATCAAAATGCTGTGTCTGAACTATAACTACAGTCTTGCCTGAATGATCCGGAAGTATTTCTTTAAACAGTGACTCCATTATTTTCCCTGGAACAGAAGTTAACTAACAGGTCTGTAATTACTCATGTCACCCATTGATCCCCCCTTTTTGAATTGGGAATACATTTGCACATCTCCAGTTGGTCCAAACCGACTGGAGATATTCCCTGTAGTAATTTGGAGTTTCCTCATTTTGATCTTCTCTGGATTAATATCTCTCTACCACATTTTGTCAAATTTATCTGTTCCTCTATTGTTTTCTCAACTCCACTAATCACTTGGAGCTCTTTGACCTCTCTTTGAAACTTGACTTTCTTCAGTCCAACTTTACCTCACTTAATGCACTTCATGCATTAAGTGAGGTAATTTTTCTTGATGATTTTAATGTTCACAACTCCAGCTGGCTTGCATTTTCTAGTTGCATGGACCCAGCTGGTTGAGATGCTGAGGCTTTTGCAATTACTAATGACCTTGCACAGATTGTTTATTTAACTACCAAGATTCTGCCCAGACACGATAGGAGGGAGTATATGATAAGAGCCTTGTCGATCAATTCGGCCCTGGAAAGATTGTGCAAGGCTCAAGGGGTAGAATTTTTTTCAGCCTGGACTGTACTTGTTAACAGGAGAGATTGCTTCTACAGGGATGGGATACACTTAAATAGAAAGGGTGCAAGAATATTTGCTGATGCTATCGAGGCAGTGTTAGGTGGGTCGGAAAACTGCTAGCTTGGGGGGAGACAAAGACCAATAGATTGACAGTAGCCACTGGCAGAGGTGAAAGAGATTCTTGCACTGCTTCTATTAGAATGAGCAGAAGCCTGAAAAACAAGATGCATGGTATTTCAGAGACTGCTGGGAGCCATTGCGGTACAAGTAAACACATGGGTTGTGTTAGCGTGGCTAAGAATAGAAACAGGTGCAGGTATACTTGCGTGTACACCAGTGCTAGGAGTTTAGTAAATAAATTTGATGAATTTGAGGTATTGCTCTAAACATCAAAGGCAGATATTGTTGGGATATCAGAGACGTGGTGTCACACAGATATAAGGGATGCAGAAATGCAATTTGGGGAGTACAACGTCTACAGAAAGGATAGACAGGATAGGAAGGGGGGAGGGGTTATGCTATTAGTTAAGAAACACATAAAAACCAAGGAAGTGAAGCCAGTCGACATCGCTGGACAGTGCAGTGTTGAGTCAGTTTGGTGTGACATAAGCATTGGGAGATCAAAATTGAGAGTAGGAGTGTGCTATAGGCCTAATGACTCTGATGAGTATAATAAGGAACTGTACAGGGAAATAGAGTGGGCCAGTAAATCAGAGAGTCTTATAATGGGAGATTTTAATTTCCCAGATATTGACTGGAATTTGGGGGCTGGTTACTCACACACTAGCAGGGCTTTTGTGGATTTATTGGATGAATGTTTTCTACATCAGCATGTTCGGGAGGCAACTAGAGGGAGTAATACTCTTGATTTGATTATCAGCAGTGATTCTTCATGCATTAAGAATCTGCAGATAAATGAACCACTAGGTGGCAGTGATCACAGTGTGCTGAAGTGGGATTTACTGAAAGAGGTAACTACCATTAAGGTTAAGGGGAAGGGTTATTGCTTCCGTAAAGGCGACTACGATGGACTGAGACAGTATTTAAATTCTATACAGTGGGACCAACTGATGTTACCAACAGCAAATTCAAAATGGGAAGCATTCAAAGAACTTATCTTGGAAGCTACTAGGCTTTACATACCAACTAAGAAATATTGTTCAAGGTTTAGGCCAAAATGGATGTCAGATGAACTAATGAGGCATATGGCAGAGAAGAAAAATGCATGAGATACTTACAAATTAACACATGACACAGAAGCCTATGATAGATACAAGTTGATATGCAAACAAGTTACAAAGGAGGTTAGGCAGGCGAAGGCAGATTACGAGAAATCCTTGGCAAGGAATGCAAAGAAAAACAGCAAAGAGTTCTTTACTTATGTAAACTCTAGAAGGAAGGGGATGAATCAGATTGGTCCACTTGATATTGATGGGTCAACTGTTGATGATCCTGCTCAGGTAGCTAACAAACTAAATGAATATTTTGCATCGACATTCACACATGAGGAGTTATTCAGCAAGGGGAATGCCAGAGGTGTATTCAACTCTAGCAGTAAGCTAGAGAATCTTGAAATAACTGGGAGTAAAGTGGAGGAGAAACTGTTGAAGATAAACACAAGAAAGGCACCCGGGGTGGATGGGATCTATCCAGTTATATTAAAGGAGGCAGCAAAGGAAGTAAGCAAACCCGTAGCCATAATTATGAGAGCTTCCTTGGACTCAGGGGAGGTACCCATAGACTGGAAATGTGCAAATGTGACCCCAATTCACAAAGGAGGATCAAAGGCTGACACAAGTAATTATAGACCTGTGAGCTTAACTTCTGTTCCAGGAAAATTAATGGAGGCACTGGTTAAAGAAGCACTGCAGGATCATTTAGACAAGACTTCAGTTATAGCTCAGACACAGCATGGTTTTGTTAAGGGGAAGTCTTGCCTGACCAACTTGATTGGATACTATGATGCAGTCACAAAAGAACTGGATGCAGGGAATAACTTTGATATTATATACTTGGATCTTAGAAAGGCTTTTGATACTGTTGCACATGGAAGACTGCTACACAAATTGGAGCAGTGTGACATTGGAGGCAAATTGCTGCTATGGATAAAGGGGTGGTTGAGGGGGAGAAGACAGAGAGTGGTAATCAATGGACACTGCTCATCGTGGACTAATGTTATTAGTGGAGTCCCTCAGGGCTCAGTGTTGGGTCCATTACTGTTTTCTGTATTTATAAATGATATTGATGATGGTATATCAAGCTTAATGTCTAAGTTTGCAGATGATATAAAGGTTGGCAGGGTTGTCAAGGACACTACTGACACTATGCTGCTGCAACAGGATCTGGAAAGGTTGAGCAGATGGGCTGAGTGGTGGCAAATGAAGTTTAACATTGACAAATGTAAAGTACTACACATGGGAAAAAGCAACCCCAGAGCAACGTATCAACTCTGTGGTACTACACTGACAGTGGTAGAGAATGAAAGGGACTTGGGGGTGATTGTGCAGGCAGATATGAAGTTCTCTGAGCAGTGCAGACGGGCTGCAAGAGTAGCTCATGGAGTATTGTCAATGATATACAGGAATTTTTCCAGCAGGGATAAGGAGGTGATTATTCCATTGTATAAGGCAATGATCAGGCCACACCTAGAGTACTGTATACAGGTCTGGAGGCCTCATTTCAAGAAGGATGTAGAGCTGCTGGAACGAGTACAGAGAAGGGCAACAAGATTAGTGAATGGAACAAAGGGGTGCTCTTACGAAGAAAGGCTTAAGTTTTGTAAATTACAGTGTCTGGAGACTAGGCACCAGCGAGGTGATCTGATAGAGGTGTATAAAGCCTTGAATGGTTTAAGCATGCTCAATGCTGATGGGATTCTTCCTCTAGCTCAGAAAAATCACCTGAGAGGGCATAAATTCAAATTGAGGAAAGACAGATGTAGGATAGACGTGCGGAAATTTGCCTTTAGCCAGCGAGTGGTTGGTTGGTGGAACAGACTTCCATCCCTTGTCGTGGAAGTTGATAGCCTAAATAAGTTTAAGGCTCAGCTGGACAGGTATTTTGAACGAACAGAGGGGTGAAGTGGAAGTGGGTTGTTTTTTTTTTTTTTTGGCTGATGCTGCATAAGCTTGCTTTCTTGCATCAAATGCCTCTACTAATGCTAATGCTACCACAATACGAGACAATCCTAATCACTGAGCCAACACGCTTGATCTTTTTCTTACAAACAACTCTTCTAAGTATGCAGTCGTGGTGAGTGGTCCTCTAGTCACCTAAGATCACAACTTGGTGATGGTCTCTTCTCCAACGGAGCCTTTCTCTCATGGCCATTCCCAACCTCTTGTTGTTTGGCATTACAAGAATGCAAAATGGGATGATCTGCGAGATTTATTTTCTTCTTTTCATTGGTCTGATTACCGTTTCAAAATTTCTGATGTCATTGTTTGCTCAGATCACGTTAGTGAAATTATTCTTGTGGGGATGGAATCCTTTATTCCACACTCCACCTTAAAATCTCATCCTTTATCTAAACCCTGGTTTTCCATATATGTGTGCCAAGGCTGTTCAAGAGAAGAATGTCGCATATTGTAATTGGCTAGTTTCCAAATCTTCAGTTTCATTTTCTGCCTACACCAAAGTTTGCACCTATTGTAAAGCAGTTATTGATCATTCCAAACTTGAATTCAAACAGGCTGTGAGTAGAAAACTTGCTTCTTGTTCAGATGGTATCCGAGCATTCCACTCTCTTGCCAAAGAGAGTGGAATGCTCGGATACCATCTGGACAAGAAGCAAGTGCTATTGGCCATGACTTTTGTGTTCTCTGTTACCACCTCTGTCAAACCCAGATGATTCTATTGCCACTTCACCCAAGGATAAAGCTGACCTGCTAGCATCCTATTTTTCTTCCGACTCTTGTATTAATGATCTTGGTAAACCACCTCCCACCATCCCCAGTACGCTCCATTTAATGCCTTCTCTAATCTTCCGTGAAAATGATGTCAGAAGGATTTTGACGAATCACGATGCTAAGAAAACTCAAGATCTTAACGGTATTTCTCCATTTGTTCTCAAAACCTGTGCTCCTGAACTTGCTCCTGTTCTGTGTTGCCTTTTTTCACTTTCTTATTCCAGAGGTGTTTTTCCTTCTGCTTGGAAATTTGCTCATATCCAGCCAGTTTCTAAAAAGCATGACAAATCCCTCCCACCCAATTATCATCCCGTTGCAGTTACTTCTACTCTTTCTAAAGTAATGGAGAAATCAATTAACCACGCACCAACTCAGACTATCTAGAAACCTTCAATCTGATCAATGATTGCCAGTACTGATTCCGTCAGTGTCGATCCACCGGCGATATTCTGGCCTATGTTACCCATCTATGGAGAAATTCAATGGAAAAGTTTGGTGAAACTCAAGCAGTTGCTCTTGACATTTCAAAGGTGTTTTTAATTGTGTTTAATATAAAGGTCTTTTAAATAAGCTTCCATATTATAGTTTGCCTACTGTTTTTTGTAATTGGATATCCAGTTTTCTTCTGACCGCTCATGCCTGTAATGGTAGATGGCTCTCTGTTGTCTAACTTCTCCACTAATGCTAGTGTTCCCCAAGGTTCAGTTCTTTCTCCTACTCTTTTCCTCATATATTAATGACCTTCTCCCATTGACCGGAAATTATCCATAGTTTTGCTGATGACTTTGCAGTTTGAGAAACCTTGCCCTGCTCAAACAGCTTCAACTTCTCGAATATCCACTACCAATTCCTTAAATGCCTATCTCCAGGTAGTTCTCCAGTGGGGCAGAGATAACTTATTTGATTTGGGGCAGAGATAACTTATTTGATTTCAATCCTTCCATAATTCAGTCCTGTCTTGTATCTCACAAAAATTGAATCTTCTGCTCCTTTGCTTATCTTCGATGACACTCCAATTTCTAGGCAAGATCATATATCTCTTTTGGAGATTAATCTAACTTCTAATCTCTCTTGGCATAAACACATTACAAATATTGCTTGCTCTGTGTCTGAAACACTGCGTTTTTTTCTTTTGTTGTGTTACTTTTCCCTCGTCTGGGGTGGTGAACCCAAAAACTTCTCTCAGACCTCTAGATTCCATTCAAAAGAGGGCAGTTAGGTTAATTAGTGACTCATCTCTAACAGAGTCTCTCCATTCTGTCTCATAGCCTTTTTGTTTCTGCTGCATGCCTTTTCGATTATAGAGGCATGCCTTATGCAATTATAGAGGCCAATTCAGGCCTCTGTAATTCCTGCTCTCTCTTTCAAAGCAATTCGAACACGTGCCACAACCAGTCAACATCCTTTTATTGTCCAACTTTAAACTCACAGAACCAACTTTTCTTCTTGCCCATTTATTCATTTAACTTCCATTTTGTGGAACAGCCTTCCTTCATTCATATTTCCAGAATATTACAATCTACAGAAGTTAGTCTAATGTCAACAAATATCTTCTTTCATCTTTTCAACCTCCAACCCATGCACAGTACTAAGTACTATAGGTTCTAATACCTTTTGTGTTTGGAGTTTTCATAAAAATAAATAAATAAATAAAAAATAGAAGGTACCCTACTGTGAGATGAATTGCTACGGCCTCTGTGTAGTGGTCAGTACCGTAGGCTGAAAGAGGGTATGTTACCCAGAAGGATGGTGACTCCTCTTTGGCAGGTCCATCATCAGCTCTGGCTTTCAGAATGATAGTACAGCTGCACATATTATGGTCTTCTCTTGCCTTTAAATATGTCTCCTGAAGGTAGAAGCAGGTTGGCTTTACTTACACAGTAGGGCCTTAATGTGTTCACTATTTTGACAGAAACCATGGCAGTTCCACTGCAGAAATTTGAACATGGATGTTACTTAGATTTGCTGGATCTGTCTGAGGGCTTTGCTTTTTCAGTCTTGGATTTATCCTTTTTAGGGAATCAGAGACTTTATCCATTGTCCATATCTTCCCACATACAGTTCTAATACTGTGTCTTCATTTGCTCCTTCACTTCTTTCCATTTTTTTTTTTATTTATTGCAAGAAGTGAAAGAGGGTATTTTGTCCTCAGGTTTTTTGTCTTCTCTGTATAATTTGGTTTAGTTAGAGGTGGAACAATTAATGGCACTAATATGGAAGTGGCTGACAGCTAATTGAATATTTTGTGCTGGCTTTTGAGTGTTCAATAAGTAGAATGCAGTGGAAGCAAAAGATTCTTTTGGTGGGATTGTCACATCAGTTTGAATTCCAACAGACTGCCTCCCTGCAGCCTTCTGAATATGTGGACTTATTGCTACTTATTAGCATTACTATTTTTCTTGCCTCCTGATATGAAATATTCAGCTCTATTTTGTGTCAGTGTATTTATTTCCTTTTCTTATTTCTATTAGTGGCAACCAGAGGTTTCTGGTTGGTACTAAAATCCCATTTTCATGCATTGGTCCATGAAAATTCCTTTAACTGCTATCACTCCCTGTAGCTTTAGTAATGTCGTGGAGGTCTCACTCTGAAATGACACCTCTCAATGACTTTAGTATTCTACATAGTGTTACAGTAATTGGAATTCCTTCAATTGACTTTGCTTGGAGTGCCTGTCATTTTTGGTTTCAATTAAGCAGACCCCAGAATGAAGCCTCAATTGATTTAAGGGAACCTGCTAACCCCTCTAAACCCTTCTGTGTGAAAAATGATGACATTTTCCCAATTGGTTTCTCAGTTTGTGAATGTATAATCAAGAATCATGGTGTGGGACTTGACATTACTTCAGTTTGGGTTCTCTTTGCTGCACTGTCATGGTCTGTTTTAATTTTCTGATAAAGACTGTGTTGGGGGCACCAGAAGAAATAACATTATCAGGATTCATGAGTTTTTTTTTAAATTTTGTTTCAGTACCTGGGTTCTCACTCACATGGAGCTGGAATAGGATGCTCACTATCCATCAAGCAATAAATGCACTTGAGAATGAGATGCCAGGGCAATTTGGACATCATACTCACACCTCCACCAGCTTGAATCCTGTCCATAAGAACCATGAGGGTAGGGACATGGTTGACTCTTGCAAGCGAACCAACTAGCTGATTGATCCTATGCAAGCAAATCCAAGGATCACCAATCTTGTTGAAGCTGGGTCCCTCAAACACCAGGTTCCCTTTTTTGAGTTTCCATAGGTCATAGTGCATGGCAAACATGCTAGATTCCTATGATCTTAGCCTTGAACTTAGACTATGGGCATTGGATACCAGTGATGCTAATCTGGAGGACAAGCAGTGTCACTGAGAGGTCCCCCTCACCTTGTACAAGTGCCCACGTTGAGGGAACATTAGGGGCATATTGCTACTATGCATAAAACGATGGTTGACTGGCAAAAGACAGTGGTTATTAATGGATGCTGCCTTTATTGGACTGATGTTATTAGTGGGGTACCTCAAGGTTTAGTGCTAGTCCCTTGGACTGTTCTCACTATTTATTAACGATATTGATGAAGGCACACCAAGCTTAATTTCTATATTTTCTGATGATACAAAGGTTGACAGAGTAGTTAAGGGAATTAACCAATTATGAGATGCTGACAATACTTGGATAACTTAGGCAGATGGGTGAGAAGTGGCAACTGAGGTTTGACATTGAGAAATGCAAAGTACTGCATTTAGACAGCAATAATCCCAGAATAACATGTTAAATGAGTATCACTCACTTCTCCAAAAAACAGATTGACCAGAGGCAGTTATCCATATCGAGAATACCGGGAATACGCCTTAATCTTCTGACTGGCTACGGAAACCATATTGACTAGCCCAACTTCTCCGTAGATGGGATAAGTGGCTGCATAGGTTTTACGGGCACCACTAACTTTGCAGAACAGTAATCCCTTAATTAGCACTTTATAACTGTCTAAATTGCCTAAAAGCCAGAGGTGGGAACAATGTACAGAGTTAGGTCTTTCGTAATCCGTTCGTTATATGGAAATTTTCTTCTTTCTATGGAAACTATTTTAAATGTAATTACCAAGGGGAATTCAAAAAAAAATTCACTATAAAGAAGTTCATTAAACAGTGGTCCGACTGTAATTAAATCAAAAATGAAGTAATTTTAAAATACAACTGGTCAGGTGTGCCCTTAAAATGCTGGGGCTGAGAATGGGGCCCAGCCCCATTCCCAGCCCGGAAATATTTCATAGTTCCGGCTCTGTATACTCGGTAATTAAATTCAGGATTTAATTTGTAAAATAAGTTATCGTTTCAGCAATGGGCTCACAAATTTTCAAAAAAAAAAAAAAAAAAAATGGGCTCTCGTGAATCCACTTTAGCTCACCACTGGTTAGGCAACATCTTGAGTATTACTTATGGGCTTGTAAATCTCATTTTATGATGGATGTATATCTATTGGAACATTTACAGAGATGAGCAAAAAAGATTAGTATGGAACACAAAAGGGTACCCTTAGTAAGAAAGATTTTGCTATAAAGTGCATCATCTGGAAACTAGACACCTGCAAAGAGACCTGATTGAGTTTTTAAGGTTCTAAATGGATTGAGCAAATTAAATGCCAACAGCATTCTAACATTTGCTCAGACAATACATATATAAGGGGACATAAATTTAAACTAAAGAAGCATGGTTGCAGAATAGATGTACAAAATTTGCTTTTGTTGAAAGTAATTGATTATTGGAATGAAGTTCCATCTAGTGTTGTTGAAGTGCATAGCTTGAAGGCATTCAAAAAAAGGACTAGACAAATCATTAAACAGTGCAGAAAGATAATGTTGTTGTTTTTTTTTTTCCTGATGCTATTTAAACTTTCTTCCTTGTATTATTTGACACTACTAGTACTAATACAAGAATAAATAACCCCTGACTTGGTGCCATGAAGGATTTTGTAATGTCATAGTTCCTGCATGTACCTTTGTACTGTGCAGTAAATATTGTAAAGACTGAGGATCAGTTGCAGTAATAATCATTTACTAAAAAACGAAAAAATACTAAAATTAAGATAACATGCTTTTGTGAAAAGGCATTCAATGACAAAACTATAAAATGACTTGACAGTGAGGTCCAAAGAGAGTTCAAAACATTGTCCAAATTTATATACTGTTGAGTTATTTGATTTTACCATTAGTGGTAGTGGCAAATGTGTAAGGAAGCAAGCTTATAGCACCAGTCAAAAAAAAATGCATGCTACCCACCTCATCTGTCTGTCCCCTCTAATATGTACATTTCTTCCTTAAATTTATTCTACCTTCCACAACAGTGTAGTTTGTTCCAACAAATAATTACTTTCTGGCTGAAAGCAAGTTTTGTTTTGTTAACTTTGTTATTATTATTATCATTAGGAAGAAGTAGAAGGGAATCACTAAGGAAGAGAAGAATAATGATCTCCAGCTCAGGACCCTGGGTGTGCCAAGCGCATACTCACCAGATGTGAGCCCCTGGGGTATTAGTAGTGGAAAATGATGCAATGAAGCAAGCTTATACAGCATTCCAAAAAAAAAAAAAAAAAAAACCTACCCAACTCATCTGTCAGTCCCCTCTAATAATTTGTTTAATTATTCATTGAATTTATTCATAATATTCACTTTTACAGCACCAGGTAGTAATCTCTTCCTGGAATTAATTAGTCTGGCTGAAAGCAAATTTTCACACATCTATCCTGTGGTCATCCTTTTTTGCTTATATCTCCTTTTCGGAGCAATATGGCCTTAGTTGCTAATGCTCCTAAAAACCAAATAACAACAACATATCTCCTTGTCTGTGCTGTCTGAGAAAGAATAAGGATGTCATCAGCATTTAGTTTATTCAATCCATTTAAGCCTTAAATATTTCAATCAGATCTTCTCATAATAAACTTTAGATTTACATGGATGAACTGTTTTAATATCTAATTTTCCTAGTTAGATTATTTTCCTAATTTTCCTATTAGATTATACCCATATATGCCTTTCACATAAGAAATTATATAATCATTTTCATTAGCTTTTCTAAATTATTTAATGGATTATTTCTTTCCTCTTCCAGTAATTTTTCTTACATCTCCTAATGCCACTTCATGCTATTTTCTGGGCAGTCTTGAAGAGCCTGCATAACTCATTGTGCCTTGAGCTGCTGCTTTTCCTATGGCAACCAGATCTGGGAATAGAGATGGTAAAATGGCTATGTATTGCATTGATTGGGTCTTAAGATGATATTGTAATTTGTTTTTTGAACAATCATTTTGAATATGATATTTATAATGACTAGTAATTTAATTTGAACATTGAAACTAATTATACATTTAATTGTTGTCTTTATGGTTTGCAGTTGCTTTTTGTTTATTAAAATGAGAGAGAGAAATATTTTTAGATATATTTTTCTGATTGTGCTTTTGATATATACCCAGCTAATAAAAGCCCTCTGCAAGTAGGGCCAACATTATTGGTCATTTTATAGATAAATGCTCATCCTGTGTCTCTTTCTGTTGACCTTGGGACAGTGGAGAAGCTATACTGCCAGGTCTGCCACTGCAGGGGAGTGGCAGTGGCAGATAGTTGTGGTTTTGCATAGCTATTAGCCTTCTAGTTGGTGCATCCTTAAAAGTCTCACTTAATGGTGCATCTGAGTCCTCTGACTTCATGGAAATGTTTGTAATAATGACAGTAAATAATTTCAAATTGAGCTATATTCATTACTTTGACAGTATATATATCTATTTATTTACTGGATATAAGAAGAAGATATACTACTAACTTATATCTACTAGATATAAGAAGAAAAAGTATCTATTTTTTTAATGTATTTATTTTTTTATAAATTAACATTAAACCAGGATTAAAAATTATCACAGCAGCTAGTAGATATTTTATTAAAGTGTATAAATGCACATGGTATTTCATCCTGTGAAATATATTTTACTCATATATAGTAGAAACATTTTTTAAAGTTTTAAAATTAAAGCTTAAGAATGAAAACTTTTAAAAATAAAAGTCTTATAATAAGTCCTTTATTATACACTATGTTTTAAAAAAATTAAAGAATTTGAGAGTCATCAGGTGCATAATATGTGAATCAGATTATAAATAAAAGTCATCAATAAATCTATAAATGAAATTGACAATATTGTACACATGATTTCAGTGACCATGATTCAAGCCCACATGACTACCTACATACAGTGCTGTTTCTTGTATTCTCTGCATCATGTAAACTCCTGACAATGTAGTCATCCTTTTTTTTATGAAAACCCCAATCATGAAAGTTATTAGAACCAATAGTACTTAGTACCATGCATGGACTGAAGGTTGAGAAGTTGTTGACATTAGACTTGAACTTCTGTAGATTGTCATTTTCAGGAAATATTTATGACATGCTGGACAGACAACTTATGTGATTGAGACCCGCTAATATTCGTAAAATTAGACAGAGGCTATACTATTGTGATTTTTCTCTTGTAGAGAATCTTGAGTCCTCATTTTGAATTTAAATCAATGTTTTGAAATTTAACCAAATCAAAAATAAAAATAGAATACTAAATATAATAAATGAGATCTTAAGATTATATTTCAAGTCAGGAAATCTCTTACCTGAGATATTTTCCAGGAATAACTGCATCCATGTAAGATGTAATCAGAATAGATGGAAATTGTTTCAAAGATCTGCTTAAAGGAAGGGAAAAACCTTGCAACAAGACAAAGGAATTAAAATAATCTTTTACCCTAAATCCATGCATGGCAAATAATTGAGAGTATAATGGGAGAAATATTTATGAAGGAAGGTTGTTCCAGAAAATGGAAGTTAAATGAAGAAGAAGAAAAGTTGGTTCTGTGAGTTTGAAGCTGGACAGTAAAAGGATGTTGCCTGGTTGCAACATGTGTTCGGACCTCTTTGGAAGAGAGATTGGGATTTATAGAAACCAATTCAGAAGAAGAACAGTGCCCTTAGAAGTATCTATAGAAAAGGCATGCAGCAAAAACAGAATGTCTATGAGACAGAGAGTGGAGAGACTCTGTTAGACATGAGCCATTACTTAACCTAACTGCCCTCTTTTGAATGGAATCTATAAGCCTCAGAAAGGTTTTGGAGGCACCGCCCCTGATGTGGGAACAAAATTTCATGGTAGGGCGACTACTTTATGATTTGTACAAAGTGTGAACAGCTGTTTGAAAGAAATTAACACTGAGAGCAAAGAGAAAACCCAGTTGTTTAGTTGCAGTGGAAGCAATATTTGTAATATGCTTGTTCCAAGAGGGATTGGTGCCTCTGTAGCCAGGAGGGCAGGAGCAGCAGTGCGTAGCACACGCTTCTTGATTAGACCTGGGTTTGAGCCCGTGATCACCAAATACAGAGGATGCGGAAAGGTCAGGAATGACCACCGCACATCCCCGGAGCAATATGGCCTTAGTTGCTAATGCTCCTAAAAAAAAAAAAAACCAAACCAAAACCAAGAGTGATTAGAAGTCTGGGTAATCCCCAATAGATAAATATAATTTTGCCTAGAAACCAATGTATTGGAGAAGATAACCATAGGAGAGAAGAATTTGTTTTGAAAGATATAAGGCAGGACTGAGTTTTAATAGGAGTGAAATAAACTAAGTTATCTTTTCCCCACTGCAGAATTATCTGGAGATCTGCGCTTAGGGAATTGTTAGTGGATATTTGAGAAGTTGAAGCTGTTTGTGCAAAGCAAGGTTTCTCAAAATGGAAAGGGGAATGCAATCATCAGCAAAACTACGGATAGGATTTCCAGTCAATGGAAGAAGGTCAGTAATATACAAGAGTAAAAGAGCAGGAGAAAGAACCTAATCTTGGGGAACACCTGCATTAGTGGAGAAGTTGTCTGCTGTCAGGAGTCTGCTGACGAGGCTACTAGAGACGGTCGTTTTCAAAGCCGCTAAGTGGATTTTTGTTAATTATTGATTTGAAATTATTGTTTTTCTAAAACTTTTGATTTAAATTTAGTAGTATAACATTATTTTGTGATTTTCTGATTAATTTGGTGTATTTATTCTTTACTCGGCCTTGTAATTGCATAAAAGTATCGGTAAAGGTTTCCACGTGTTTCAACTCCGCTAACCGTTCGTAATTTTCCCGCCTTTGTGATACGATATACCGTACTAGATAGCGTTAGTTGAACTTCGTTAGCAGTTAAATTGTACGTTTAAATAAATACATATAACGACTTAGATTACAAACGTAATATAATTAATTTTATTTAACATAATTAATTATACATATAACCACTTAGGTTACGTAACATAAATAATTAGTAAAAACAAATAATTAATACATAACTTGATACGAAAGTTATATAAAGGGATTTCGCAGATAACACTCGTTACTGAAACGTAAATATTTCGTAGATAACACTCGTTACTGAAACGTAAATATTCCGTAGATAACACTCGTTACTGAAACATAAATATAGCGTTATAACTGTGTTTGGATACAAGTTTAGGATTTAATTTTGTACAGAAATTGAAATTTTATTGAAAGTAAATCTAAATCATGACTCAAACCAGAGCAGCAAAGCAAAGGGCTCAAGCTAATGGGAATGCTGTGGCCCAGGGGAGAACTGAGGGGGGCAGTTGTCCTCTGAATCACAGCCTTGTAAGATGCACTATTTGCTTGATGTTTGCGGAGCAGTCAAGTATGGGACATGATACTGCCATGGGGGATGTCTTTGTGTGTGTGCGATGCAAGGAGTGTAAGGAGATAAGGCGACAACTCAGCGTTGTTATGGGCCAATATGAGAGCTTGAAGGATAGGGTGGATGCCCTCGAAGGATTACAAGTGAGGGGCCCATCAAGCTCTCAGCTGCCCACACCAATGCCAGAGCTTGCACTTGGTCATCGCGGAACACAGCGGCAACCCCCAAGGCAGAATGCGCTGGTCCCAAAGGAACTAGTAGTTGTTGGTGACTCTATTGTCAGGGAAACGGGAAACATGCTTTGTAAAAAGGATAGGTGGAATAGGACCAGGGTATGTCTGCCAGGGGCAAAAGTTGATGACGTTGTAGAGCGGATATCATCTTTTAAGGGCACAAAAGGTGATATAGTTGTACACGTTGGCACTAATGACATTAAGAGTAGGAGACCGGCGGAATTACTTGACAAGTACAGGTCACTGATGAAAAAAAGCCGTGAATTAGGGTTGAAATTGAAAGTGTCTGCAATTCTGCCCAGACACGATAGGAGGGAGTATATGATGAGAGCCCTGTCAATCAATTCGGCCCCTGGAAAGATTGTGCAGGGCTCAAGGGGTAGAATTTTTTTCAGCCTGGTCTGTACTTGTTAACAGGAGAGACTGCTTCTAACAGGGATGGGATACACTTAAATAGAAAGGGTGCAAGAATGTTTGCTGATGCTATCGAGGCAATGTTAGGTGGGTCGGAAAACTGCTAGATTGGGGGGATACAAGGACTAATAGATTAACAGTAGCCACTGGCAGAGGTGAAAGTGATTCTTGCACTGCTTCTATTGGAATGAGCCGCAGCCTGGAAAATAAGATGCAGGATATTTCAGAGACTGCTGGGAATCATTGGGGTACAAGTAAACACATGGGTTGTGTTAGGGTAGCTAAGAAAAAGAACAGGTGCATGTATACTTGTGTGTACACCAATGCTAGGAGTTTAGTAAATAAATTTGATGAATTTGAGGTATTGCTCAAAACATCAAAGGCAGATATTGTGGGGATTTCAGAGACGTGGTGTCACACAGATATAAGAAATGCAGAACTGGAATTTGGGGAGTACAATGTGTACAGAAAGGATAGACAGGATAGGAAGGGAGGAGGGGTTATGCTATTAATTAAGAAACACATAAAATCCAAGGAAGTGAAGCCAGTCGACATCGCTGGACAGTGCAGTGTCGAGTCAGTTTGGTGTGACATAAGCATTGGGAGATCAAAATTGAGAGTAGGAGTGTGCTATAGGCCTAATGACTCTGATGAGTATAATAAGAAACTGTTCGGAGAAATAGAGTGGGCCAGTAAATCAGAGAGTCTTATAATGGGGGATTTTAATTTCCCAGATATTGACTGGAATTTGGGGGCTGGTCACTCACACAGTAGCAAGGCTTTTGTGGATTTATTGGATGATTGTTTTCTACATCAGCATGTTCGGGAGGCAACTAGAGGGAGTAATACTCTTGATTTGATTATCAGTAGTGATTCTTCATGCATTCAGAATCTGCAGATAAATGAACCACTTGGTGGCAGTGATCACAGTGTGCTGAAGTGGGAGTTACTCAAAGAGGTAACTACCATTAGGGGTAAAGGGAAGGGGTATTGCTTTCGTAAAGGCGACTACAAGGGACTGAGACAGTATTTAAATTCTATACAGTGGGATCAACTGATGATATTGCCAACAGCAAATTCAAAATGGGAAGCATTCAAAGAACTTATCGTGGAAGCTACTAGGCTTTACATACCAACTAAGAAATATTGTTCAAGGTTTAGGCCTAAATGGTTGTCAGATGAACTAATGAGGCATATGGCAGAGAAGAAAAATGCATGGGATACATACAAATTAACACGTGACACGGATGCCTATGATAGATACAAGTTGATCTGTAACCAAGTTACAAAGGAGGTTAGGCAGGCGAAGGCAGATTACGAGAGATCCTTGGCAAGGGATGCGAAGAAAAACAGCAAAGAGTTCTTTACTTATGTAAACTCTAGAAGGAAGGGGATGAATCAGATTGGTCCACTTGAGATCGATGGGTCAACTGTTGATGACCCTGCTCGGGTAGCTAACAAACTAAATGAATATTTTGCATCGACATTCACACATGAGGAGTTATTCAGCGAGGGGAATGCCAGAGGTGTATTCAACTCTAGCAGTAAGCTAGAGAATCTTGTAATAACTGAGAGCAAAGTGGAGGAGGAATTGTTGAAGATAAACACAAGAAAGGCACCTGGGGTGGATGGGATCTATCCAGTTATATTAAAGGAGGCAGCAAAGGAGGTAAGCAAACCCTTAGCCATAATTATGAGAGCTTCCTTGGACTCAGGGGAGGTACCCATTGACTGGAGATGTGCAAATGTGACCCCAATTCACAAAGGGGGATCAAAGGCTGACACAAGTAATTATAGACCTGTGAGTTTAACTTCTGTTCCCGGAAAATTAATGGAGGCACTGGTGAAAGAAGCACTGCAGGATCATCTAGACAAGACTTCAGTTATAGCTAGGACACAGCATGGTTTTGTTAAGGGGAAGTCTTGCCTGACCAATTTGATTGGATACTATGATGCAGTCACAAAAGAACTGGATGCAGGGAATAACTTTGATATTATATACTTGGATCTTAGAAAGGCTTTTGATACTGTTGCACATGGAAGACTGCTGCACAAATTGGAGCAGTGTGGCATTGGAGGCAAGTTGCTGCTATGGATAAAGGGGTGGTTGAGGGGGAGAAGACAGAGAGTGGTAATCAATGGACACTGCTCATCGTGGACTAATGTTATTAGTGGAGTCCCTCAGGGTTCAGTATTGGGGCCTTTATTGTTTTCTGTATTTATAAATGATATTGATGATGGTATATCAGGCTTAATGTCCAAGTTTGCAGACGATACAAAGGTTGGCAGGGTTGTCAAGGACACTACTGACACTATGCTGCTGCAACAGGATTTGGAAAGGTTGAGCAGATGGGCTTCGAGGTGGCAAATGAAGTTTAATATTGACAAATGTAAAGTACTACATATGGGAAACAGCAACCCCAGAGCAACGTATCAACTCTGTGGTACTACACTGACAGTGGTAGAGAATGAAAGGGACCTGGGGGTGGTGGTGCAGGCAGATATGAAGTTCTCTGAGCAGTGCAGACGAGCTGCAAGAGTAGCTCATGGTGTATTGTCAATGATATATAGAAATTTTTCTAGCAGGGATAAGGAGGTGATTATTCCCTTGTATAAGGCAATGGTCAGGCCACACCTAGAGTACTGTATACAGGCCTGGAGGCCTCATTTCAGGAAGGATGTAGAGCTGCTGGAACGAGTACAGAGAAGGGCAACTAGATTGGTGAATGGGACAAAGGGGTTCTCTTACGAAGAAAGGCTTAAGTTTTGCAAATTACAGTGTCTGGAAACTAGGCACCAGCGGGGTGATCTGATAGAGGTGAACAAAGCCTTGAATGGTTTGAGCATGCTCAATGCTGATGGGATTCTTCCTCTAGCTCAGAAAAATCACCTGAGAGGGCATAAATTCAAATTGAGGAAAGACAGATGTAGGATAGATGTGCGGAAATTTGCCTTTAGCCAGCGGGTGGTTGGTGGGTGGAACAGACTTCCATCCCTTGTCGTGGAAGTTGATAGCCTAAATAAGTTTAAGGCTCAGCTGGACAGGTATTTCGAACGAACAGAGGGGTGAAGTGGAAGTGGTTATTTTTATTTATTTATGTTACTTTTTTTTTTTTTTTTTTTTTTTTTTGGCTGATGCTGCATAAGCTTGCTTTCTTGCATCAAATGCCTCTACTAATGCTAATGCTAATGCTAAAGTTAGAAGACAGAGAGCCACAACCTGCAGTGAGTGGTCAGAAAGAAAACTGGATACTTGATTACAAAAAAGCAGTTGGGAAGACCTTTTAAACCAAACATGATCAGAAGCCTTTGAAATGCCAAGAGCAACTGCTTGAGTTTCATCAAACTTTTTCATTGAATTTGTCCATAGATGAGTAAAAAAGTATATCAGGCTTAATGTCCAAGCTTGCAGATGATACAAAGGTTGACAGCGTTGTTAATGACAGTGTGCTACTGCAACAGGATCTAGAAAAGTTAGGCAGATGGGCTGAGAAGTGGCAACTGAAGTTTAACATTGACAAAAGTGTAGTGCATTTGGGTAGCAGTAACCCCAAAGAAACACACCAACTGTGTGTTTCATTCTCTACTTAGACTGGTAGAGAATGAAAAAAACCTGGGTGGTAATTGTGCAGTCATATATGAAGTTTTCTGATCAGTGCAGACAGGCTGCCAGAGGAGGTCATGGAGTCTTGTCAATAATATACAGCAGGGGTGGCCAACCAGTTGATTGCAGCTTTAATTTCGGTCGATTTGGACGAATTTTAAATATGTATAAAAAATAGATTAGTCAAAATCTAAATATTATTATTATTATGCAACCCACTGCCTGTGCTTATTACAAATCCATTTAACCACCTGACTACTCTTGTTGCCTTGAAGCCGCTAGGCTTGTCTAATGAAAACGCACACAGTTACGTTGTGGAGAAAATAATGTATGTCAAATTCTTATTTAGCTTACTTAATATTAATAACTGGACAGTACTTATACGTTAATTTAATAACCTTTGATTTAAAATTAATACTATGAAAAAGAGCAAAATGTATCATTTTCATCAAGAGTGGGAACTAGAATACTTTTTTATAATGTTAAAAGAAAAATGTTGTTTGATTTGTAATGCTTCCATGACTAGATCCAAAAAAAAGGAAATTTAGAAAGACACTTCAACACACTGATTAGTAGTATTTCTATATATAAATATCAATTTTTCATTTTGCAAATATGCAAAATCATTTGCAAAAATATTCTGTTTTTGAATTTAATAGTGAGAAATATGTTTCTGAAATTGAGAAAGTGGTGGATGATTTTGAAACTAAATTCAGTGATTTTAAAACAATTGAAGACATTGTTCAATGTATTTCCTATCAATTTAATGTCGACTTAGATATGAAACAAATTGCAGAAAAAATCGCTGAGATTTTTCACATGGAGAAAATATTACTCGAAAATGAAATTATTACATTGTGAAACGATATCTTCCTAAAAGCCAGTTCATCAGAAGAAGATTTTTGTAAATATGTTTGCCTAGAAAAGAACTGAAATGCAAAAAAATGCAGTGAACTTTTAAATTCCTGTTTTGATTGCACATATCTATGTGAATCGGCCTTTTCGTATTTGAAACAAACAAAGACAAAGAATCGCTCTACTCTTACAGACTTGCATACAGAAGATTCTTTACAGTTGGCCTTATCACAGTATAACCCCGATTTTGAAAGGATATACTTATCACAGTATATCCCCGACTTTGCATAAATTAAAATTTTAAATACGTATGAATTTAAAATAAGAATTCTGAATTGTATTTAATTTTAGAATTTATAAACAACATTTTTCAATATGTGTTGATTAACTTTTTTAACCGTGTGCATGAAATTCTTGAGATGGTAGATAGCGGCACATTTTGAAGAACAAAAGTAGATTGCATCACAAATTAAGTTGGCCTCCTCTGATATACAGGAATTTTGCTAGTAGGGAAAAGGAAGTGATTATCCCTTTGTATAAAGCAATGATCAGGCCACTCCACGAATACTGCATATGGATCTGGAGACCTCATTTTAGGAAGGATGTAGAGTTGCTAAAACGAGGAAAGAGAAGGGCAACAAGTTTGGTGAGGGGAACAAAGGCTTAAGTTCTGCGAATTGCAGCATCTAGAGACTAGGCACCTGCGAGATGATCTGATTGAGGTGTATATGGCCTTGAATGGTTTGAACAGGCTCAATGCTGATGGCATTCTCAGATTACTAACCCAAGGGGCATAAATTCAAATTGAGGAAAGACAGTTGAAGAATACATGTGCAGAAATTTACCTTTAGCCAGTGGGTAGTTGATTGCAGGAACAAACTCCCATCTATCATGGAAGTTGATAGCTTAAAGAAAATAAAGGAAGAGCTGGACAAACATTTAGAGTGAATGGATGGGTGAAATGGGAATTTTTTTTTTTTTTTTTTTTTTTTGGCTGGTTCTGTATAAGCTTGCTTTCTTGCATCATATGCCTCTATTAATGCTAATAAACCAGAATATCACCAGTGGATGGACACTGATGGAATCCGTACTGGCGATTGTTGATCAGATGGGAGATGTCTGGATAGTTTAATGGTTGGTGGTTAATTGATTTTTCCATTACTTTAGAAAGGGATGATAAATGAGCAAATTTCCAAGCAGAAGGGAAAACACCTTTGGAATAAGAAAGTGAAAAAAAGGTGGTACAGAACAGGATTAAGTTCAGGTGCACAGGTTTTAAGAACAAGTGAAGAAATACCATCAGGACCTGGAGCTTTCTTAGCATCAAGATTGTTCAAAATCTTTCTGACATCCTTTTGTTGGAAGACCACAGGAGACATCAAATGGAGTGTACTAGGAATGGTGGGAGGTGATTTACCAAGATCAGCAATACACGCGTTGGAAGTAAAATTGGATTCTAGCAGGTCAGCTTTATCTTTGGCTGAAGTGGCAATAAAACTATCTGGTTTTGACAGAGGTGGGAACAGTAGTGGGCAAAAGTTGCAGCTAATATGTTTGGAAAGAATCCAGAATGCTCGACTACCATTTGGAAAAAAAAGGAAATTTTCTAATCTTAGTCTGGTCAAAATCTTGTTTGGACTGATTAATAATTGGCTTGATTAATTGCTTTACAATTGTTGTGAGCTTTGGTGTGGGCAGAAAATGAATCTAGAAATTCATTTTTTGCTACACCTATATTAATGCCAAACAACACAAAGTCGAGAAAGGCTCCATAGGAGAAGAAACCATTACCAAATTGTGACCTGAGGTACATAGATGACCGCTCACCTCGACCGTGTACTTAGAAGGGTTGTTTTTGAGAAAAGGATGATGCATGCTGGCTGTGTGGTCAGGATTGTCTGGTATTCTAGTATTCTAGTTAAATGAACAATCTTGGCGAGGTCATTAGTAATTGCAAAAGCCTCAGCATTTCAACCAGCTGGATCTGCATGAATAGAAAACAAAAGCCAGCTGGAGTTGTGAACATTAAAATCACCAAGGAAAATTAGCTCACTGTTAAGAAAGTTGGACTGGAGAAAGTCAAGTTTCAAAGAAAGGAAGTCAGAGAGTTCCAAGTGATTAGTGGAGTTGGGAGAACGATAGAGGCAACAGATGAATTTGAGAGAATGTAGTAGAGCGATTTTAAGTAAGAACAGATTGAAAAGAGGAGATTCCAATTTACTAAGTCTCTGACAGGGAATATATATCAGAAGAGACATATGTACAAGTATCACCTTTGAACTGAAAGGAATCATATACAGTGAACAACTGACAACTGAGATGAGCAGTGGTTGAATCAACCGATAATGGAGATTCTCTCCGATAAAGTATATGGAGTTTGGCACACTGTAAGTGGAAATGTATGTTGTTTGCGATAGGAACTGACCACATATATTTGTGAAATGAACAAGGAAGTGTTTGGGTGGTTTCGATTTTTTTGCAGATAAGTTTGTTCTATTAGTTTGGCAATTAGCATTAGCATTAGTTGAGGCATATGATGCAAGAAAGCAAGCTTATACAGCATCAGCCAAAAAAAAAAAAATTCCCATTTCACCCATCCATTCACTCTAAATGTTTCTCCAGTTCTTCCTTTATTTTCTTAAAGCAATCAACTTCCACAACAGATGGCAGTTTGTTCCAGCAATCAACTACCCACTGGCTAAAGGCCAACTTCCATACATCTGTTCTACAACTGTCTTTCCTCAATTTGAATCTATGCTCCCTCAGGTTCTTAATCTGAGCAAGCAGAAGTATCCCATCATCATTGAGCATGCTGAAACCATTCAAGACCTTATGCACCTCGATCAGATCACCTCGCAGGTACCTAGTCTCCAGATGCTGCAACTTGCTGAACTCAAGCCTTTCTTCATAAGCGCGCCCCTTTGTTTCTCTCACCAATCTTGTTGCCCTTCACTGCACTCGTTCTAGCAACTCTACATCCTTCCTAAATTCAGGCCTTCAGACCTGTATACAGTACTCAAGGTGTGGCCTGACCATTGCCTTAAAAAAAAAAGGATAATCACCTCCTTGTCTCGGCCGCCTCCGTAGCCAGGTGGGCAGGAGCAGCAATGCGTAGCACACGCTTCTTGATTAGACCGGGGTTCGAGCCCTTGACCACCAAATACGGAGAATGCGGAAAGGTCAGGGAACAACCACCGCATATCCCCGGAGCAATATGGCCTTAGTTGCTAATGCTCCTAAAAACCAAATAAACAAACAAACCTCCTTGTCTCTGATAGCAAAATTCCTATATATCATTGACAAAACTCTATGACCTGCTCTGGCAGCCCATCTGCACTGCTCAGAGAACTTCATATCTGAGTGCACAATTATCCCCAGGTCTTTTTCATTCTCCACCTCCCTGAGTGTAGTACCGAACAGTTGGTACATTTCTCTTGGGTTACTGCAACCAATATGAAGTACTTTGCATTTGTCAATGTTAAACTTCAGTTGCCACTTCTCAGTCCATCTGCCTAACTTTTCTAGATCCTGTTGCAGTAGCATACTGTCTTTACTGTCATTAACAACCTTGCCAACCTTTGTATCACCTGCAAATTTGGGCATTAAGCCTGATATACCTTCACTGATATCATTGATAAATACACAAAACAACTGAACCTTGGGGGACTTCGCTAATAGCATTAGTCCACATAGAACAGTGTCCATTTATTACCATTCTGTGTCGTCTCCCACTCAACCATCCCTTTATCTATTGCAGTAACTTGTCCTTAATGCCATACCACTCCAATTTGTACAGCAGTCTTCCATGTACAACAGTATCAAAAGCTTTCCTGAAATCCAAGTATACGATATAAAAATTATTTTTTGCATCCAATTCCTTTATGACCACATCGTAGTATCCAGTCAAATTGGTCGGACAAGACTTCCCCTTTACAAACCCATGCTGTGTCTGAACTATTACTGCTGTCTTGTCTAGGTGATCCTGTATCACCTCCTTAACCTGTGACTCCATTATTTTCCCTGGAACAGAAGTTAAACTAACAGGTCTATAATTATTTGTGTCACTCTTTGAACTCCCTTTGTGAATTGGGGATATATTTAAATCTCCAGTGCATGGGGACCTCCCCTGACTCTAAGGATGTTCTCATAATTATGGCTAAGGTTTGCTTACTTCCCTTGCTGCCTCCTTCATTATAACTGGATAGATTCCATTTGCCCCAGGTGCCTTTTTTATATTTAACTTCAACAATTTCTCCTCCACTTTGTTCTCAGTTATTACAAGAATCACTCATATACCCTGGTCCTGTTTCACCTATCCTTTTTGCATAATATATTCCCCATCTCCCTAACAATAGAGTCACTGATAATAACTAGTTCCTGTGGGACCAGTGCATTCTGCCTTGGAAATTTTCCTCTGCATTGCCTGATGCATAGAAGTGGGCTCTGGCATTGAGTTGGGAAGCTGAGAGCTAGATTGGCCCCTCAGATTAATTTCTTTGGGGGCATTTACCCTACACCTCAAACTCTCATAGATACCCATCAGAACGCTGAATTGGCACCTAATTTCTTCACAGTCTCTGCACCTATCATACACTCAAAGACATCCTCCTTGGCTAGATCATGTCCTGTTCTAGACAGGTCTGCAAATATTTCGCATTTTGCACATTGTTTTATACTGTGATGTGTTTGAGAATCACCCCGTTCAGTCCTCCTGCGAGCCTCAGCACTCTGGCTATTCTGTGAACACTGCTTTGCTGCTCTAGTCTGGGTCATGATTCCGTTAAGTATAATTAAATTAATAATGAACTTTAATAAGATTAATAAATTTTACTGATTAATTTATAATACTATATTAATCTAATAGATTTCTTATACAGTGCCACGTTTTTCGCTATCTAGTTTTGCATTAACCTTACACTATTCCATATCGTATAACAATGGCGGCAAGTTGCGAACATAAAATCTACGGACACTAAGTATTAACTTTCAAATTCACTATCTAATTTCAAAAATAAACCACAGAGCTTGGCTAGAACTATAAAGCTACTTATATAAAATAATTTAGTATAACAATTAAGTCAATAAAATGACTAAATATAAATGAAAACTTAGTGTTCACCAGTGCTGCAAAAATCTTGGTCAACATGGTAATAACCTCACACCCAATCACTAATTCATGATGTATTCAGTATTAAGCAAAGGTGAGGAGGACATGGTGTTTGAAGTAATGAAATTTTTGCAATGCCCCCAACATACACACTACTCGAACTCCCTCCAGTCACTATTTGGCACAATAGAGGCAGCGAGATTATACACTAGCTAATCTGGAAGCCTCCTGGAGAGTTACCTATAGGTTCGGTCCAGTGGACTGTCTAAAGGCCTGTCTGTGAACACTGTTTTAGAGCTGTACCCTCTAAATGTAAGGAAGATTGGATCTCGCCATTCGAATTCAAGCAAAATCAGAGATGCAGATAGATCAAAAGTCAAAAATATATTGAAGGAATATTAAAATTCATACATTTTAATTTTGAATTTTTTTTTTTTTTTTCATTTGGCATGTGACATGCATCACCGCAGCCATTGCTGGGTTTAAGAGTGCAGGTTTGTAAATTTTGCAGGGGAAGAATTGGGGCAGAATAAGAAATCGGTCTGCAAGAGTAGCAGTGTCTTGTGCAGATGGTCTGCAAGATTAGTGGTGTCTTGTCAATGATCTACAGGAATTTTTCTAGCAGTGCTAAGGAGGTGATTATCCCCTTGTATAAGGCAATGGTCAGGCCACACCTTGAGTACTGTATAGTGTCTGGCAGCTTCATTTTTAAGAAAGATGTAGAGCTGTTGGAATGAGCACAGAAAAGGGCAACAAGATTTGTGAATGCACAAAGGGTTGCTGTTACGATCTTACGAAAAAACCCTGAAGTTTTGCAAATTACAGTGTCTGCAGACTAGGCACCTGCTAGGTGATCTGATTGAGGGGTATAAAGCCTTTAATGGTTTGAGAATGCTCATTGCTAATGGGATTCTTCCTCTCACTCAGAATAATCACCTGAGAGGGCATAAATTCAAATTGATAGGATAGATGTGTGGAAGTTTGCCTTTAGCCAGTTGATGGTTGATTGCTGGAACAAATTATATCTGTCATTGTGGAAGTTGATAGTTTAAACAAATTCAAGGCTGAACTAAACAAACTTGTGGAGTGAATGGATGAATGAAACGGGAATGGGTTCTTTTTTTGGCTGATGCTATATGAGCTTGCTTTCTTGCATCATACACCTCAGACTAATGCTAATATTGATGAAGGCATATCAGGCTTAATGTCCAAGTTTGCAGGTGATACAAAGATTGGCAGATTGGTTAATGACAGGAATTATGGTATGAAGTATCAACCTGTGTGTAATACCATACACTAAGGTGTATAAGGCTTTGATGGAAATTGCCTTTAGCCGGTAGGTGGTTGATTTCTGTAACAAACTTCCATCTGTTGTTGTTGTGGAAGTTGATAGCTTAAATAAATTCAAGGAAGAACTGGACATTCTTTTAGAGAGAGAATGGTTGTGTGAAATGGTATTGATTTTTTTTTTTTGGTTGATGCTGTATAAGGTTTCTTTCTTGCATCATATGCCTCTGCTAATGCAACGTGATCTAGAAAGTTAGGCAGATGGGCTGAGAAATGTCAATTGAAGTTTAACATTGATGAATCCAATGTACTGCATATAGGCAGCAGTAATGCCAGTGGTAATGTTCCAACTGTATGGTATTACACTCAGAATAGTGGAAAATGAAAAAGTCCTGGGGGTAATTGTGGTCAGATATAAAGTTCTCTGAGTCATGCAGACAGACTGCCAGGACAGCTCTTGGGGTTTTGGATAAGGCACTGGTCAGGCCATACCTTAAATACAATATCGAAGGCTGGAGGCCTAGGAATGAGTACAGGGAAGGGTAACAAGATTGGTGAGGAGAACAAAGATGTGCTCTTACCAAGAAATTCTTCAGTATTCTGCAAATTGCACTGTGTGGAGACTTACCACCTGTGAGGTGATCTGATTGAGGTGTTTAAGGCTTTGAATAGATCGAGCAAGCTCACTGCTCATGGGATTCTTCCTCCTGCTCATATTACATACACGAGGGGTCATAAATTGAAATTAAGGAACTGCGGTTGCAGAATAGATGTGCAAAAGTTTGCCTTTAGATAGCAGATGTTTGATTGCTGTAACAAACTTCCATCTGTTGTTGTAGCAATTGATAGCTTAAATAAATTTGAGGAATAACTAGACAAACTATTAGTGGGAATGAATATGTGGTGTTTTTTTTTTTTTTAGCTGAAGCTGTATAAACTTGCTTTCTTGGATCATGTGCCACTACTTGATGCTAACACTAAAAGTCTTCTGTGAGAAATCTAGACTTTGAAAGAGGGAGTTGGTGTGGTACAGGTAACTGCTAATAAACCAATATAAGGCCCTGCTAATGTGTAAAGAAAGGCTGCGCAAACTTTCGAATCACTATCAAAAAGTGGTATAAAGAGCATCAATATTAGCTTGGAACAGCCCCTTTGTATTAATAGAAAAGAAAGTGTGGATTTTTAGTTTGTCTTTGGCCTTATTTAAATTTACCTTGACTGTAAAATCCTCCCCTGAATTTAGCCAAGTACATGCTAATACAGTTACAAGGCACAAAGATAATTTCAATGCATGATCTCAATTTTGGGTTCTACCAGATCCCCAAGATTACTAACTGTTTGCTTTCAGGATGGCTTAGCAAAAATACTTTTTTTTTTTTTTTTTTTTTTTTTGATACCGTGGGGTGGGACAGGGAATTGAGCACACAATTCTTTCAATTCTTGATAAAGAGGGTGGTGGGAGAGCTTCTAGGAGAAAGTGTCTTGTGTTTCAAGACAACTTGTTAATCTATTCAAGTGACATGTCAGACCATGAAAGGCTTTTGAAAGAGGTAATCAGGAGAATGGATGAGATGAATACATTTTGCAAAAACTGAGGTTAAATATTTGGGACAGCTATAGTCCTACCACCCTGAGAATGAACTTGAAGGTTGCCTCCATATGCAGTCCATTTTAAAAGGTAGAGGAAGTAGTGAAGAGGAAGGAATTAGTGAAGTAATGAAAAAGGAAGAATGCAGTTTTATATTTAAGTTGTAGACCTAAAACTGAAATTAGATCAGAATAGTCTATACATTATTTCATTATACATTAACATGACCACCTTTGTTTAAAATTAATCAAAAAATCAAAGTACCGTAATCACCCAATTATCCCTTTATTCTTAAAATGAACTACTTCTGGTGGCAACCTTGAGTTCATTCTCATGGTGGTACCACTATAGTAACCTGTTTTCCATCTTTTATTATGGAAGTTGATAGCCTAAATAAATTTAAGGCTGAGCTGGACAGGTATTTGGAACAAATGAAGGGGTGAAATCGGAGCCTGTTTTTTTTTTTTTTTTTGGCTGATGCTGCGTAAGCTTCGTATCTTGCATTGTATGCCTCTACTAATGCTAAAAATCAAAGTACCCTAATCACCCAATTATCCCTTTACTCTTAAAATGGACTACTTCTGGTGGCAACTTTGAGTTGATTTTCATGGTGGTACCACTATAGTAACCTCTAGAGGAATAAATCCTGCAAATAAGAACACTGATGCTATCACATGTTGTAAGCTTCATAGAATATGAGAGGAGTATGCAGCTTCATAGGATTGATAAATTATTACAGGATGTTTATCCCTAATCGCTTGGATATAATGTTACCCATCTCATTCAGAATGGAGTCAGATTTAATTGGACATAGGAACAGAATAATGCATTTGAGAAACTTAAGAGCAAAATAACATCAGCACTTATATTAATGCATCCAAAACTGAACGGCCCATTTTATATATATCATGTGATGGCACAAGAACAGGTATGACCATAATCATCCAGCAAAAACGTGAAGGAATATTGAGACTAGTAGCTTATCTGTCCAGAACGCAATTCTGCCAACAGACAATATTACACTATTGAAAAGGACCTTTGTAATCACGATTCCTCTGTGTAAGACGAAGTAATAGTAATAGAGGCATCTGATGCAAGAAAGCAAGCATATGAGCTTATGTGGTATCAGCAAAAAAAAAAAAATTCACACAACCATTCCCTCTAAAAGTTTGTCCAGTTCCTCCTTGAATTTATTTAAGCCATCATCTTCAATGACAGATGGAAGTTTGTTCCATCAATTAACCACCCGCTGGCTAAAGGCAAATTTCTGTACATTTATTCTACAGCTGTCTTTCCTCAATTCGAATTTATGCCCCCTTAGGTTCGTAATCTGAGCAAGCGGAAGAATCCCATCAGAATTCAGCATGCTCAACCCATTAAAGGCCTTGTACACCTCAATCAGATTACCTTGCAGGTGCCTAGTCTCCAGCCACTGCAATTTGCAGAACTTAAGCCTCTCTTGGTAAGAGGACCCCTTCGTTCCCCTCATCAATCTTGTTGTCCTTCTCTGTACGTGCTCAAGCAAATCTACATCCTTCCTAAAACGAGACTTCCAGACCTGTACGCGGTACTCAAGGTGTGGCCTGACCATTGCCTTATACAAAGGGATAATCACCTCCTTTTCCCTGCTAGCAAAATTCCTATATATCATTGACAAAACCCCATGACCTGTTCTGGCATCCAATAAGTTCTTATTGGATGGTCATAAAATACATGTGTTTTGACCACAAGCCATCATTATCTTTGGATTGATTAATAACTGATCATTTACCATGAGTTTTAGTGTAGGCAGAAAATGCAGTTGGATGCAGGGCAATTGTGATATGCTATATTCTTATCTTGAACAATCTGAGTATATTTATAAAATCTTATCCATTATGTAAACCTTGGCTTTCCAAGGTTTGCATGATAGACAAGATTTTAGGGTAAAATAAAAAAAAATGAAGGATTTCATCCCTACAAGAATAATTTTAATAACAAAATTTGAGCAAACAATGGGACTAGAAGATTTAAAATGATAATCCAACTAAGGAAAAGAGAAATAGAAATAACACAGATTATTCCTTTCACATTCCTGTAATTAGCAATAGTAGAGGCATATTATGCATGAAAGTAAGCTTATACAGCATCAGCCAAAAAAAAAAAAAAAATTCCCATTTCACCCATCCATTCACTCCAAATGCTTGTCTAGTGCTGCCTTGAACTTATTTAAGTTTTTGACCCCTGCTACAACAGGTGGAAGTTTGTTCCAACTATCAACCCTATCTTGCTGGCTAAAAGCAAATTTCCGCACATCTATTCTACAATTTTTTTTCATCAGTTTGAATTTATGTCCCCTTAGGTGAGTTAATCTGAGCAAGAGGAAGAATCCCATCAGCATTGAGCTTGTTCAAAACATTCAAGGCCTTAGACATCTCGATTAGATCACCTTGCAGGCGCCTAATCTCCAGACACTGCAATTTGCAGACCTTAAGCCTTTCTTCATAAGAGTAACCCTTTGTTCCACTCACCAGTCTCATTGCCCTTCTCTGTACTCATTCTATCAGTTCTACATCCTTCCCAAAATGAGACAAATTATTTCACTGATAGAAAAGTTAGGCCAGAGATAGTAGTTCCAAAGAAAGAAAGTCAGAGTTTCAAGTGGTTGGTGGAAATGGGAGAATGATAGAGACAGCAGATGAATTTAACAAAATGGATCAGAGAGTTTTTAAGTCAGAGAGCAAAAGAGGAAATCTCTGACAAGGAATATCAGAGTGGGCATATGCACTAGTACCACTTTTGAAGTGAAGGGAAACAAAGCATAAAATGAATAATTATGTCAACCGAGATGAACAGTGGTTGAGGAAACTAGTATAGTCTATTCCACAAACCAACTGCCCGCTGGCTAAAGGCAAATTTCCGCACATCTATCCGACATCCGTCCTTCCTCAATTTGAATTTATGCCCTCTCAGGTGATTATTCTGAGCAAGAGGAAGAATCTCATCGGCATTGGGCATGCTCAAGCCATTCAAAGCCTTATACACCTCTATCAGATCACCTCGCTGATGTCTAGTCTCCAGACTCTGTAATTTGCAAAACTTTTTTTTTTTTTTTTGCTGGCTTGAGCCTTTCTTTGTAAGAGCAACCCTTTGTTCCATTCACTAATCTTGTTGCCGTTCTCTGTACTCATTCCAGCAGCTCTACATCCTTCTTGAAATGAGGCCTCCAGACCTGTATACAGTACTCAAGGTGTGGCCTGACCAATGCCTTATACAAGGGAATAATCACATCCCTATCCCTGCTAGAAAAATTCCTGTATATCATTGACACGACACCATGAGCTACTCTTGCAGCTCGTCTGCACTGCTCAGAGAACTTCATATCTGCCTGCACAATTACCCCCAAGTCCTTTTCATTCTCTACCACTGTCAGCATAGTACCACAGAGTTGATACGTTGATCTGGGGTTACTGTTTCCCATATTCAGTACTTTACATTTGTCAATGTTAAACTTCATTTGCCACCTCTCAGCCCATCTGCTCAACCTTTCCAGATCCTGTTGCAGCAGCATAGCATCAGTAGTGTCCTTAACAACCCTGCCAACCTTTGTATTGTCTGCAAACTTGGACATTAAGCTTGATATACCATCATCAATATCATTTATAAATACAGAAAACAACAATGGACCCAACACTGAACCCTGAGGAACTCCACTAATAACATTAGTCCACGTTGAGCAGTGTCCATTGATTACCTCTCTGTCTTCTGCCATTCAACCATCCCTTTATCCATAGCAGCAATCTGCCTCCAGTGCCACACTGCTCCAATTTGTGCAGCAGTCTTCCATGCACAACAGTATCAAAAGCCTTTCTAAGATCCAAATATATAATATCAAAGTTATTCCCTGCATCCAGTTCTTTTGTGACTACATCATAGTATCCAATCAAATTGGTCAGACAAGACCTGCCCTTAACAAAACCATGCTGTTTCTGAGCTATAACTGAATTCTTGTCTAGATGATCCTGCAGTGCTTCTTAAACCAGTGCCTCTATTAATTTTCCTGGAACCGAAGTTAAACTCACAGGTCTATAATTGCTTGTGTCAGCCTTTAATCCTCCTTTGTGAATTGGGGTTACATTTGCACATCTCCAGTCTATGGGTACTTCCCCTGAGTCCAAAGAAGCTCTCATAATTATGGCTAGGGGTTTGCTTACTTCCTTTGCTGCCTCCTTTAATATAACCGGATAGATCCCATCCACCCTGGGTGCTTTTTTTATGTTTATCCTCAACAATTTCTCCTCCACTTTCCCCTCAGTTATTAGAAAATCATCTAGCTCACTGCCAATGTTTACTTCACCTACGACATTCCCCTTCCTGAATAGCTCCTCATGTGTGAATGTAGATGCAAAATATGTGAATGTAGATGCAATTCTCATGCTTATCTTGTTAAAACTGACTTCTTTCATAGAGAGAGAGTTAAACATGCATTCTCCTGTTTAAAAACAATTGTACCCACAAATATATACATGTGAATTATATGTAAAGAGAGCGGGAGTAAATAGCAGAATAAGTTTGTTGTGTGACTATTTTAAAAAATAGTGTAAATTTTAAAATGAAGACTGGTGAGCCTTTTTCGGTTTTTCATATTTTGATCCTAGAATAATTTATTGTGTTAACTGTGTTTGACGTGATTTAAAATGTCTGACGAATATATGCGAAAACACAAATCTGGTTATGAAAAAAGAAAAGGCTTTGGGTAAAATGAAGATTCAACTCCTGATATAAGTTACACAGATCAGTTATCAGTCATTATTTGTTATGTATCAAAAGATGGTGAAGTACATGAGCGTTTCTTGATGTTTGTTCCCATTGAAAAGCACGATGCAAAATATCTTTTTGACATGGTAGCATCTGTTCTTGATAAACATGGAATAGATGTAGCAAATTGCAGATCTCAGTCATATGACAACACTACTATGAGTGGGAGGTATTCTGGGGTCCAAGCCAGATTCAAGGAAGTCAGCAAACTAACAGTCTTAATTTATTAGGGACCACATGCACAGAAAGCTGTTCGGCTGCCGTTAAGTTTTTCGGCATTTTACAGTCACTCTTTACATTCTTTGCAGCTTCACCACAAAGATGGTCTAAATCGAGTACAATGGAGAATACAATATTGGTCAAAAATCTATCAGACACAAGATAGTCATCACGTTACGATGTTGCGAGATTATTGAAAAATAAATTGTAGTAAAATTCATACAGCACTTGTTGATATCTCAGAATGTGAGGAACAAACACCAACAGTGGTTCATGAAGCAAAAGCTGTGATAAATAAACTGAATGGGTTAGAAATAGCATTAATGACTGTCAATTGGGAAGATCTAAAAAACATAAATAGAGCGAATAAAGCAATTCAAGAACCTGGTGTTATGCGTAATTGTGAAATTATATGATGCTCTCTTCTGGATTATTTAATCAATGTTCAAGACAAAGACAAATTTAATGATTTTGAAAAATTGGCAAAAGAATTTGTTCCAAATTCTGATTATAGACAATATGAAGACCAAAAGTGGAAAAGGAAGAAACCGTTTGATGAAACACCAGAGGAATTGGAACCAGCAGATCTAAGTGCAAAAGATACATTTCGAATTCAAGTTTTTTATATCATATTGTAGACGTACTAGTCACAGAAATGACAAAACGATGTGCTGCATACAGTAAATTGCGTGATACCTTCAGTTTTCTTATAGATAAATCTATGTCAAAAGAAGAAATTTGATCCAAACCACAGCATTAGTCAACACCTCATCTGACTAAGAAGTAGACTTAGTTGATGAATTCCTATTGTTTTTGGCATATGCAAGGACAAAAAGTCGGTGGTAGAATTAATAAAGGCCAAAAAAAAAGATAAACTGATTACTAGTTTCCCAAACATACACATAGCTTTAAGAATTTATCTATCCATAATTGGATCGAATGCTGAAGGAGAGCACTCATTTTCAAAACTTAAACGGATCAAGAACTGTGTATGCTCAACCATGAGCCAAGATCGCTTATCATTGTTGGCACTTCTATGTATCGAGAATGATATTACTTGTCATATGGACTTTGAGGATGTGATTAAAGATTTTGCTACAACGAGAGGCTCATATTGTAGATTTATTTTGTTTCCTTTTAATTTCAAGTATAATGTTGAAGTTTTATAGTTGCATTATTTTTAAATCTGAAAAACTTTTCCTCCCTATTTTTTTATTTTTTTTTCCCTTCCTTTGTAGGCCCTAGGCACAGTGCCTATAGTGCCTAATGGGAAATCCGCTCCTGCCTATTTATGATGCATTTCATAGATCAAGTAAAAGTGGGGGAGACATGAATTAATAAAATTTTTGGATAAGGTATACAACAGCTCATCAAATGCCTCCTAGAGAATTACCAGTAGGTTTAACTATCTAGCGGCTGGACTGTAAAAACCTTTTTAGAGTTATATCCTCAAAATGTAAGGAATATTGAACCTTGCTGTGATGCCCCTTGCCTCAAATTGATACATCACTCATGCTGCATGAGATGGGGAGTGCAGCTTTGTTCTGGAGACTAAACATTGATTTCACAACTTCAAGTCTCCAATAAGCAGTGGTAGTATTGTATCAAATGATGAGAATCCCATATCACCTAGTATTGCCTTGTGGCACATAGGGCCGTTATTCTTCTGTGTGATGGTGGGGTCTGCATCAGTTCAGTGCAAGACAATTTATCGTATGACAGTTCAGTGCATGACAGTTTGGTATAAGACAGTTAAGTGTATGTGACAATTTGGTGCATGACATTTCACTGTATGTGACAGTTTCATGAAAGACATTTAGCTATTGCAATTTGATGAGTATGATGATTTCTGCACAAGAATTTGGTGCTCGACAAAGTAAGACCAAATATCCAAACTTCAAACATGCCATGCTGTAAATGGTTAATTTACAGAATAGCATGCTGTAAATTAACCATTTACAAATGTAACAAAGGTACATTTGTATAAAATATGCTTAAAGCCCCATTGTCTTCATTGTGTTCCATTTGTCCATCCATCCACATGTAATAGCTTGACTTGTAGTAGATGGATTTTCATAAAATTTTATATTTGGTTCAAGAGCCAAATATAAAATTTTTTTTTTGAGCCATTCCAAATTCTGTTAATACCGGAGCAGTGTATGAAATCCGACACTTATTATTTCTATGTCCATTATTCCCCATGTAATAATTGCTTCCAGTGAATGTATTTTCATGAAATTTTGGGTCTCGTGGGTAGCACATCCTGCTGCCATGTCACCAGGCAAGTATTTAGAGGCTGCCCACAAAGCTCCATTCTCTGCCCCTTACTATAGAATTAGACCTTGGTAATGTCAGAGCCCAAGCCTATGTTGATGACCTGGTCGTGATGCTGGCTGCTGACAGCAGAGCCCAACTGGAATCATCTGGCAACAGGGCACTGGAAATTCTGCAAAATTGGGCTACCCACCACAACCTACAAGTCTCACCATCCAAAACCTGCTCCATACTGCTGAAGAGTAACATCCAACTGACCCAACCCCCACAAATCAAAATCCAGGGTATAAAAATAAAACTAGCAGCACAACTAAAGTACATGGGACTGTATTTTGACAGGAGCCTATCATTCCAACTCCATTTAGCCTACATCAGACAGAAGGGGCTACTCTGCCCTAATTGCAAGAGTCACCTGTAAGGACTGGGGACTCAAGAAAAGAACTCTCAGCCTCTTCTACAAGGTGGTATTCCTACCTGTCATCATATATGGCACTCCCGTCTGGTACACGAGAGCCACTATAGTAGTCAACCAAAGAAAACTTGAAACCATACACTGCTCAATCCTGCTCACCACTCTCAGGTGTGGTGCACTGTCAGTATGCACGGTCTCCAGGTCTTGATGGGAGCCCTCCTCCTGGACCTGGAAGTCGTTCGGTGCACCATGCTGTACGACCTGGCAAAAGACACATCTGTCACCTTCCCGAACTTCAACACCAATCTGGCTAGCACTCTGTGGAGAGGTGACAACTTGCTACCTGTCTTCAAAAGACCTGGCAACAACAATGGACATCCACAGATAAAGGGGCCATAACCAAAAAATTCATTCCAAACATCCTGACAACCAACCTGGTTCTCCCCAGGTCTCCTGACTGGACACGGTGCCATCAGGGAAAAACTTATCACCCTGGGCCTCACCGACAACCCGTTCTGTTCCTGTGGCCAGTTTGAATCATGGGAGCATCTGATGTACCAATGCCCATTATACGAGGACCTTCGGTGCATTCTGCTATCAAAACTTTAATTCATCCCGAGACTCCGGGAACAGTATCTCCTGGAATCAGAGGAAACCCATATTGCATTTTCCAAATTTGCCCAAAACCTCTTCAGAAGGTGTAGGACTTTCCCACCACCACAGAACGCCTAGTAAACAATAGGTACCCTTAAGAAAAAACATCTTATACTAGGCCTTCGTCATTAGGGAACAACTCCTTCTATCATGGATTCATCTTGCCCAAATCAGCAGGACAATCAACCTGACTGGTATCTCTACCTGGACAATATCTTTGTCCCATGAATGACTGAACACCATTTTGGACCTACCAGATTTAGTCCTTCCACCAATTTTCCCAGATGGCACCTGTTCTGGATTCTGTGACACATCAGGACAAGACCTAACTATGACCTTTCAGCTCTGCTGCCAATACCACCTATTCACTTTAACTCCCTATCCCTTGGCAGGGGGGAGAGGAGATGGTTCCCTACCTCCTCTCCACCCAATGAGAGACAAAATTAAGCTTTGAGTCTATTGTAATCACAAGTAATTTAGTTTCAGAGACAAGTGGAATCCTGATATTATTAATCTTCACTAAAGGGGGGGGGGGGTAAATGTGATCCAAAGATCATCATTCGTCTAAAACTAATGATCCAAAGATCATTAGTTTTAGACAAACTTATTGTCAATTTATTATCCACTGTCCATTGAACTAAATTTTGTAAAACATCATTAGCATTACTTTCGATAGCAGATCTAGATGAACCATGAATTAAGATAGTAAGATCGTTGGCATGAACGATGATATTAGTACTACTGAAACAATGGGACATCTAATCCTATAATACCGTATTCCATATAAGCAGCCCCTGGGGACACCCTCGTGAAACTTCTCTAGACACTTCCTGAAATTTAGATTTCACTAAAATGTGACGATTACTGAAATAGCTTTTGAACAGGTGGTATAGTTGCTGAGAGCATCCAGCTGATCATAACCGTTCGAGAGCACTCTGCCACCATAGAGAGTCAAAAATGCCCTAGAAATTAACAAAGGTAGCTAACATGTACTTTAATGTTGAACTCTCAACGCTGCGAACAAATTCAGCAAGTGCATCTTCACAGGACTTTCCTACAGAGGACACCATATTTTTCGACTGAAGAAGATCAGTAACACACAAAGTCATTAGATGCTCTAGCAACTTCCCAAGATTTGGCAAGAGTGCAATAGGCCTATAAGATCTAGGATTTAATGCTGGTTTATGTGGTTTTTTAATCAATTTTAAAAGTGCAATTTTCCACATATCAGGAAAGAGACCTTCTTGGAGACATTTGTTAAAAAGCAAAAAGCAGCACTTGTGGATGCAATTTGAAAAATTGCAAAATAAATGTATTTTCAACCAGGACTATCCCTGGACATTTCTTAATATTAATCTTTTTAGCAACAGAGGTTAATTCACCAATGGTAAATTCATCTATCTGAATATTGGTGGTATAAAGCGAATTTGCAACTCGAATATTTGAATGTACAATAGAATCAGTAGTTAGATCATCCACCGGGAATAGTCTGTCAAGAATAACATTAACTGTATTCATCCAATCAGTAGTCTCCAGAAAATCTTCTTTCACAGTCCCATATACATCTAAAGAGTGAATCTTATTATGAGCTCTCTTATAAATAAGATCCCAAGGATTATCATTACCAGCACTGTGAACAAACTCCTTCCATGTTTCCCACTTGCGTGAGGCAATAGCCTTTACATAATATTGTTTGAGTGAAATATATTGAGAGTAAAAATAAGCTACTTCATCAGAATGCCAATCCCTATGTTGACGCTGATATTTTCAACAGGCTTGATGTACCTTTTTCCTTAAAAAAGACAATTCTGAGGTCCACCAGGAACAGGTCTTTAAACTAATCTTTTTCTTGCTGGCGAATTTGTATGAGATCTTAAGTAATGACTGACATAATAAGGCAGCAATTCCAGCAGCCATAAAAGAGTGAAGAGATGAAATGCCTTGTTCAGGGAAATCTGAAGAAATAGAGGAGTCAAATAATTCCTAGATTATGTGATTTGTGGAAAAGCTGGCTGTAGTAAAAATTGATCTCCAGGTTTAGAAAAATCAGTAACAACAAAAAATAGAACCCAATGATCACTTGTTGTCCAATCAATAATCACCACCCAATCACGAACAACTGCTTTAAAATGAAAATTATTACTGTCACATCGGCTCCTCCGTAGCCAGGTGGGAAGGAGCAGCAGTGCGTAGCACACGCTTCTTGATTAAACCGGGGTTCGAGCCCGTCACCACCAAATACAGAGGATGCGGAAAGGTCAGGGAATGACCACCACATATCCCGGAGCAATATGGCCTTAGTTGCTAATGCTCCTTAAAAAAAAAACCAACAAACAACAACATTACTGTCACATCAATATTTGATTCTCCAACAGAGCTGGAAAAGATTGTTACTACTTGCGGTAGGTTTATTACATTTAAGCTGTTATTAATAATAAATTCCTCCAACATGTGACCACGATGATCACTTCCATTACTGAACTGGAGTGGAAATTTAGCATTTATGTCAGAAGTTAAGACATTCTGTGGACCCAAGAAATTTAAAGCTGTTTCTAGATAATTACAGGATAAATTAAAATCTTCTGAGGGAGGACAATATAGAGAAATTAAATAAAAATTCAAATTAAAATATGTGACCAAAATACAAGTAGCTGTTTTATTGCATAAACCATTGATTATAGTGATATCAAGCTGATTATTTAACACCACAATACATGTTTTAAGTTCCTCAGAGATGGGTTGAATTATACGGGCAGTAAGTGGAAATCCCATTACCTTTGGAGTATATCCAGGTTGCACTTTAACCAGTGGTAACCTGTGAATATTTTAACAATGGGCTCGCACTTTTGCTGACTTTTTGATGTGAAACATTCTTTGGGGAGGGGATACCTGCCTAGTAAATGTGATCGGTCACAGAAGTGATGTTATCTGCGGCGTCTGCTGGAGCCTCTTCCCACGCTAACACCACTAGTCATGTGGAGCACTCACTACTATGATTAGAGCACGTGACACATTTTTCGCGACCAGTACGACATCTGGAGTTCTAACTTTTTAAAATTTTTAATAGCATTATGTCACATCATACTTCCTGCAGTTACTACTGCAGTAAGTATGATTGCAAGTATTTGTCATATGACTGCAACAATACAAAGATTTGTCAACAATTTCTTTTTTTCGTCTCGCATACGCAGCTGTTCGGGGCATGTAACATTCCAATGTTAGGTGCCCAGAACAGCTGCGTATGTCATTTCAACTAAGGTCGGCTGTCTCAATTACCTTTGGAGTATATCCAGGATGATATCTCAATTACCTTTGGAGTATATCAAAATGGGAAGCATTCAAAGAACTTATCTTGGAAGCTACTAGGCTTTACATACCAACTAAGAAATATTGTTCAAGGTTTAGGCCAAAATGGATGTCAGATGAACTAATGAGGCATATGGCAGAGAAGAAAAATGCATGGGATACTTACAAATTAACACATGACACAGAAGCCTATGATAGATACAAGTTGATATGCAACCAAGTTACAAAGGAGGTTAGGCAGGCGAAGGCAGATTACGAGAAATCCTTGGCAAGGGATGCAAAGAGTTCTTTACTTATGTAAACTCTAGAAGGAAGGGGATGAATCAGATTGGTCCACTTGATATTGATGGGTCAACTGTTGATGATCCTGCTCAGGTAGCTAACAAACTAAATGAATATTTTGCATCGACATTCACACATGAGGAGTTATTCAGCGAGGGGAATGCCAGAGGTGTATTCAACTCGAGCAGTAAGCTACAGAATCTTGAAATAACTGGGAGTAAAGTGGAGGAGAAACTGTTGAAAATAAACACAAGAAAGGAACCCGGGGTGGATGGGATCTATCCAGTTATATTAAAGGAGGCAGCAAAGGAAGTAAGCAAACCCTTAGCCATAATTATGAGAGCTTCCTTGGACTCAGGGAAGGTACCCATAGACTGGAAATGTGCAAATGTGACCCCAATTCACAAAGGAGGATCAAAGGCTGACACAATTAATTATAGACCTGTGAGCTTAACTTCTGTTCCAGGAAAATTAATGGAGGCGCTGGTTAAAGAAGCACTGCAGGATCATTTAGACAAGACTTCAGTTATAGCTCGGACACAGCATGGTTTTGTTAAGGGGAAGTGTTGCCTGATCAATTTGATTGGATACTATGATGCAGTCACAAAAGAACTGGATGCAGGGAATAGCTTTGATATTATATACTTGGATCTTAGAAAGGCTTTTGATACTGTTGCACATGGAAGACTGCTACACAAATTGGAGCAGTGACATTGGAGGCAAATTGCTGCTATGGATAAAGGGGTGGTTGAGGGGGAGAAGACAGAGAGTGGTAATCAATGGACACTGCTCATCGTGGACTAATGTTATTAGTGGAGTCCCTCAGGGCTCAGTGTTGGGTCCATTATTGTTTTCTGTATTTATAAATGATATTGATGATGGTATATCAAGCTTAATGTCCAAGTTTGCAGACGATACAAAGGTTGGCAGGGTTGTCAAGGACACTACTGACACTATGCTGCTGCAACAGGATCTGGAAAGGTTGAGCAGATGGGCTGAGAGGTGGCAAATGAAGTTTAACATTGACAAATGTAAAGTACTACACATGGGAAACAGCAACCCCAGAGCAACGTATCAACTCTGTGGTACTACACTGACAGTGGTAGAGAATGAAAGGGACTTGGGGGTGGTTGTGCAGGCAGATATGAAGTTCTCTGAGCAGTGCAGACGGGCTGCAAGAGTAGCTCATGGAGTATTGTCAATGATATACAGGAATTTTTCCAGCAGGGATAAGGAAGTGATTATCCCTTGTATAAGGCAATGGTCAAGCCCCACCTAGAGTACTGTATACAGGTCTGGAGGCCTCATTTCAAGAAGGATGTAGAGCTGCTGGAACGAGTACAGAGAAGGGCAACAAGATTAGTGAATGGAACAAAGGGGTGCTCTTACGAAGAAAGGCTTAAGTTTTGCAAATTACAGTGTCTGGAGACTAGGCACCAGCAAGGTGATCTGATAGAGGTGTATAAAGCCTTGAATGGTTTGAGCATGCTCAATGCTGATGGGATTCTTCCTCTAGCTCAGAATAATCACCTGAGAGGGCATAAATTCAAATTGAGGAAAGACAGATGTAGGATAGATTTGCGGAAATTTGCCTTTAGCCAGCGGGTGGTTGGTTGGTGGAACAGACTTCCATCCCTTGTAGTGGAGGTTGATAGCCTAAATAAGTTTAAGGCTCAGCTGGACAGGTATTTTGAACGAACAGAGGGGTGAAGTGGAAGTGGTTTTTTTTTTTTTTTTTTTTTGGCTGATGCTGCATAAGCTTGCTTTCTTGCATCAAATGCCTCTACTAATGCTAATGCTAATTGACGCTGTTTTCAGAGACATTGAGATAAGTTGCAGTAACAAGTATACGGCTCTTACTTTAGTTATCATAAATCCATTATGTATTGTCTTCCGGAAATTTACAATACGAAAGCTCTTTTATTTCGTAATCAATATATACAAATCAAAATATCTAAAAGAAACATGCTCAGAAGACGTGCAACTTTTTAATTATTTTTTTTTTTACAAATAGGGAAATATAATGGATACATTTTTCATGATTAAATTTTAATATTGCGAATAAAAAAATAACACGAAATATTTCCCATATCACACATAACAAAAACTATCACAAAACATTCCACAATATAAAAAATATTACATAAAAACAAACTATTCTAAAAACGGTACACAAAAATCTCAGATTACATGAAAAGAAATTATTACACAAATATTCAAGAAAAATTTATTCTAAAAATTGCCATATACAATTTACTTCTTTATTAATATTTGTTGTCGAGCTTTGCTCAATAGCTGAGCGATGATTACAGAGGAATGATTTGACATAACGATCCGGATCAAATTGAAGTAATGGTTTTCCATTTAGATGTATGGTCATCATAATCTGCAACATGTTTAATTGTCAACATTATTCATTCATTCATCCACACAATATTATTCATTGCGCTGAAAGCTCGCTCATTTTCAGCACTGCTAATTGCATGGTTTGAAAGATATTTTTGGCTTTCTTAATTGAAAAGGGAATTTCACTCGATTTTCACTTAAAAATCATTAATTTTTATTTCATATTTTATCAGAAAACAAATTTCTTATTCAGTTTTCACCGTCTTGTTCAGTTTTCACCAATGAGACAAAAGTTCTTTCATATTCCATGATTTCCAGTAGCATATGTTTAAAAATTTTTAAATTTCTTTTAATTTAAAATCGTTCTGTTGCATTAATAACTTATCCTTTAAGGATAAAACAATGCATTTAATAACCTGCCACGAGGTAATTTTTTAAATGTGTTCTTATTTTCGATTCCTTCAAATTCTTTCCACTTCAACATGCTCTCAATTTTAGCTTCGTAATTTCCTTCAGAATTTTTCAAATTATCAATAGCATTGATAGTTTGAATAATTAATTTAACTGCTTTTACCATAGTGAATCTGTAAAGCTTCTGAAAGGTAAGAGAGCTCCTGAGAGGATTTCGATCATTAGTGCGAAATGGTTAAGAAATTCCAGATTTAAAAGTCTATTTAATAATCCAGAATATTTAACTTCTTATTCAAAATGTTTGCACGATAGTTCCCTTAACCCGCAATTGCCATCCGCAAGCTACAAACTGCTCATCGTAGCCGATCTTTATGGTTTCCACATCAAGTTCTTTAGCAATCAACCTTAATTCGTGCTGGTTGTTTGGAGATTGGTGATATAATGCGTGCAGTTTTTTTTTTTTTTTTTTTTTTAATTATTGCCTGCATGCCATTGTATTTTAGAACATTTTCTACAGTGAAAGCCTCGACAAAATTTCAAAATCTGTCAACATTTCATCTTCGTAAAGTTTATATAATATCTTAGTTGCTTCAAAACCCCCACTCCCCGATACGTTGCTACTATCACTAGTTCTTTGAATATTGTGCAAAATGTTGGAATCACACTGATATTCAGCTATTATGGCCATGTAAACATAGACAGGAGAAGTTTGCTGGAAGGTGTGGATCACTCACTTCTCTGAAAAACATATGGCGTCTTGTGGAGTAAAGTGGAACCACAACACAGGTTGACCAGAGGCATATTATTATTATTATGCCATATGGTGCAAGGAAGCCTGAGGCTTATGCTGCACCAGCCAAAAAAAAATTTCTGAACTACCGAGAGAGAGAGAGAGAGAGAGAGAGAGAGAGAGAGAGAGAGAGAGAGAGAGAGAGAGAGAGAGAGATAAAAGGGAATCACCAAAGAAGAGAAGAATGATGATACCCATCTCAGGACACTAGGTGCGCCAAGCCCATACTCACTAGATGTTGAGCCCCTGGAGTTAATTTTATCTGTGTCGGGAATCTTCTTAATTCTATGACATATTGACTGCAGTAAGTATGATTGCAAGTATGACTAGTGCGACTTCTCGGTATATGACTGCATAGGTTTTAGGGACACCACTAACATGAAATGGTAATCCCTTTCACCCTTAATTCGCGCTTTCTAATTGCCTAAACGCCAGGTATGGGAACAATACAGACAAAGTTGTCTTTCGTAATCCGTTGTTATATGGAAATTTTCTTCGTTCAGTGGAAACTATTTTAAATTTAATTACCAGGAGGAATTTAAAAAAATTCCTATAAAGAAGTTGGTTAAAATCAAAAATGAAGCAATTTTAAAATACATAACTGATCGATTATGCCATTAAAATGCTGGGGATGGGGTCCTGCTCAACCCACCGTAGTTTCGGTTCTGTATACTCAATAATTGCTTTCAGGATTTCATTTGTAAAATAAATGATTGTCTCAACAATGGGTTCACAAATTTCCAAAAAAAATAACAGTGGGCTCTCACGAGCCCATGTGACCCCACTATAGCTCACCACTGACTTTAACAGTATAAGGCTCTCGAATTGCAATAATATCAATAGCATTTTGCTCAGCAGACACGCTAATTTCGTCCGATACTGCTCTAGAATGCTGACCATTAATTTGCATAATCCTAATACCAGCAAGCAAAGATGCAGGAGAATCAGCAAGAAAATCATTAGCTCCAATAAAAGCTCCATCTCCTGGAATAAAACTTGTATTGATATTATTATAACTTAGGCCGCCGTAGCCTTGTGGTCAGGTGCGCAGGTGCATAAGTAGACATGCCTTGAGTGACTGGGGTTCAAGCCCGTGACTACTGAATACGGTGCTGTTTCTTGTATTCTATCTACCTTGTGAACTCCTCTGACCGTTTGGTCGTCCTGGAGTATAAACAGAAAATTTATTATTCATTGGTGGTCCTTAATTGTGCCGTCTGTAATGCCCGTAAGTACTCGGGACATGTACTGTCCCTTACCCAGTGTTGATATTCCTTCCTACGTCTCTTACAGTTGATACAATTACATGGCTCTTCCTTAAATGGACACTCATTAAATACGTGTCCACTTCAAGCCCAATGTCCACAAGATGGGGACTCGTGCGAACAATATTGGGTAGTATGTCCATACTCAAGACACAGATAACATTTAGTGACTATCGTATAAGGACAGTGCTTATGAGACCTCCAAGTCAAAAACAACCTGTCCAGTGAGGACACATTTATAAATTTTAGGTGAGAAGCTAACAACCCAATGAACTAGCGATGACGACCTGGCCTGAGTAGTAAAACAAAAAACTGTTTGTTGCTTCACTTCTTCCAATGTGAAACCATAGTCTACCAAGTTCTTGTTATAAAGATTATCCACAATATCGTCCTTTGAAAGATCCCATGGGACATCATAAATTATGACTGATGGATTACCTTTACAAGGAATGCCAGTGATCACTCCAGCTTTGGAAAACGCTGCTGTAGAAGTTAAGCAGTCCAAATCTGATTTCATAGCTGTTTCCACAACCACTCCTCGATTATGAACAAGTTGCAAGGATTTCACTTTTACATTCTTCAAATCATTTTTAAGAGTTGTAGCCGACCGGGCTAGCCGAGTGGGTAAAGTACCTGCCTGGCAACCCAAAGGTCGCGGGTTCGATTCCCGCCTCGGGCTTGGATCAAAGTACTGCAAAAACCTTGGGAGGTGCAATATGGCCACAGAAGCCGATGCGCCAACAACTACCAAATCAAAAAAAAAAAAAAAAAATTAAGAGTTGTAGTAACTACATTTTTCACATCAGAACTTGTTTTCAAGTCACTAGTATCTGAAGCTCTAATTATTCGAACATTATTAGATGATTTAATAACATCATTAGAAGAAACACCCTTCTCAATAATACCCCTCACAGTATCAGCATAGGTCTGCACAGGCTCTGTATGTAATCTATCCGTCTGTATCTACATCTGTATCTACATCTGACTTTGGTATGTTCTTCCCTTCATCCTGTTCAATGTGTTTACCAGAAACCACAGATAGAGTTTGTAACACTGTTTGTAGCAGTTGTGCTCTTTTATCAATTTCCTCATTAATGTCTTTTAATCTCTAATTTTCTATCAATAGTGCAGTTGTTACAGTCTCCAAATTACACCATTTGTCCATAATGATATCCCCATTTTTTTAGTCACCTTATTAGCCTTTCCGAAAAGAAAACATATCTTTTCGCATTTTAGAAATGACCGCATATACAGAGGATGCATCTTGAATATTATTATACTCGTCAGTTATTGTACTTGCATAATTTTCACATTCATCAGTCATTGTACTTGAATCAGTAGTCAAAATAGGGGTGGGAATAGACCCAATCCCCTCCCCTTCAATTAACTCACCACCTATGCTCTGCTCTCATACTAACTGAGCCGCAGGTCTTAACTGCTCGTGACCAATAATTTTAGAATAAACAAACTCACCTAACCTTTGTATATCACCATGAGATTGAGGAATTTTAGGTGGAGTAGGGTGAAGTATCCTCTCCCTCCCCGCTGGATCTATCCACAGATCATTCATTGTTAGGATTTCTATCTTCCATAATTCTTTGATATCAAAAACTCACAAATAGATTAATATTAGTAGTATTAAATAAGCAACTTCCAAATGTATTAGTAAAAAGAACTACAGTTTTTCAATAATCCAACTTCTAAATCCTGTGTTCTTGAACTGTTCCTTTTAGGTTCAAAGCAACAATATTATTTGTACTTACAGTAACTTTCTTGATCTATCAGCAAATAAAAGAAAAAAGAAACCTGATTTATGTTTCCCGCCAAAACTACAGATCCGCCGACAACGATCGTTACCACATTGCAGCCATATTGGCTCTGCCGATGTGGTAAACCACACTCACTTAACCAAATAGCTATATCACAAAAGCTAAGTAATATTTCACCTTTAAACTATTAATAACACCCAAAGAAACTCTTCCACAGTTAAATCACTCAAAATTACAACCCGTTTAATCACAATTAACCGAAGATATGATCAATGTATACTATGTGGAGATGGGGAAATCCCTGGTGCCATTCGACCCTAAACATACTACTAGAAGACATCGTGCAGACCTGCCGACAACATGCTATTTGGGATTCTGTGCTGGGTGCCCTAACCCATCCCTCTTTCTTTCCCCTTCCCCTTGGCAGGGTGGAGGAGAAGTGTTTCTGTCTCCTCCCCTTCCCTGCCACCACCTCTCTTCTCCTGGTGGGACTTGTACCCACTGACTACCACGGGGCTGCCTTCTCTATCAACCCCATATCTCTATCTGCCCCCCCAAGCCTTCAGTCTCCCTCCTCCACTCTAGCTTAACTTACTGAGTATGCAATTATGCCGATAAAGTAAACTAAACTTAACTAGCATAACAATTTAACACTTCTCACGTTAACCTATACTCCAATTCAGCATATCAGAGTGGACCCCAATGGTTTTTTTTTTTTTAGGTGGTTGCCACTGAAATCTGTGGAATTAGGTGGCAGGACCTGCCAGAGTACTTAAATAATCTATTGAATGCCTGACCTGCCTCCTTGGGGCAATGGTTTGACCCGGCAAAACTACAGATGGTCAGAGATACAACACTCTCTGGCCTCCACAGAGTTCTGTGTTACGTAAACAGAGTACACAACATTGGAGATGGGGGAAACCCCCCCTCCCGGTACAGTCAGACAGCAAACACACTTTACACTTACCATTGCACAGTCCTGGAATATCAGCGTGGATTGGTTGAGTATGTGCCTTAAAAAAAAAAGGCTTAATTTTTCATTGTAGTTTTGTATATTTAAAATATTTATTTGCAACTGAAGTACTTAATTTTTTTTTCTCTCATAGAAAGACTGCACATGCCACAAGGTGAACAGGAACTGGCCACAAAAATGCTGAAGATTCAATCAAAAAGGTTTTACTTGGATGTAAAACAAAATAGACAAGGAAGGTTCATCAAGGTTGCAGAGGTAACATTTTCTTCCCCCTCATATGAATATAGCATTGGTTTTCAAACTTGGAGGCACACCTCCTACGGACATGAAAAAATTTCATACTGTATAGTTTCATACCCCCCCCCCCCCCCCGAACATGTAATGATACCAGCTTGGTAGGTTAGGAGGCCAAAGAATGATGTAGAAGGCATGGAACTTTTTGAAACTTTCTAGCATGCTTGTGAAAGTGTTCAGGACTGTTTGATTATGGTAGATAGCTAGAGATCCTATACTTCTGAAGATTTTATTACTTACCAAATTAACTCAAACCATTAAATTTATTTCTTTACAAATCAGGAAAATTAATTTTAGATGTTTATTAATTTGTTGTGGATGCAATTAAGAAAAGGAAATATGGTGAAGACTATATTAAGAGTCACTTTCATATTTTGGAGAAAAACAAGATCATTTTCAGTGCATAGCTTACCACACAGTTCTCACCAGTAATGCCTTGAGACCTAATCATCATGAGTTTGTTTGAAAAACTCCAGTGTTTTGAAAGACAATCCAAAACAATTTTTCTGGTACAGCATTCCAAAATTCGAAATGTATGAAGCAGAATGCTACTCGAGCTTTCTTTCAGGCATGTTATGAACTGCCATTGCCCATCACTAAAGCCAAGAATATGCACACAATAGGAGAAAAAGTCTTCTGAAAGCCTTAATGAAACCACATCTGCAGTTGATATCCTCTCTGGTGTTGAAAGCAAGAAGAAATTTTTGAAAATTTAACTTTCTAACAAGTTCATGAAACATCTTATCCATGCCTTGGAGAAAGAAAAAACTTAAAGTTGCAGAGGCAGTGCTTTCCTTTTATAGCAGCTCAGTATGACAGTACCACATATGTAACATAATGCACATTCAAATAATAATAATAATTATTATTATTATCCATATGGAGGCTTATGCTGCACCAGCCAAAAAAAAATTCCCGAGTTACCCTGAGAGAGGGGGGGGGGGAGTCAGAAGCAGAAAGGAATCACCAAGAAAGAGAAGAATGATGATATCCAGCTCAGGACCCTGGGTTTGCCAAGCCCATACTCACCAGACGTGAGCCCCTGGGGTTTAACAATGTAACCATAAAAGGAGGATTGGTTTTTTCCAAAAGAAATGACTCAAAGGTTCTTCATGAAAACAAGTTCTAACATTTTGAAGAAAATGGACTTTCATGGAATTGTGGGGAACAGGTTGGTGTATGCACAGATGGTCCTCCAGTGAAGCTTCTTTCTTGCTCTGGATATGTGACATGAAAGGAAAAAAAATCTAGCTGTAACCATGATTCACTGTTTCATACATTGAAGAGGGAGGGTTTTAGCATTTGCTGCTAAAACCTTCCCAATGTGATACATTGAATTTGGCCACACAAGACCACGTATTGTTTGCAAAGTTACTCATTTTGTCAAGAACAATACTTTAAATATTAGTATTAGTAACGGCCGCATGGTGCAAGAAAGCCTATGGCTTATGCTGCACCAGTCACAAAAAAAAATCCGAACAAAACAATGATAAAAACAAAAAATTAATAAATAAATAAATAAATAAAATAAATAACTAAATAATAATAATTAATAAATAAAAAAATAAAATAAAAAATAAATAAAAAGGAAATTAAACCTATCATCCTATGCACTTCCCTTACCCGAAAGTACTATCCAGATGACCTTTGAATTTCCCCAAACTGTCGGCCTCTATCACCCATGAAGGCAACTTATTCCAGTAATTTATAACTCGCCTATATCAGGCCTTTTGCAGCTCTTGGTGCAGATTTTGGAATGGATATGGAATTAAAGGCACCAAAGCTAATATTGTTGTATATGTTGGCACTAATGACATTAAGAATAAGAGATCTGCAGACTTACTTAACAAGTACAGGTCAGTGTTGAAAAAAGTCACGAGTTATGGTTAAATTTGAAAGTGTCTGCAATTCTGTCCAGACACAACAGGAGGAAGTATATGATGAGAGCCTTGTCAATCGTTTCAGCCCTGGAGAGATTGCGCAAGGCTCATGGGGTAAAATTATTCTCAGTATGCTCTCTGCTTGTTAACAGGGGAGACTGCTTCTATGGGGATGGGATACATTTAAATAGAAAGGGTGCAAGAATATTTGCTGATACTATCGAGGCAGTGTATCAGAAAACTGCTAGCTTGGTGGGGGGGGGGATTTACAGAATAATAGATTAACAGTAGCCACAGGCGAGGTGAAAATGATCTGATTCTTGCATTGCTTCTATTGGAATGAGCAGCAGCCTGGAAAGCAAGGTGCTTGGGATCTCAAGGGCTGCTGGGAGTCATCATGGAACATTTAAGTACATTTTTTTTTATGAAAACCCCAACACAAAAGGTATCAAAACCTATAGTACTTAGTACCGTGCATGGATTGAAGGAGAACTATGGGGGAGAGGGGTGCCGGAAACTTTGCTCTAGAGACTAAATGTGGGTTTCACCACTTTAAGCCTCCAATAAGCAAAGTGGTGGTATTTCACCGGTTGGTAAAAGTCATCTACCACCTATAACATGAGCTATGTTAGGGTAACTAAGAACACATGAGCTGTGCTAGGGTAACTAAGAACACATGAGCTGTGCTAGGGTAACTAAGAACACATGAGCTGTGTTAGGGTAACTAAGAATGCATGTATACTAATGCTAGGAGTATAGTAAATAAATTTGATGAATTTGAAGTGTTGGTGAAGACATCAAAGGCAGATATTGTTGGGAGATCACAGACGTGGATTTATACAAATATGAAGAATGCAGAATTGGAATTTCGGGAGTACAATATGTACAGAAAGGATAGATAGAATAGGAAGGGTTATGTTGTCAGTTAAGAAATGCATAAAAGCTAAAGATGTGCATCCAGTTGACACAGGTGGACAGTGCAATATTGAGTCAGTTTGGTGTCACATAAGCACTGGGAAAGCAAAGATAAGAGTAGGAGTTTATTATAGGCATGATGACTCTGATGAGTACAATAAACAACTACACAGAGAAATAGAGTGGGCCAGTAAATCTGAATGTTTTATAATGGGAGATTTTAACTTCCCAGATATTGACTAAAACTTATGGGTTGATCACTAGCAAGAATTTTAAGGATTTCTTGAATGACTGTTTTCTATAGCTTCATGTTATAGAGGCAACAAGAGAGAGTAATACACTTGATATGATTATCAGCAGTGATTATTCATGCATTAAGAATCTGCAGGTAAAGGAACCACTAGGTGGCAATGATCACAGTGTACTCATGTAGGATTTACTTCAAGGTGTAACTACCATCAGGGTAAAGAGAAGTTTTTTGCTTTCATAGTTATTTGGGTTATTTTTGGTTTTTTTTTTTTTAGGAGCATTAGCAACTAAGGCCGTATTGCTCCAGGATATGCGGTGGTCATTCCCCGACCTTTCCGTCATCCTCCGTATTTGGTGGTGATGGACTCGAACCCCGGTCTAATCAAGAAGCGTGTGCTACGCACTGCTGCTCCTTCCCACCTGGCTACGGAGGCGCCCTTTGCGTTCATAAAGGTCACTGGTTGTCTCAGACAGTTTTTAAATTCTATACAGTGGGAACAACTAATGATGTTACCAACAGCAGATTCTAAATGGAAAGTATTCAAGGAATTAATCTTTGAAGCTACTAGGCTTTTCACATCAACTAATTGGAGGCTAGTGGGAGCCAGATGTGTTCAAAGCCGCTAAGTGGATTTTCTTATTTATTGATTTGAAATTATCGTTTTTCTAAAACTTTTGATTTAAATTTAGTAGTATAGCATTATTTTGTGTTTTTCTGATTAATCTGGTGTATTTATTCTTTACTCTGCCTTGTAATTGCATAAAAGTATCGGTAAGGGTATCATATCCACATGTTACTAGTTGCACTCCGCTGAACAAGAAGTTTTTTAGAGATATTTAGCCGCTTTATTGACCAATTGATACATCAAATTATTTTCTATAAGTAGCTTATAGACCTAGTCAGGAACGTTAGTTTATTCTGGATTGAGACAGCGAGATTTGGAAGTTAATTAATACTTAAGTGTCTGTAGATTTACCGTTCGTAACTTGCGCCATTGTTATACGATACGTGATATCCCGAACTAGATAGCATTAATATAGTATATAATATAATATTGTCAATTAATCATCAAAATCTACTAATTTTGTTAAACTTCACTGTCAATTAAATTGTACTTTAAACTAAATACATATAACGACTTAGATTACAAATAAAACATAATTAATTAATACATAACTTGATACGGAAGTTATATAAACAGAACTCGTAGATAATATTTGATACTGAAAAATATATATAGCATTATAACTGTGTTGGGATACAAGTTTAGGGTTATAATTTTTGTACTGAAATTAAAATTTTATTGAAAGTAAATCGAAATCATGACTCAGACCAGAGCAGCAAAGCAAAAGGCTCAAGCTAATGGGAGTGCTGTGGCTTAAAGGAGAACTGAGGAAGACAGTTGCCCTCTGAATCACAGCCTTTTAAAATGCACTGCTTGCATGATGTTTGTGGAGCAATTTTTTAAAGGTGGTAGATGACTTTCATCAACTGGTGAAATACCACCACTTTGCTTATTGGAGGCTTGAAGTGGTGAAACCCATGTTTAGTCTCTAGAGCAAAGTTTCCAGCATCCCCCCTCCCCCCCATACTTCTCCTTCAACCCATGCACGGTACTAAGTACTATAGGTTTTGATACCTTTCATGTTTGGGGTTTTCATAAAAAAAAAAAAAAAAATTGGGTATGGGACATGATGTGTGCACGATGCAAGGAGTGTAACGAAATCAGGCGACAACTAAGCGTTGTTATGGGCCTATATGAGAGTTTGAAGGACAGGGTGGATGCCCTCGAAAGATTTAAAGTGAGGGGCCCATCAAGCTCTCAGCTGCCCACATCAATGCCAGAGCTTGCACTTGGTCATCACACAACGCAGCGGCAACCCCCAAAGCAGAATGCGCTGGTCCCACAGGAACTGGTAGTTGTTGGTGACTTTTGTCAGGGAAACCGGGAACATACTTTGTAAAAAGGAGAGGTGGAACAGGACCAGGGTATGTCTGCCAGGGGCAAAGGTTGATGACGTTGTAAAACGGATATCATCTTCTAAGGGCACAAAAGGTGATATAGTTGTACACGTTGGCACTAATGATATTAAGAGTAGGAGACTGGCAGAATTACTTAACAAGTACAGGTCACTGTTGAAAAAAAGCCATAAATTAGGGTTGACTTTGAAAGTGTCTACAATTCTGCCCAGACACGATAGGAGGGAGTATATGATGAGAACCCTGTCGATTAATTCGGCCCTGGAAAGATTGCGCAAGGCTCAAGGGGTAGAATTTTTTTCAGCCTGGTCTGTACTTGTTAACAGGAGAGACTGCTTCTACAGGTATGGGATACACTTAAACAGAAAGGGTGCAAGAATATATTTGCTGATGCTATCAAGGCAGTGTTAGGCGGGTCGGGAAATTGCTAGCTTGTGGGGGATACAAAGATTAATAGATTAACAGTAGCCATTGGCAGAGGTGAAAGTGATTCTTGCACTGCTTCTATTGGAATGAGCAGAAACCTGGAAAACAAGGTGCAGAATATTTCAGACTGCTGGGAGTTATTGCAGTACAAGTAAACACATGGGCTGTGTTAGGTAGCTAAGAAAAAGAACAGGTGCATGTATACTTGCGTGAACACCAATGCTAAGAGTTTGGTAAATAAATTTGATGAATTTGAGGTATTTCTCAAAGCATCAAAGGCGGATATTGTTGGGATATCAGAGACGTGGTGTCACACAGATATAAGGAATGCAGAACTAGAATTTGGGAACTACAACGTCTACAGAAAGGATAGACAGGATAGGAAGGGAGGAGGGGTTATGCTATTAGTTAAGAAACACAAAATCGAAGGAAGTGAAGCCAGTCAACATCGCTGGAGAGTGAAGTGTCGAGTCAGTTTGGTGTGACATAAGCACTGGGAGATCAAAATTGAGAGTAGGAGTGTGCTATAGGCCTAATGACTCTGATGAGTATAATAAGAAACTGTACAGGGAAATAGAGTGGGCCAGTACATCAGAGAGTCTTATAATGGGGGATTTTAATTTCTCAGATATTGACTGGAGTTTGTGGATTGGTCACTCACACGCTAGCAAGGCTTTTGTGGATTTATTGGATGATTGTTTTCTACATCAGCATGTTCAGGAGGCAACTAGAGGGAGTAATACTCTTGATTTGATTATCAGTAGTGATTCCTCATGCGTTAAGAATCTGCAGATAGAGGAACCACTAGGTGGCAGTGATCACAGAGTGCTGAAGTTGGATTTACTCAAAGAGGTAACTACCATCAGGAGTACAGAGAAGGGTTATTGCTTTCGTAAAGGAGACTACGATGGTCTGAGACTGTATTTAAATTCTGTACAGTGGGACCAACTGATGATGTTACCAACAGCAAATTCAAAATGGGAAGCATTCAAAGAACTTATCTTGGAAGCTACTAGGCTTTACATACCAACTAAGAAATGTTGTTCAAGGTTTAGGCCTAAATGGATGTCAGATGAACAAATGAGACATATGGCAGAGAAGAAAAATGCATGGGATACATGTAAATTAACACATGACACAGAAGCCTATGATAGATACAAGTTGATCTGTAACCAAGTTACAAAGGAGGTTAGGCAGGCTAAGACAGAGTAAGAGAAATCTTTGGCAAGGGATGCAAAGAGTTCTTTACTTATGTAAACTCTAGAAGGAAGGGGATGAATCAGATTGGTCCACTTGATATCGATGGTTCAACTGTTGATGATCCTGCTCAGGTAGCTAACAAACTAAATGAATATTTTGCATCGACATTCACACATGAGGAGTTATTCAGCGAGAGAAATGCCAGAGGTGTATTCAACTCTGGCAGTAAGCTAGATAATCTTGTAATAACTGAGAGTAAAGTGGAGGAGAAATTGTTGAAGATAAACACAAGAAAGGCACCTGGGGTGGATGGGATCTATCCAGTTATACTAAAGGAGGCAGCTAAGGAAGTAAGCAAACTCTTAGCCATAATTATGAGAGCTTCCTTGGACTCAGGAGAGGTACCCATAGACTGTAGATGTGGAAATGTGAGCCTAATTCACAAAGGAGGATCAAAGGCTGACACAAGCAATTATAGACCTGTGAGTTTAACTTCTGTTCCAGGAAAATTAATGGAGGCACTGGTTAAAGAACCACTGCAGGATCATATAGACAAGACTTCAGTTATAGCTTGAACACAGCATGGTTTTGTTAACGGGAAGTCTTGCCTGACCAATTTGATTGGATACTATGATGCAGTCACAAAAGAACTAGAAGCAGGGAATAACTTTGATATTATATACTTGGATCTTAGAAAGGCTTTTGATACTGCTGCACAAATTGAAGAAGTGTGGCATTGGAGGCAAATTGCTGCTATGGATAAAGGGGTGGTTGAGGGGGAGAAGACAGAGAGTGGTAATCAATGGACACTGCTCATCGTGGACTAATGTTATCAGTGGAGTCCCTCAGGTTTCAGTGTTGGGTCCATTATTATTTTCTGTATTAAAAAATAATATTGATGATGGTATATCAAGCTTAATGTCCAAGTTAAACTTAGCATTAGTAGAGGCATTTGATGCAAGAAAGCAAGCTTATGCAGCATCAGCCAAAAAAAATAAATAATAAATAAATAAAAAATAACCGCTTCCACTTCACCCCTCTGTTCGTTCGAAATACCTGTCCAGCTGAGCCTTAAACTTATTTAGGCTATCAACTTCCACGTCAAGGGATGGAGATCTGTTCCACCAACCAACCACCCTCTGGCTAAAGGCAAATTTCCTCACGTCTATCCTACACCCGTCTTTCCTCAATTTGAATTTATGCCCTCTCAGGTGATTATTCTGATCAAGAGGAAGAATCCCATCAGCATTCAGCATGCTCAAACCATTCAAGGCTTTATACACCTCTATCAGATCATCTTGCTGGTGCCTAGTCTCCAGATACTGTAATTTGCAAAACTTAAGCCTTTCTTCGTACGAGCACTCCTTTGTTTCATTCACTAATCTTGTTGCCCTTCTCTGTACTCGTTCCAGCATCTCTACATCCTTCTTGAAATGAGGCCTCCAGACCTGTATACAGTATTCTGGTGTGGCCTGACCATTGCCTTATACAAGGGAATAATCACTTCCTTATCCCTGCTAGAAAAATTCCTATATATCATCAACAATACACCATGAGCTACTCTTGCAGCCCATCTGCACTGCTCAGAAAACTTCATATCTGCCTGCACAACCACCCACAGGTCCCTTTCATTCTCTACCACTGTCAGTGTAGTACCACAGAATTGATACGTTGCTCTGGGGTTGCTGTTTCCCATATGTAGTACTTTACATTTGTCAATGTTAAACTTCATTTGCCACCTCTCAGCCCATCTGCTCAACCTTTCCAGATCCTGTTGCAGTAGCATAGTGTTAGTAGTGTCCTTGACAACCCTGCCAACCTTCGTATCATCTGCAAACTTGGACATTAAGCTTGATATACCATTGATTACCACTCTCTGTCTTCTCCCCCTCAACCACCCCTTTATCCATAGCAGCAATTTGCCTCCAATGCCACACTGCTCTAATTTGTTCAGTAGTCTTCCACGTGCGACAGTATCAAAAGCCTTTCTAAGATCCCAGTATATAATATCAAATTTATTCCCTGCATCCAGTTCTTTTGTGACTGCATCATAGTATCCAATCAAATTGGTCAGGCAAGACTTACCCTTAACAAAACCATGCTGTGTCCGAGCTATAACTGAAGTCTTGTCTAGATGATCCTGCACTGCTTCTTTAACCAGTGCCTCCATTAATATTCCTGGAACAGAAGTTAAACTAACAGGTCTATAATGACTTGTGTCACCCTTTGATCCTCCTTTGTGAATTGGGGTCACATTTGCACATCTCCAGTCCATGGGTACTTCCCCTGAGTCCAAGGAAGCTCTCATAATTATGGTTAATGGATTGCTTACTTCCTTTGCTGCCTCCTTTAATATAACTGGATAGATCCCATCCACCCCATGTGCCTTTCTTGTATTTATCTTCAACAGTTTCTCCTCCACTTTACTCTCAGTTAGTACAAGATTCTCTAGCTTACTGCCAGAGTTGAATACACCTGTGGCATTCCCCTCGCTGAATAACTCCTCATGTGTGAATGTCGATGCAAAATATTAATTCAGTTTGTTAGCTACCTGAGCAGGATCATCAATAGTTGACCCATCGATATCAAGTGGACCAATCTGATTTATCCCCTTCCTTCTAGAGTTTACATAAGTAAAGAACTCTTTGCTATTTTTCTTTTGCATCCCTTGCCAAAGATTTCTCGTAATCTGCCTTCGCCTGCCTAACCTCCTTTGTAACTTGGTTACATATCAACTTATATCTATCATAGGCTTCTGTGTCACGTGTTAATTTTTAGGTATCCCATGCATTATTCTTCTCTGCCATATGCCTCATTAGTTCATCTGACATCCATTTTGGACTAAACCTTGAACAATATTTCTTAGTTGGTATGTAAAGCCTAGTAGCTTCCAAGATAAGTTCTTTGAATGCTTCCCATTTTGAATTTGCTGTTGGTAACATCATCAGTTGGTCCCACTGTATAGAATTTAAATACTGTCACAGTCCATTGTAGTCGCCTTTACGAAAGCAATAACCCTTCCCTTTACCCCTGATGGTAGTTACCTCTTTGAGTAAATCAAGAGTATTACTACCTCTAGTTGCCTCCCGAACATGCTGATGTAGAAAACAATCATCCAATAAATCCACAAAAGCCTTGCTAGTGTGTGAGTGACCAGCCCACAAATTCCAGTCAATATCTGGGAAATTAAAATCTCCCATTATAAGACTCTCTGATTTACTGGCCCACTCTATTTCCCTGTACAGTTACTTATTTTATACTCATCAGAGTCATTAGGCCTATAGCACACTCTTACTCTCAATTTTGATCTCTCAATGCTTATGTCACTAAACTGACTCGACACTGCACTGTCCAGCAATGTCGACTGGCTTCACTTCCTTGGATTTTATGTGTTTCTTAACTAATAGCATAACCCTTCTCCCTTCATATCCTGTCTATCCTTTCTGTAGACATTTTACTCCCCAAAATCCAGTTCTGCATTCCTTATATCCGTGTGACACCACATCTCTGAAATCCCAACAATATCTACCTTTGATGTTTTGAGCAATACCTCAAATTTATTTACTAAACTCCTAGCATTGGTGTACACGCAAGTATACATGCACCTGTTCTTTTTCTTAGCTACCCTAACACAACCAATGTGTTTACTTGCTGCAATAACTCCCAGCAGTCTGAAATATTCTGCATTTTGTTTTCCAGGTTTCTGCTCATTCCAATAGAAGCAGTGCAAGGACTAATCTATTAGTCCTTGTATCCCCCCAAGCTAGCAGTTTTTCGACCCACCTAACACTGCCTCGATAGCATTAGCAAATATTCTTGCACCCTTTCTATATAAGTGTATCCATCCCTGTAGAAGCAGTCCCTTCTTTTAACAAGTACAGACCAGGCTGAAAAAAATTTTACCCCTTGAGCCTTGCGCAATCTTTCCAGGGCCGAATTGATTGACAGGGCTGTCATCATATACTCCCTCCTATCGTGTCTGGGCAGAATTGCAGACACTTTCAAAGTCAACCCTAATTCACGGCTTTTTTTTTTTTTCAACAGTGACCTGTACTTGTTAAGTAATTCCGCCGGTCTCCTACTCTTAATATCATTAGTGCCAACATGTACAACTATGTCACCTTTTGCGCCCTTAAAAGATGATATCCGCCCTACAACGTTATCAACCTTTGCCCCTAGCAGACATACTCTGGTCCTGTTCCACCTATCCTTTATACAAAGCATGTTCCCCGTTTCCCCTGACAATAGTGTCACTAACAACTACTAGTTCCTTTGGGACCAGCGCATTCTGCCTTGGGGGCTGCTGTTGTGTTGCATGTGCCCAAGTGCAAGCTCTGGTGTTGGTGTGGGCAGCTGAGAGCTTGATGGGCTCCTCACTTTTAATCCTTCGAGGGCATCCACCCTGTCCTTCAAGGTCTCATATAGGCCCATAACAATGCTGAGTTGTCGCCTGGTTTCCTTACATTCCTTGCATCGCGCACATACAAAGACATCCCCCATGGCAGTATCATGTCCCGTACCTGACTGCTCCACAAACATCAAGCAAATAGTGCATTTTAAAAGGCTGTGATTCAGAGGGCAACTGCCCCCCCCTAAGTTTTCCCCTGAGCCAGAGCACTCCCATTAGCTTGAGCCTTTTGCTTTGCTGGTCTGAGTCATGATTTTGATTTAATTCCAATAAAATTTCAATTTCAGTACAAAATTAAAACCCTAAACTTGTTATAATTTTCGCAACACAGTTATAATGCTATATTTATGTTTCATTATCGAGTGTTATCTACGAAATCCCTTTATATAACTTCCGTATCAAGTTATGTATTAATTATTTAATTTTGCTAATTATTTATGTTACATAATCTAAGTCGTTATATGTATATAGTTAAAAGTACAATTTAATTGGCAATGAAGTTCAACAAGATTAATAGATTTACTGATTAATTGACAATATTATATTAAGTACTATACTATACTAAGCTTATGCTGTCTAGTTCGAGATATTTTGTATCGCCTAACAATGGCGGCAATTTACGAACGGTAAATCTATGGAAACTTAAGTATCGATTAACTTCCAAATCTCGCTGTCTCAATTTAGAAGAAACTAAAGATTCTGACTAGCTACTTACAGAAAATAATTTGATATAACAATTGGTTAATAAATCGGCTAAATATGGTTAAAAAAAAACCTCTCATTCAACGGAGCGGAAACTTGTAACACGTGGATTTGATACCCTTACCGATACTAAGTAATACCTTCAAAATGTCTATCTAAGTTAAACTTTAAACTAAGTATCGTAACTAAGAATATAAAGCTACTCTAGAAAATAAGTTAATATGCCAATTTAAGCTAATAAAACAGAAAATAAATCAGAAAAAACTTCTCTGTTCCAGGAGCAGCAATAGGCTATGTCCGCACAGGCTAGTCTCATTCTCAAACTGAGTGGCATGGGCACTCGGATTGGCTTGCAGCTAGGTAGCCTCATTTTCAGCAGAGTTTGATGTACTGTGTGTTGTGACACATTACTCCCGTCAGCAGTATTGCAATTACCGGTGAGTTGCGTCACAGTCGTCCTTCTGTTGCCACATACCATCCAGGAGAGCCTTCACTCACCTCGAGCATCGATGAGCCGTGGTCGGCCAACACCTATCCGGCGGTGCATGCATTTCCCCTCCTCAGACCACTTTCAGTAGGTACTAACCACAACTGACCGTGAGCACCCCACCAGCCATGACGTTTCGATTATCCTCTGACCCAGTTGTCGGGCCATTGCAATTTGGTCTTTGTCAAACTCACTTAAGTCTGCTGCCTTTTCCATCTGAAGAACAAGAGTAACACTGATTAACGGAGCTCAGTATCAGGTGTTTTTTATACCATGTACCAACTCGCACACGTACCGTAGTTCACCTGCAATTGCTTCGATTTGCTTAACAACTTGCTGGTCATGATGTTTTGGCTCATTGATGTACTCGCTAAATGATATATTTTTTTTTTTTTTTTTTTTTTATGTAAACCCCAAACACGAGAGGTATTAGAACCTATATTACTTAGTACCATGCTTGGGTTGGAGGTTGAGAAGACGAAAGAAGATATTTGTTGACATTGGACTTGAACTTCTGTAGACTATAATTTTCAGAAAATACGTACGAAGGAAGGTTGTTCCAGAAAACGGCAGTTGAATGAATAAACGAGGAAGATGAAAAGTTGGTTGTATGAGTTTGAAGTTTGACAGTAAATGGATGTTGGCTGGTGGCGGCACGTGTTTGGACTGTTTTGAAAGAGAGAGGGGAAATTATAGAAGCCAATTCAGAAGAACAGTGCCCATGGAAGTATCTGCAGCAGAAACAGTATGTCTATGAGACAGCGAGTGGACAGACTATGTTAGAGATGAATCATTAATTAACCTAACCCTCTTCTGAATGGAATCAAAAAGCCTGAGAGAGATTTTGGGGGCACCACCCCAGATGTGGGAACAATATTCCCACATCTGTGGATTTGCGATTTATACAGAGTGAGGAGCTGTTTGGAAGAAAAGTAACGCCAAGAGCGAAAGAGAAAACCAAGTTTTTTAGATGCAGAGGAAGCAATATTTGTAATGTGCTTGTGCCAAGAGAGATTAGAAGTCAGGGTAATCCCCAAAAGAGATATACCATTTTGCCTAGAAATCTGAGTGACTCTAAAGATAAGCATAGGAGCAGAAGTATCCTTTTTGCAAGATATAAGACAAGACTTAGTTTTAGAAGAGTTGAAATCAACTAAGTTGTCTTTGCCCCACTGGAGAATTACCCGAAGATCGGCATTTAAGGAATTGGCAGCAGATTTTCGAGAAGTTGAAGCTGATTGAACAGGGCAAGGTTTCTCAAAATGGAAAGTGGAATGCAATGTGCTATCATCGGTAAAACTATGGAGAGGATTTCCAGTCAATGGAAGAAGGTCATTAATATTCAAGAGGAAAAGAGTGGGGGAAAGAACTGAACCTTGGGGGATACCGACATTAGTGGAGAAGTTAGAAGACAGAGAGTCATCTACCATTACCCTCAGTGAGTGATCAGAGACAAAACTGGATAACCAATTACTAAAAACAGTTGGCAAATCATAAGATGGAAGCTTGTTTAAGAAGACCTTTATAACCTTTCCATTGAATTAGTCCATAAATGGGTAACATAAGCCAAAACGTCAGCAGTGGATCGACACTGATGGAATCCCTACTGGCGATCGTTGATCAGACGGAAGGTTTCTAGGTAGTTTAAGAGTTGGTGGTTAATTGATTTCTCCATCACTTTAGAAAGAGTAGAAGTAATTGCAATGGAACGATAATTGGATGGGAGGGATTTGTCACCCTTTTTAGGAACTGGCTGGATATGAGCAAATTTCCAAGCAGAAGGAAGAACACCTTTGGAATAAGAAAGTGAAAAAAGGCGGCAAAGAATAGGAGTAAGTTCAGGAGCACAGGTTTTTAGAACAAGTGGAGAAATACCATCGGGACCTGGAGCTTTCTTAGCATCAAGATTCGTCAAAATCCATCTGACATCCTTTTGACGGAAGATTACAGGAGGCATTGAATGAAGCGTGTTGGCAATGGTGGGAGGTGTTTTACCAAGATTATTAATATATGATTTGGAAGAAAAATGGGATGCTAGCAGGTCAGCTTTATCCTTGGCTGAAGTGACAACAGAACCATCTGGTTTGGACAGAGGTGGGAGCAGAGATGGGCAAAAGTTGCGGCCAATAGCTTTGGCAAGGGACCAGAATGCTCGGCTACCATTAGGGCAAGAAGCAAGTTTTCTACTCTTAGCCTGTTCAAACTCTAGTTTGGACCGATTAATAACTGCTTTACAATTGTTGCGAGCTTTGGTGTAGGCAGAAAATGAAACTGAAGAATTAGAAACAAGCCAATTACGATATGCAACATTCTTCTCTTGAACAGCCATAGCACATTTATTGGAAAACAAAGGTTTAGATAAAGGACGAGATTTTAAAGTGGTGTGTGGGATAAAGGATTCCATTCCTGCAAGAATAATTTCACTGATACGATCTGAGCAAACGTTGACATCAGAAGTTTTGAAACAGTAATCCGACCAAGGAAAAGAAGAAAAGAAATCTCACAGGTCATCCCATTTTGCATTCTTGTAATGCCAAACAACATGCAGTTGGGAATAGCCATGAGATAAAGGTTCCATTGGAGAAGAGACAATCACAAGTTGTGATCTGAAGTGCCTAAAGGACCTCTCACATCGACCGTGTACTTAGAAAGGTTGTTTGTGAGAAAAAGATCAAGCGTTTTGGTTGTATGATTAGGATTGTCCGGTATTCTTGTAGGTAAATGAACAATCTGTCCAAGGTCATTGGTAATTGCAAAAGCCTCAGCATCTCGACCACCTGGGTCGGTGTGACTAGAAAACGGAAGCCAGCTGGAATTGTGAACATTAAAATCACCAAGGAAAATTACCTCCCTGTTATGGAAGTTGGACTGGAGAGAGTCAAGTTGCAAAGAGAGGAAGTCAAAGAGCTCCAAGTGATTAGTGTAGTTGGGAGAACGGTAGAGACAACAAATGAATTTAACACAATGAAGTAGAGAGATTTTAAACCAGAGAAGATCGAAGAGAGATTCCAAATTACCAAGTCTCTGACAGGGAATATCAGAACGGACATATGCACAAGTACCATGTTTGAGGCGAAAGGAATCATACAGCAAATAATTAGCATTAGTAGAGGCATATGATGCAAGAAAGCAAGCTTATTCAGCATCAGCCAAAAAAAAAAAAAAAAAAACTCCCATTTCACCCCGCCGTTCGTTCGAAATACCTGTCCAGTTGAGCTTTAAATTTGTTTAGGCTATCAACTTCAACAACACATGATGGAAGTCGGTTCCACCAACCAACCACCCGCTGGCCAAAGGCAAATTTCCGCACATCTATCCGACATCCGTCCTTCCTCAATTTGAATTTATGCCCTCTGAGGTGATTATTCTGAGCAAGATGAAGAATCCCATTGGCATTGAGCATGCTCAAACCATTCAAAGCCTTATACACCTCTATCAGATCACCTCGCCTGTGCCTAGTCTCCAGACTCTGTAATTTGCAAAACTTAAGCCTTTCTTCGTAAGAGCAACCCTTTGTTCCATTCACTAATCTTGTTGCCCTTCTCTGTACCCGTTCTAGCAGCTCTACATCCTTCTTGAAATGAGGCCTCCAGACCTGTATACAGTACTCAAGATGTGGCCTAACCATTGCCTTATACAAGGGAATAATCACCTCCTTATCCCTGCTAGAAAAATTCCTGTATATCATTGACAAGACACCAGGAGCTACTCTTGCAGCTCGTCTGCACTGCTCAGAGAACTTCATATCTGCCTACACAATTACCCCCAGGTCCTTTTCATTCTCCACCACTGTCAGTGTAGTACCGCAGAGTTGATACGTTGCTCTGGGGTTACTGTTTCCCATATGTAGTACTTTACATTTGTCAATGTTAAACTTCATTTGCCACCTCTCAGCCCATCTGTTCAACCTTTCCAGATCCTGTTGCAGCAGCATAGCGTCAGTAGTGTCCTTAACAACCCTGCCAACCTTTGTATCATCTGCAAACTTGGACATTAAACTTGATATCCCATCATCAATATCATTCATAAACACCGAAAACAACAACGGACCCAACACTGAACCCTGAGGAACTCCACTAATAACATTAGTCCACGTTGAGCAGTGTCCATTGATTACCACTCTCTGTCTTCTGCCACTCAACCATCCCCTTATCCATAGCAGCAATTTGCCTCCAATGCCACACTGTTCCAATTTGTGCAGCAGTCTTCCATGTGCAACAGTATCAAAAGCCTTTCTAAGATCCAAATATATAATATCAAAGTTATTCCCTGCATCCAGTTCTTTTGTGACTACATCATAGTATCCAATCAAATTGGTCAGGCAAGACCTGCCCTTAACAAAACCGTGCTGCGTCTGAGCTATAACTGAATTTTTGTCTAGATGATCCTGCAGTGCTTCTTTAACCAGTGCCTCCATTAATTTACCTGGAACAGAAGTTAAACTAACAGGTCTATAATTACTTGTGTCAGGCTTTGATCCTCTTTTGTGAATTGGGGTTACATTTGCACATCTCCAGTCTATGGGTACCTCCCCTGAGTCCAAAGAAGCTCTCATAATTATGGCTAGGGGTTTGCTTACTTCCTTTGCTGCCTCCTTTAATATAACTGGATAGATCCCATCCACCCAGGTGCCTTTTTTATGTTTATCCTCAACAATCTCTCCTCCACTTTCCTCTCAGTTATTACAAAATCATCCAGCTCACTGCCAATGTTTACGTTACCTACATCATTCTCCTTCCTGAATAACTCCTCATGCGTGAATGTAGATGCAAAATACTCGTTTAGATTGTTAGCCACCTGATCAGGATCCTCAACTGTTGAACCATCAATATCCAGTGGACCAATCTGATTCATCCCTTTCCTTCTCGAGTTTAAATATGTAAAGAATTCTTTTCTGTTTTTCTTTGCATCCTTTGCAAAGGATTTTTCGTAGTCTGCCTTTGCCTGCCTAATCTCCTTTGTGACTTGGTTACAGACCAACTTATATCTACCATAGGCTTCCATGTCACCCATTAATTTGTATGTATCCCATGCATTTTCCTTCTCTGCCACATGTCTCATTAGTTCATCTGACAACCATTTAGGCCTAAACTTTGAACAATATTTCTTAGTTGGTATGTAAAGCCTGGTAGCCTCCAAGATTAGTTCCTTGAATGCTTCCCATTTTGAGTTTGCTGTTGGTAACATCATCAGTTGGTCCCACTGTATAGAATTTAAATACTGTCTCAGACCATCATAGTCGCCTTTACGAAAACAAAAACCCTTCCCTTTACCTCTGATGGTAGTTACCTCCTTGAGTAAATCCCACTTCAACACACTGTGATCACTGCCACCTAGTGGTTCATTTATCTGCAGATTCTTAATGCATGAAGAATCACTACTGATAATCAGATCAAGAGTATTGCTCCCTCTTGTTGCCTCACGAACATGCTGATGTAGAAAACAATCATCCAATAAATTCACAAAAACCTTGCTAGTGTGCGAGTGACCAACCCACAAATTCCAGTCAATATCTGGGAAATTAAAATCCCCCATTATAAGACTCTCTGATTTACTGGCCCACTCTATTTCCCTGTACAATATCTTATTATACTCATCAGAGTCATTAGGCCTATAGCACACTCCTACTCTCAATTTTGATTTCTCTATGCTTATGTCACACCAGACTGACTCGACACTGCCCTGTCCATCGATGTCGACTGGCTTCACTTCCTTGGACTTTATGTGTTTCTTAATTAATAGCATAACCCCTCCTCCCCTCCTGTCCTGTCTATCCTTTTTATACACATTGTATTCCCCAAATTCCAGTTCCGCATTACTTATATCTGTGTGACACCACGTCTCTGATATCCCAACAATATCTGCATTTGATGTTTTGAGCAATACCTCAAATTCATCAAATTTATTTACCAAACTCTTAGCATTGGTGTACACGCAGGTATACATGCACCTGTTTCTATTCTTAGCTACCCTAACACAACCCATGTGTTTACTTGTACCGCAATGACTCCCAGCAGTCGCTGAAATATCCTGCCTCTTGTTTTTCAGGCTTCTGCTCCTTTCAATAGAAGTAGTGCAAGAATCACTTCCGCCTCTGCCAGTGGCTACTGTTAATGTCCTTGTATCCCCCCCAACTAGCAGTTTTCCGACCCACCTAACACTGCTCGACAGCATCAGCAAAAATTCTTGCATCCTTTCTATTTAAGTGAATCCCATCCCTGTAGAAGCAATCTCTCCTGTTAACAAGTACAGTCCAGGCTGAAAAAAATTAGCATTAGCATTAGTAGAGGCATTTGATGCAAGAAAGCAAGCTTATGCAGCATCAGCCAAAAAAAAAGCCCATTTTACTTCACCGCTCTGTTCGTTCAAAATACCTGTCCAGCTGAGCCTTAAACTTATTTAGGCTATCAACCTCCACCACAAGGGATGGAAGTCTGTTCCACCAACCAACCACCCGCTGGCTAAAGGCAAATTTCCGCACGTCTATCCTACATCTGTCTTTCCTCAATTTGAATTTATGCCCTCTCAGGTGATTTTTCTGAGCTAGAGGAAGAATCCCATCAGCATTGAGCATGCTTAAACCATTCAAGGCTTTATACACCTCTATCAGATCACCTCGCTGGTGCCTAGTCTCCAGACACTGTAATTTGCAAAACTTAAGCCTTTCTTCGTAAGAGCACCCCTTTGTTCCATTCACTAATCTTATTGCCCTTCTCTGTACTCGTTCCAGCAGCTCTACATCCTTCTTGAAATGAGGCCTCCAGACTCTAGGTGTGGAGTACTCTAGGTGTGGCCTGACCATCGCCTTATACAATGGAATAATCACCTCCTTATCCCTGCTGGAAAAATTCCTGTATATCATTGACAATACTCCATGAGCTACTCTTGCAGCCCGTCTGCACTGCTCAGAGAACTTCATATCTGCCTGCACAACCACCCCTAAGTCCCTTTCATTCTCTACCACTGTCAGTGTAGTACCACAGAGTTGATACGTTGCTCTGGGGTTGCTGTTTCCCATGTGTAGTACTTTACATTTGTCAATGTTAAACTTCATTTGCCACCTCTCAGCCCATCTGCTCAACCTTTCCAGATCCTGTTGCAGCAGCATAGTGTCCGTAGTGTCCTTGACAACCCTGCCAACCTTTGTATCGTCTGGAAACTTGGACATTCAGCTGGATATACTATCATCAATATCATTTATAAATACAGAAAACAATAATGGACCCAACACTGAGCCCTGAGGGACTCCACTAATAACATCAGTCCACGATGAGCAGTGTCCATTGATTACCACTCTCTGTCTTCTCCCCCTCAACCACCCCTTTATCCATAGCAGCAATTTGCCTCCAATGTCACACTGCTCCAATTTGTGTAGCAGTCTTCCATGTGCAACAGTATCAAAAGCCTTTCTAAGATCCAAGTATATAATATCAAAGTTATTCCCTGCATCCAGTTCTTTTGTGACTGCATCATAGTATCCAATCAAGTTGGTCAGGCAAGACTTCCCCTTAACAAAACCATGCTGTGTCTGAGCTATAACTGAAGTCTTGTCTAAATGATCCTGCAGTGCTTCTTTAACCCGTGCCTCCATTAATTTTCCTGGAACAGAAGTTAAGCTCACAGGTCTATAATTACTTGTGTCAGCCTTTGATCCTCCTTTGTGAATTGGGGTCACATTTGCACATTTCCAGTCTATGGGTACCTCCCCTGAGTCCAAGGAAGCTCTAATAATTATGGCTAAGGGTTTGCTTACTTCCTTTGCTGCCTCCTTTAATATAACTGGATAGATCCCATCCACCCCGGGTGCCTTTCTTGTGTTTATCTTCAACAGTTTCTCCTCCACTTTACTCCCAGTTATTTCAAGATTCTGTAGCTTACTGCTAGAGTTGAATACACCTCTGGCATTCCCCTCGCTGAATAACTCCTCATGTGTGAATGTCGATGCAAAATATTCATTTAGTTTGTTGGCTACCTGAGCAGGATCATCAACACTTGACCCATCAATATCAAGTGGACCAATCTGATTCATCCCCTTCCTTCTAGAGTTTACATAAGTAAAGAACTCTTTGCTGTTTTTCTTTGCATCCCTTGCCAAGGATTTCTCGTAATCTGCCTTCGCCTGCCTAACCTCCTTTGTAACTTGGTTACATATCAACTTGTATCTATCATAGGCTTCTGTGTCATGTGTTAATTTGTATGTATCCCATGCATTTTTCTTCTCTGCCATATGCCTCATTAGTTCATCTGACATCCATTTTGGCCTAAACCTTGAACAATATTTCTTAGTTGGTATGTAAAGCCTAGTAGCTTCCAAGATAAGTTCTTTGAATGCTTCCCATTTTGAATTTGCTGTTGGTAACATCATCAGTTGGTCCCACTGTATAGAATTTAAATACTGTCTCAGTCCATCGTAGTTGCCTTTACGGAAGCAATAACCCTTCCCTTTACCCCTAATGGTAGTTACCTGTTTGAGTAAATCCCACTTCAGCACACTGTGATCACTGCCACCTAGTGGTTCATTTATCTGCAGATTCTTAATGCATGAAGAATCACTGCTGATAATGAAATCAAGAGTATTACTCCCTCTAGTTGCCTCCCGAACATGCTGATGTAGAAAACAATCATCCAATAAATCCACAAAAGCCCTGCTAGTGTGTGAGTAACCAGCCCCCAAATTCCAGTCAATATCTGGGAAATTAAAATCTCCCATTATAAGACACTCTGATTTACTGGCCCACTCTATTTCCCTGTACAGTTCCTTTTTATACTCATCAGAGTCATTAGGCCTATAGCACACTCCTACTCTCAATTTTGATCTCCCAATGTTTATGTCACACCAAACTGACTCCACACTGCACTGTCCAGCGATGTCGACTGCCTTCACCTCCTTGGTTTTTATGTGTTTCTTAACTAATAGCATAACCCCTCCCCCCTTCCTATCCTGTCTATCCTTTCTGTAGACGTTGTACTCCCCAAGTTGCAGTTCTGCATCCCTTATATCTGTGTGACACCACGTCTCTGATATCCCAACAATATCTGCCTTCGATGTTTTGAGCAATACCTCAAATTCATCAAATTTATTTACTAAACTCCTAGCATTGGTGTACACGCAAGTATACCTGCACCTGTTTCTATTCTTAGCTACCCTAACACAACCCATTTGTTTACTTGTACCGCAATGGCTCCCAGCAGTCTCTGAAATACCATGCATCTTGTTTTCCAGGCTTCTGCTCATTTTAATAGAAGCAGTGCAAGAATCTCTTTCACCTCTGCCAGTGGCTACTGTCAATCTATTGGTCTTTGTCTCCCCCCAAGCTAGCAGTTTTCCGACCCACCTAACACTGCCTCGATAGCATCAGCAAATATTCTTGCACCCTTTCTATTTAAGTGTATCCCATCCCTGTAGAAGCAATCTTTCCTGTTAACAAGTACAGTCCAGGCTGAAAAAAATTCTACCCCTTGAGCCTTGCACAATCTTTCCAGGGCCGAATTGATCTACAAGGCTCTCATCATATACTCCCTTGTATCGTGTCTGGGCAGAATTGCGGACACTTTCAAATTCAACCCTAATTCTCGGCTTTTGTTCAACAGTGACCTGTACTTGTTAAGTAATTCTGCCGGTCTCCTACTCTTAATATTATTTGTGCCAACGTGTACAACTATATCACCTTTTGTGCCCTTAAAAGATGATATTCGCTCTACAACGTCATCAACCTTTTCCCCTGGCAGACATACCCTGGTCCTGTTCTACCCCTTGAGCCTAGCACAATCCCTCCAGGGCCGAATTGATCGACAAGGCTCTCATCATATACTCCTTCCTATCGTGTCTGGGCAGAATTGCAGACACTTTCAAATTCAACCCTAATTCACGGCTTTTTTTCAACAGTGACCTGTACTTGCTAAGTAATTCCGCCGGTCTCCTACTCTTAATATCATTAGTGCCAACGTGTACAACTATATCACCTTTTGTGCCCTTAAAAGATGATATCCGCTCTACAACGTCATCAACCTTTGCCCCTGGCAGACATACCCTGGTCCTATTCCACCTATCCTTTTTACAAAGCATGTTCCCCGTTTCCCTGACAATAGAGTCACCAACAACTACTAGTTCCTGTGGGACCAGCGCATTCTGCCTAGGGGGCTGCCTCTGTGTTGCCTGATGACCAAGTGCAAGCTCTGGCGTTGATGTGGGCAGCTGAGAGCTTGATGGGCCCTCAGTTTATTTCCTTCGAGGGCATCCACCCTGTCCTTCAAGCTCTCATAAAGGCCCATAACAATGCTGAGTTGTCACCTGATTTCCTTGCACTCCTTACATCGTGCACACACAAAGACATCCCCCTTGGCAGTATCATGTCCCGTACCCGACTGCTCCGCAAACATCAAGCAAACAGTGCATTTTAAAAGACTGTGATTCAGAGGGCAACTGTCCCCCTCAGTTCTCCCCGAACCACAGCACTCCCATTAGCTTGAGCCTTTTGCTTTGCTGCTCTGGTCAGTCATGATTCCGATTTAATTCAATAAAATTTCAAAACAAAAATTAAATCTTAAGTTATATCCCAAAACAGTTATGTTATATATTTTTTTTTTTGGTATCTAGTGTTTTCTACGAGTTCCCTTTATACAACTTCCATATCACGTGTACCACTACAGCAGGCCCCCGTTATAACGCGGTTCGCTTTACGCTGATTCGCTATAACGCTGTTCTTATATTATAACCCGTATCTGACTATAACGCTGTTATAGATCACTATAACGCTCTTTTACAGATTGCGTCACCACCAAATACGGAGGATGTGGAAAGGTCATTCGGGGAATGACCACCGCATATCCCGGAGCAATATGGCCTTAGTTGCTAATGCTCCTAAAAACCAAATAACAAATAACAAACAAATTTTACAGATTGCATTTTTGGCATATTTAACGAAATCGTTTCATTTGATGGAGTCGATAGCTTGAAAATGAATATAAAAATGCGGTTAAAACATTTCCCACGCCGACCTGAGAAATATTTCCACGCTCAGTGAAATTCTCTCTCGCGCTAATTTAATTGCAGTACAGTGACTTATGTAGTTCGGAGATCAACATTTTAATAAATGATCACGTATATTGCTTGTAATATTTGCGTTATATGCATTTATCCGAAGTCTAGTGATCACTCAGTACAACGGACAGTTTACTTGCACATTGTATCATAATTAATGCAACCAACGCAGTTACATTTTCGAAGAGTTAATAATGGCCGATAAGAATGAAAAAGCAACAACATCTGAGTGCAATACGAAGACTATAAATGTAAGGAAAAAGACTGAATTTGAAAATCAAATTAGACGTTTTGAAGCGGAATCGATCTGGTCAAAGACAAGCGCAATGTGTGCCAAAATTTAGGACTTGCAAGTTTAACTGTAAGAACAATTATTAAAAAAAAAATAATAAAGAATTAATTTTAGCAGCGGGAAAATTAGGATTGAAATGGAAAGACTAACTAATTTTATTGAAGATAATATTCAATGCAGAATTCAGTTAAGTTAAATATTATAAATAATGAGAGAGAGGAGAGAGAGAGAGAGAGAGATTAGCCTATATGATGATCTGAAGAAAACTCACCTAAAAAAAAAAATTTGGAACCATTTAAAACTAGTAAGGGCTGGTTGAATAGATTTAAAATCCAGGGAGAAGCCGCAAGTGCAGATCAAAGAGCCGAAACTTTCAAAAAAGAACTTGTTAAAATTATTGAAGAGGGGTATTGTGTGTTATACTTCTCAACAAGTTTTTAACATAGATGAAGCAGGACTTTTGTGGAAACGAATGCCTAAAAGAAGTTTCATATTGAAAGAAGAAAATCACATGCCAGGTTTCAAAGCGGCGAAGGATCGGTTGACTTTATTGTTGGGTGGTAATTAAACTGCGGGGGATTTAATATTAATACCCCTTTTAGTTTATTTGGAAGAGGGCCAAAGTTCAACCCAAAATCGACACCTTTTTCATAATTAAATTCATCAATTAAATTAAATCAATTTAGATCAATTCAATTCATGATTTTAATTGGAATTTTAAGTTTAATTTTGATACGTAAGTAGTTACCACATAATTATATACGTATGTAATGCGGAATATTTTATATGTACAAATATTTGAATATTAAATAATTTGACCGACATTTGTGCATCTTTTCACTACCGCTTATTATTGATTAGGAAATATCGTATGGCACCGACCGCAACTCACAAATACATATGTTACTTTATGGGAATGCGGAGCTCGCTTAGCGCGGTTTCACTTAGCGCTCTATTTTTCCGGAACGCATTATCAGCGTTAACCGGGGGTCACCTGTATAGTTATGTATTAATTATTTGTTATGATTAAGTCGTTATATATATATAGAGTTAAAAATACAATTTAATTGACAATAAAGTTTATCAAGATTAATAGATTTACTGATTAATTGACAATATTATATTATGCACTATACTACACTAAGCTTATGCTATCGTGTAAAAATGGCGGGAATTCACGAACGGTACTTCTACGGACTCATAAGTATTGATTAGCTTCCAAATCTCGCTATCTCAATTTAGAATAAACTAAGGATCCTGACTAGGTCTATAATCTACTTATAGAAGATAATTTGATATAACAATTGGTTAATAAATCGACTAAATTTGGTTAAAAAAAAAAGACCTCTCGTTCAATTTGTGACACGTGGATTTGATACCGTTACCGATACTAAGTAATACCTACAAAATCTCTGTCTAAGTTAAACTTTAAACTAAGTATCGTAACTAGGAATATAAAGCTACTCTAGAAAATAAGTTAATATGACAATTTAAACTAATAAATCAGAAAATAAATCAGGAAAAACTTCTCTGTTCGAAGAGCTTCAAGGAGCTACGACCGCACAGGCTAACCTCGCACCCAGACTTGTACGGACATCAAAAAAATTGAAAACTTGCAGCATCACTCCTGAAACAATTTAGGCAGTTGAGATGAGCAGTAGTTGAATCAACCGATAACTGAGATTCTGTCAGAAAAAGTACATGGGGTTTGGCAAACTGCAAGTGGAAATGGACATCGTTAAGATTAGAATTGAGACCACGTATATTTGTGAAATGAATTAAGAAGTGCCTGGGAGCTTTAGATCTTTCCACAGATAAGCTTGCTTTAGTTTGACAATCCATGGTGTATTCAATAGTAAGAAAAAGTGGGTGGGACATGCTGTATGAAGTAATGAAATTTTTTGATATGGTGTACACATGGTAAGAATATACCCAGATCCTTGACATGATGTGGCCTCGACAATGCTCTCCGCATACACACTACTCGGATTCCCTCCAGTCACTATCTGGCAGAGTAGAAGTAGCAAGATTATACACTAGCTGATCCGGAAGCCTCCTAGAGAGTTACCAATAGGTTAGGTCCGGTGTACTAACTAGCGGCCGGCCTGCAAACACTGTTTTAAAGCTGTGCCCTCGAAATGTAAGGAATATTGGATCTCACCACAATGTTCATCATAACTTCAAAAGTCATCAATCATACTGCATGATGGAAGAGATAGGGAAGGGTTGACCGGAACTTGGCTCTAGAGACTAAACATGGGTTCCACCACTTCAAGCCTCCAATAAGCAAAGTGGTGGTATTGCACCAGTTGATGAGAGTCATCTACTACCTAGTACTGCCTGGTAACATAGAGGGGCGCCATTCCTCCATGTGGTGTGGGTGCCACACCTCGACCCTTGCTTATGTTGGTTCACACCTGGGTGGTCACCCACCATGTACTTGGAGGTTATACCCAGCATTACTAACAGTCCCACCATCGTGAAGGTGCAAACTGAGGATTTGGCTGTCACAGACCGTCCGGACTTCAAAATTGGGTCCACTTGACTTGAGTGTCACCCGAATATCAGTTCCATCAGCGTTTTAGACTCCCAGGTAGCAAGTGCAGCATGTCTGGCATATCTGAGAGAATGTCTGTGACAACCTCAAGGATATGAGCAAAACTCTTTGCAGAAATTGAGCAAATCCTTTGTTCAAATGAATACTGTGTCTACAAAATAGATTACTTCTCCAACAAGTATGGGCCACACAAAAAAATCCCCCCCTCCCCCAAAGCCTCTGAGTCCCTCAAGTATTGATTTAATCTGCAAACTTTCAGCACAAAATCCCTCCTGTCATATCTGGGTAGAATTGCAGATACATACACATTATGACCTAACTTGCAGCATTTTTTTCAGTGTGGCTCTATATTTATACAAAAAATTGTCAGGTCCTGTCCATTTAATATCTCCCTGTAAAATCTGAAAATCTGTTGGTAACATCATTAATTGTTGCTCTCTAAAACATACCCTGTTTCTAGGGCAAGTACTCCTTTCTTCAGTGACTCAAATTCTTCTAGTAATGCACAAGTTTTAATTTGAGATCGGTACACTCCTTACGTCAGGTACAAAGAAAAGCATCATAAGTTGGATTTGATTTATCTACTAGATCAGCTTTAGAATACATGCTACAGACTATAAAAGTGACACTTGCACCGTAAATTCCCACAAGCAAGCCGTTTCCTCTGAGTAATGATGTTCTTGGACAATGTATTGAATGTGGACCTTGTAACAATCTTTATTTAGGTAACATTTGAACTTAAGAAATATTAGAAATTTAAATTTACACTACATTACAGGATTATAGAAATTAAACTTTTTCAACTAGTAAAATTAAGCTACTGAAGTTATGAAAGAATATAACTTAGCAAAAATACTTTAGAAAAGCTAGAAATTAACGGGGAGCTAAAGGATTTTGTAATAACTGAGAGAAAGTGGAGGAGAAATTGTTTAATTTAAGCATAAAAAAGACACCTGGTGTGAATCTGATCTATCCAGTTATATTAAGAGGCAGCAAAGGAAGTAAACAAACCCTTAGACATGATTATGAGAGCGTCCTTGGCTTGGGGGAGATCTGCACGCATTGGAGATGTGCAAATGCAAATCTAGACAAGATTGCAATTATAGTTCAGACATGGCATGGTTTTTTTAAGAGTAAGTCTTGTCTGACCAATTTGACTGGATACTATAATGTGGTTACAAAGGAACTGAATACAAAAAATAATTTTGATATCCTATACTTGGACTTGGATGGCCTCCGTAGCCGAGTGGTCAGGAGCAGGAGTGCAGTAGCACACGCTCTTTGAGTAGACCGGGGTTCAAGCCCCTGACTGCTGAATACGGTCGATCTGCCAACCCGCACTGGACCAGTATGGCAGATTATGTCCATTTCCCTCAGCATGAATTGTTGAGGAGGCTTCCAACCTGCAGTGGGTTGATAATGGCTGCACTTTACCTTTTTACCTTTTTTTACTTGGATTTCAGAAAATCTTTTGATACTGTTCCACATGAAAGACTACTACTGTCTTCCATGTGCAGTAGTATCAAAATTATGGCATTATGGGCAAGTTGGTGTGCTGTGAATAAAGGGATGGTTGAGTGGGAGAAGACAGAGAATAGTAATCAATGGACACTGCTCTTCATGGACTCATGTTATTAGTAGAGTCCCCAGGGCTCAGCGTTGGACCTATTGTTTTCTGTATTTATCAGTGGTATTGATGAAGATATATTAGGCTTAATGTCCATGTTTGCAGACAATATGAAGGTTGGCAGGGCTGCTAATGACAGTAATGAGAGTACGTTACTACAACAATATCTAAAAAAGTTTTGCAGATGGGCTGAGAGGTGGCAACTGAAGTTTAACATTGACAAATGCAAAATAGTGCTTATGGGTTGCACTAACTGCAGAATAACATACCAACTTTGTAGTACTACACTCGTGGTAGTGGAGAATGAAAAAGACCTGGGAGTAATTCTTCAATTGGATATGAAGTTTTCTGAGCAGTGCAGGCAGGAGGCTTCAAGAGTAGCTCATGGGGCCTTGTCTGTGATATACAGGAATTTTGTTTCCAGGGATAAGGAGGTGATTTTCCCTTGTATAAGGCAATGGTCAGGCCACACCTTGTACTGCATACAAGTCTGGAGGCCTCATTTTAGTAAGGATGTAGAGCTGCTGGAATGAGTACAGAGAAGGGCAACGAGATTGGTGATTGAAACAAAGGGTTGCTCTTACCAAGAAAGGCTTTAGTTCTGCAAATTGCAGCATTTGGAAACTAGACACTTGCGAGGTGATCTGATTGAGGTGTATAAGGCCTTGAATGGTTTGAGCAAGCTCAATGTTGACTCTTGCCCAGATTATGCACCTGGGGGGGCATAAATTCAAATTGAGAAAAGGCAGTTGTAGAATAGATATGCAGAAATTTGCCTTTAGCAGGTGAGTGGTCGATTGCTGGAACACGCTTCCATCTGTTGTGGAAGTTGACAGCTTAAATAAAATCAAGGCAGAACTAGACAAACTTTTGGAGTGAATGGATTGGTGAAATGGGAAGGGATTTTTTTTTTTTGGCTGATGCTGTATAAGCTGTCTTTCTTGCATCATATACCTCTGCCAGTGCTAATGAAATTTACAGAATATTGTAGAAAGCAATTTCACAGAATTACTGAAATAAGATTTAAAAATCACAGAAATTAAATCTAGACAATTTTACATAAAAATTATATTTACCAGGCCACCTGCTGTAATCCCCTTCAGTTAAACTGCCAGAGCCAACTTAAAACACACCTGTTCTCTTTGACTGCCGATAATAGAATGTAATATAATATTATATTATTATTTTATAATAATAAATTTATAATTATTATAAATCATTAGATGTTGCTACCAATTTTTAAAATTAATATGTATATATTTTTTATTTTATTTATTTATTTTTATATCACTTGTTACTTTTGTATCATTTGCTTGCTGTCTTATCCACTCATTTTGGCATTATCACATCATATCCACTCATTTTGGCATTATCACCACTGTTATTATGCATAGTTCTCATAATGTTTGATTGAATATAATGGTTTTAGAGAAACTTTCAGTTTTAATGGTTTTAGAGGTACTTTAAAATTTAACTAGATTTTTGTTTTAACTAGCAGATTTACATAATAAATGTGCTTTTTTTTTTTTTTTTACATTTAGGTAGGTACAGCTGGTCGAAAAAGCCGCTTACTTTTAGCCATGTCTACAGCAGCCGAATTCCGAGACCACCTTACTGCATTTATTGAAATTTATGCTTCACTTGGTATGCTTCTTCTGGTGCATTAATTGTTTCTTCTTTCATGTACAAGTTAATTTGGACCTTTTGAGTGGTGGGGGGACATTTCAAGAACAGTTCATATTTGGAGTATATTTTTTATTATAAAAATTGCACTTTTAAAGCTAGGTTCAATAGACACCTGTTTGAGGACATTTCCATGTGAATAGTTTGAATAATTAAATACAGTCAGTCCCCGTATAACACGTATTTATACTACACGGATTTGATCATACGTGATTTATAAATAGGAGAACGATATCGTATATAACACGAACCGAATTCGCTTTTGCACGATTCGCCTTTGTGTTTACAAGAAATGGCAGTCGGATGCGGAATCACCCCAACTGAATGCAACACAATAGGAATGAAGAGAAGATTCTGAAATTGTATTTGTTTTTTATATCAGTGAAGGGGAAACACATTTCACCACAATAACTTAAAAACCCACGCAATTCCAGCTATTGCTATTATTGCAAATGCAATTAGATCGAATTTACTACCCATTTATAACAGATTCCATTAGCAGGAATGCAACTGGAAATTGTTTTATGGTAGTAACCCCCAGAAATGAGCTTTAATAAAATGTGAGCCAGTGAGGTGTTAATAGTGTGTCTCTGCCTTTATGGTATTGTTTATTCAGTTGCTACACGTGCGCCGCTTTGTTTATGTGTATCAAGTATCCCTCCTCATTTTGTAATTGGGCTTTATTCCCCAAAAATGAGTAAAATACTTAAACGGTGTGAAAAGGAAGCATCCTGGTGAAGACACTACAGATTCAGAGAGGAAAAAGAAAAGCAATATAGATAAACAGAGGCGGACTGATCAAAAATTCTTACCTGGGAAAATTTGTAGTGGCTTCATACTAGCGTTTATGGCCAAAATCATACTGGCCTCTGGCCGACTGGGGTTTCCCCGGTAAGGCTTATGGCCAGTCCGCCTCTGTCAATAGAGAAAAAATATGAAATTGTGAAACGCTTTGAGCGAAATGAAAGACCATGTGATGTTGCACGTGCTACAGGCCTAAATGAGGCAACACCGAGAATTACAAAGAATACAGAGAAAATAAAAATAACTTTCATAGCAGGAACAACTCAAAGTGTAATTAAAATCCATTAGATTAAGACACAAAGAATTAGAAGAGATGGAAAGGCTGTCATCTGTTTGGATAGAAAATCAAACAAAAATCAAATTGTTCTTACGATAGAAGCAAAAGCATTAGCAATATTTTATTACAATAATTTATTGTTTTTGGTAATGTTTTGGTTACAAATGTGTGTTCAATCTTGGGTGGTTAGCACATAACCCTGTTTTTTCCATAGGGCCTGTTGTTTATTGCATGATTTTGCATTGCATGAAGGTTTCTAGGAACACAACTGTCGTGCTATACGAGGACTGACTGTATATAAAGGGCCAATGTCCTTAGTCACTTAGCCATTGTTTCACCAAGCTTTGTATACATTCTTTCTAGAATTTCTTTGGATGCCGTTGAAACCAGTTGCCGAACCTTGTTGATCTGACTGGATTCAACAACTCTCATTCTTTTTTTTTTTAAGCTGCTAGGAGATTAGCATTGGTGGAGACATATGATGCAAAAAAGCAAGCTTATACAGCATCAGCCAAAAAAAAAAAAACATTCCCATTTCATGTATCCAGTCACTTCAAATGTTTGTCTAGTTCAGCCTTAAATTTATATAAGATATCAACTTCCACAACAACAGATGGAAGTCTGTTCTGGCAATCAAGTAACCACTGGCTAAAGGCAAACTTCCACACATCTATTCTACAACTGTCTTTGCTCAATTTGAATCTATGCCCCCTCAGGTTCATAATCTGAAAAAGCAGAAGAATCCCATCAGCATTGATCCTGCTCAAACCATTCAATGCCTTATACACCTCGATCAGATCACCTCTGAGGTGCCTAGCCTGCAGGCACTGCAATTTGCAGAACTTAAGCCTTTCTTGGTAAGAGCACCCCTTTGTTCCCCTCACCAATCTTGTTGCCCTTCTCTGTACTTCTTCTAGCAACTCTACATCCTTCCTAAAATAAGGTCTCCAGACCTGTACACAGAACTCATGGTGTGGCCTGACCATTACCTTGTGCAATGGGATAATCACCCCCTTTGTCCCTGCTAGCAAAATTCCTATATATCATTAACAAGATTCCATGATCTGGTCTGGCAGCTCATCTACACTGCTCAGCAAACTTCATATTCAAACTGCACAATTACCCCAGGTCTTTTTCATTCTCCACTTCCCTCAGTGTAGTACCACACAGCTGGTATGTTTCTCTTGGGTTACATCTACCCATATGCAGTACTTTGCATTTGTCAATGTTAAACTTCAGTTGCCACTTCTCAGTCCCTCTGCTTAACTTTTCTAGATCCTGTTGCAGTAGCATACTGTCCTTACTGTCATTAACAAATCTGCCAACCTTGTATCATCTGCAAACTTGGACTTTAAGCCTGATATACCTTCATGAATATCATCAATAAATACACAAAACAACAATGTGCCCAGCTCTGAACCTTGGGGACTCCACTAATAACATTAGTCCACAAAAAGCAGCGTTCAATTATTACCACTTTCTGTTGTCTCCCACTCAACCATCCCTTTATCCGTTGTAGCAACTTGCCCTTAATTCCACACCGCTCCAATTTGTACAGCAATTTTCCATGTGCATTCTGATATACTGGTCCACTCTATTTCTCTGTACAGTTGTTCATTGTACTCATCAGAGTCCTTAGGCCTATATGTTTTTTGTATTTATCAGTGATATTGATGAAGGTTATATGTCCAAAGCTTAATGTCCAAGTTTGCAGATGATACAAAGGTTGGCAGGGATTTTAATGACAGAAAAGACAGTATGCTACTGCAACAGGATCTGGAAAAGTTAGGTAGTGGGCTGAGTTAGGAAAAGTTAGGAAGTGGCAACTGAAGTTTAACATTGACAAATGCAAAGTACTGCATATGGGTAACACTTGCCACTAAGAGAAAACCAAGAGAAATGTGCCAACTGACTTTGCAAATGTAAATTTTGTAACTCATTTTGTAATAACTGAGAGCTGTTGTTGTTATTTGGTTTTAGGAGGTTTAGCAACTAAGGCCATGTTGCTCTGGGGATATGCGGTGGTCATTCCCTGACCTTTCCGCATCCTCCATATTTGGTGGTCAGGGCTCGAACCCCTGTCTAATCAAGAAGCATGTGCTATGCACTGCTGCTCCTGCCCACCTGGCAATGGAGGCACCTAAATGAGAGCAAAGTGGAGGAGAAATTGTTTAAATTAAACATAAGAAAGGTACCTGAGGTAGCTGGAATCTATCCAGTTATATTAAAGGAGTGGCAAAGGAAGTAAGCAAACCCTTAGCCATAATTATGAGAGCATCCTTGGACTCGGGGGTAGATCCCACAGACTGGAGATGTGAAAATATATCTCCAGTTCACAAAGGGGATCAAAAGGTGACACGAGTAATTACAGACCTGTTAGTGTGACTTCTGTTCAAGGGAACATAATGGAGTCATTGGTTAAAGAAGCATTGCAGGATCAGCTAGACATGTGTGAACATGTATTTTTGTAAGGTGGCTCCTAGAACATTAGTTCAACTCCGTCTTGTATCTTTGTGAAGAACAGTATCACTACAAATGGGCCAGATATGTGTGTGATGTAGGTTTGTTTGTATTGTGTATGTTCTGTTGTTGTGTCTGGCCGCTTGGCTACCTAGAAGCATCAGTCACCTGGACAGATGATTCTGGGTACTCGTCCACACCATGGGAAAGTGGGCCAGTCACAACGGAACACATACTGTCTCAATACGTGACTCTGACCCACCTGATGTTGCCAAAAGGTGGGCCAGATTCCTCTAGGGGCCCACTTCAAAGGGGAGGGAAAAAAAGAAAAAAAAAAGTGATATCACTGTAGAATGCAAAACAACAACAAAAAAAAATAATAAATAAAAAAATAATAATAAAATAAAATACATAAATAAAAAAAATCAAAAATAAATAAATAAAATTTAAAAGTTTATTTTATATTTTTTTTTCTTTTATTTTTCCATTTTTTTTTCACTCTCTCTAGTGTACCTATGACAATATTCTCTCTCCTGTACTTGTTAAGTAATTCTGCTTGTCTCCTACTCTTAATATCAGTGCCAATGTGTACAACAGTATCACCTTTCGTGCCCTTAAAAAGATAACTTGAGAATGCCCATGAGAAGGGACTCCATTTGAGAAGAGACCATCACCAAGTTGTGGTCTTACGTGCCTAGAGGACCAGTCACCTCAACCATGTAGTTAGAAGGGTTGTTTGTGAGAAAAAGATTAAGCGAATTGTCTGTGTTGTTATAATTGTCTGTTATTCTGGTAGGTATTGTGTGAGGTTACTAATAACTTCACACAATCTGTGTGAGGTCATTAGTAATTACAAAAGCCTCAGTATCTCGACCAGCTGGATCCGTGTGACTAGGAAACGGTGCCAGCTGGAGTTGTAAACATTAAAATCACCAACAAAAATTACCTCACTGTTAGGAAAGTGGCACTGGAGAAAGTTAAATTTCAATGAGAGGAAGTCAGAGAGTTCCAAGCGATTAGTGGAGTTGGGAGAACAATAGAGGCAACAGATGAATTTGACAGAATGTGGTAGAGAGATTTTTAGCCAAATCTCAAAAAGATCAAAAAGAGGACATTCCAAAATTACTGTCTCTGACATATGCACACTTGTACCACCTTTGAAGCAAAAGGAATCATACAGAAAATAATTCGGACAACTGAGATGAGCAGTGGTTGAATGAATCAATAACGGAGAGTCTGTCAGAAAAAGTATGTGGGGTTTGGCAGACTATAAGAGGAAATGGACATTTAGACCAGACCAGATAGATTTGTGAAATAAACAAGGAAGTGTTTGGAATGGAAGGCTCAGATCTTTTCACAGATAAGTTTTCTCTATTAGTTTGACAATTCATGGTATATTCAGTAGTAAGAAAAGGTAAGGGGGTAGGCTGTATGAAGTAATGGAATTTTTGGATATGGCATACACATGGTAAGAATATACCCGGCCGCTTGACATAATGTGACCTCGACAACCCCCCCCACATACAAACAAACTGGAGGGAGTTTGAGACTCCCTCCAGTTGCTATCTGGCAGAGTAGAGGCAGTGAAATTATACACTAGCTGAACAGGAAGCCTCCTAGAGAGTTACCAATAGGTTCGGTCCAGTGTACTCACTAGGCTGGCCTGCAAACACCGTTTTAGAGCTGTAACCTCGAAATGTAAGGAAGATTGGATCTTGCCACGATGTCCATCATAACTGGAAAAAACATCAATCATACTGCATGATGTAAGAGATGAGGGAGGGTTTACTGCAACTTTGCTCTGGTGATTAAATATGGTTTCCACCACTTCAAGCCTCCAATAAGCAAAATGGTGGTATTGCACCCGTTAATGAGAGTCATCTACCAGCTAATATTGCCCAGTAACACAAGCGATGGCATTCTACAGTGTGGTGTGGGCACCACACCTCAACCCCTGCTTACGTTGGTTCGCACATGGGTGGTCACCCACAGTGTGCTAGGTGCCGTATTTCAGGAATTGCACATGAGGGTTATATCCAGGGTTACTAACAGTCCCACCATCATGAAAAAAGCATGTCACCTCAGATAAAAATATAATAATAAAACATGTTACATAAGATGTGAATTACTGCTTATTAAACTAATCACTAAACATTAAATTGGATCTTTATTTTTGACCTTTATATTACTTGTATCTTTAATTTCTTAATAGAATATTCTTTATATTTGGCATTATTGAAAGATATATAAGTATTTCCATAATCAGTTATATGAAAATTAGTCTATTATGAAATCATTTCAGATGAATCTGAAATGATTCATCTGAATATGAAGCCTGGCTCCTTAAAACAGGATATGCCTTAAATCAAGAGATTTAGTAATGAAATGAAAATTTAGTAGAAATGAAAAATCAAAGGTAAATAAAGCAAAAAATTTCAGAGATCCAGTAATAACTATCCTCATTGCAGTCTAAACATCTCAAAAAGCATAATCACAGAATGCGATCTTCTCAGTGTATAGGAGAAGCCAAAAGATTAACAGTAAGCAAGAAAGGAAATTATCCCAACAAGGAATGTAATCTTAACTAAAACTTTGAATAACTAAAAGCTGGAACTTGAATTGTCCCCTAAGACAACATATAGTAATATCTCATCATAGCATTCCCACTTATCATGATCTTTTCTTCTGGCCCCAAGATCAGTTCTATAAAATTATGTGCATTTTTTATGGCTATAGTACTCCCATTTAAAATGCTTTTCCACTTATATCACATATTTTTAAGGTTCCAAGAAAGAATAAATCTTGATATAACCCCCTTGAGTTTTGGTTTTGGAAAAGGAATGATAAGACACCGAAGTGTAGTAATCATTATTAGTCTTTTATTTGATTAGAGGCCTGTGCGCTCTGGATTCATTATGGAACTAAAATTACTGTAACACAGAGTGAAAAATGATACAAAAATAGATTTTGACAAGTTTAATAATGGGAAATATACATATATTAGATTAGATATATACAAACAAAAATCTTTCGTTTGTTTTGTCAACCTTCCTCAGTTAAGCTGACAGTTAAGAATGGAGCATGAGGGCGTGTACTGCCAATCTTGTAAGTAAAGTGCGTGATTAACTGTTGGATGTTGAAGCCTGTGGCTGGAATGGGTGCGGACGTTGCCAGCATTTGTCAATAGTCAGGATTGCTGTTTCGATGATAGGGTGGACTTGACATCCACTGTTCCTGTTGACTGAGCATTTGATGTTCAACGATTCCAACTAGGCGCGTCGGCGATAGTGGCTGGACTTATCCACAATCATGACATCGCAATGTGAGTCAATATTGTGGTGGGTTGCCCAAACGTGTTCGGCAATAGCTGAGTGCTCCACATCCGCTAAGCGGATTGCTCTTTTGTGTTTGGAAAGGCATCTCCCAGTTTCCCCGATGTAGCAGCTAGTGCAGTCACGGCAAGAGATGTGGCAGACAATCCGCGTTGTAGTAAGGTGGGGATAGGTGTTTTTACCTTAGAGATGAGGAATCATAATTGTCTGCCTGGGAGTTGTATGCATTTTATCCCATGTGATTTTAAGACTCCAGAAACCTGTTGTGATAGGTTTGGGTAGTATGGGATAAAGGCGCTCGCGACTGAGTCATTACCTTGGATGTTTCTGTTGGTCGTTACATGGCCATGTGTCTGTAGGTCACACCTGTCAAAGGTATTGATGGGATAGCCACACCTCGTAAGATCCGCCTTGACTTTAACAATTTCGGTGTGCCTCTCTCATTTACAGAGCTAGAGTGTGTCCAGGCACTAGTTAGCAAGGTTCGTGCAGTGGCAAGAAGATGGCTATACGTGCGTGTGCTGACCGGAAGTTGGTAAATTGGCAAGCACACATTGGTTTACAAGCCGACCGGGCTAGCCGAGTGGGTAAAGTACCTGCCCGGCAACCCAAAGGTCGTGGGTTCGATTCCCGCCTCGGGCTTGGATCAAAAGTACTGCCAAAACCTTGGGAGGTGCAATATGGCCACAGAAGCCGATGCGCCAACAACTACCAAATCAAAAAAAAAAAAAAAAAAAAATTGGTTTACAATGGACAGTTGTCTTCAAGCGCATGCCCTCGTGCTGGACAAGGGTGCCTAAGTATGGTATGGTGTTGTCCGACTCTAGCTTGATGGTGAATTTTATGAAAGGTGACAGAGAATTGAGGTGGTCTAAGATTCAGTCACCTGAATTTCTGGGGATAACCACGAACACATCGTCCACGTAGCGACACCAAAAGGTAATGGGATCTGGTACATTTGTAAATGCACGACTCTAATTCCTCCATCACGATGTTTGCCGTGACTGAACTAACTGGGGAACCCATGGCTGTGCCGTGTACGTGTTGGTAAATGGAGTCGTTGAACATGATTGCACTGCCTGTTAAGTACAGTCTGAGGGCGGTGGAGATATCATCTGGTGTTAGTTTGGTTCTGCTGCCAAGGATTTGATCTTTATCTAAGAGATGCTTTGCAGATGTGATGGCAAGTTCTACTGGGATGGAGGTGAAAAGTGAAACAACATCAAATGATGCCACGATTTCATCTTTTGAGATGGATATGGTTCTGATCCGTTCTATGAATTCACTACTGTTAGAGATGGTGTTGGTGATCTTGCCTACTAGGAGAGAAAGGAGCCCCGAGACAAACTTAGCTAATTCATAGCTCGGTGAGCCACAACAGGAGACAATGGGTCTTAACGGTGTACTTTCTTTGTGAACTTTTGGTAGTCCGTAGAACTGTGGAACCTGGCAGTTGGAGGCACGTAGGTGATTGCGTGCCGATTCTGTTATTTTCTTCTGTTTAAGCCAACTGTTGACGAGGATGTTCACTTTCGACTCCCATCGTTCCAAAGCTTTGATGGGAGGAACGGGTTAAGGGTTGGTAAACAGAAGTGTCTTGCAAAAGCAGAAAGGCTTTTGTCTCGTAATCTGTTTGATTTGCTATGACTGTTCAACGTCCTTTATCTGCCGGTAGGATGACGATGGATGAGTCTTGTTTCAGTGTCTTAAGGGCAGAAATTTGTTTGTAGATGAGATTGGAAGAAGCAGGGCGAGCATGGTGCAAGTTGCTGCAGTTTGTATGTATCTAATCTAATATATGTATATTTCCCATTATTAAACTTGTCAAAATCTATTTCTGTATCCGTTTTCGCTTTGTGTTACAGTAATTTTAGTTTCATTGTCTTTTATTTGTGTGTCTGTATGTTCAACATAGCATCAATAAATTTCAAGAATGGCAATGTTATTATATTAATAATGTGTTTATTACATTTATACATAATACTCAAGATATATTTAGTTCAATTTAATAAAATCTTTTTAAAAATTCTTTTTATCAGCGTGTAAAGAATTATTGAAGGTGGCAAAAAAAAAACAGCAAGTGTCATATATTATGTACAGTTTTTCAACTTACATATAAACTGTTGCTTCATGGGCACTGCAAAAAAAAAAGCTAAACAATCAATGTTATCTACCAAAATGATGAAAAATGAAAAGCTACAGTTCCAAAAAGGGGAGGGAAGTAATATTTATAATGCTTTCCTCCTGCTTATATTGCTGTTTGGAGATAGTCTCTTTACAAGTACAATAAAAGGAGTTAATTGTATTCCAAATTCTGTTATTTCAAGTGACACAAGTATGGAATACTTGAACAATACAACCAAAGTAGACTATCAGATATCCACAAAAAGCAGAGAACAATATAAACACAAACATATGTAAAGGAGTGCCTGTGTGGCCTATTACGCATGCTCACTGACACGAAACAAAAACTGCCATTAAACACACTGTTCCCAATACCACCAAATACTGAATCCATGAAGCAAAATACGCTAAAGAGTAGTAGTAGCAGTGGCATGTGATGCAAGAAAGCAAGTGTATGAGCTTATGCAGCATCAGTCAAAAAAAAAAAAAAAAATCACACCATTCCCTCCAAATGCCTGTCCAGTTCCTCCTTAAATTTATTCAACTTATCAACTTTCACAATGACAGATGGAAGTTTGTTCCAGCAATTAATCACCTGCTGGCTAAAGGCAAATTTCCGCACATCTATTCTACATCTGTATTTTCTTAATTTGAATTTATGCCCCCTTAGGTTCGTAATCTGAACAAGTGGAAGGATCCCATCAGAATTCAGCGTGCTCAACCCATTCAAGGCCTTATATACCTCAATCAGATCACCGTACAGGTGCCTAGTCTCCAGCCACTGCAGTTTGCAGAACTTAAGCCTCTCTTGGTAAGAGGATCCCTTCATTCCCCTCACCAATCTTGTTGCCCTTCTCTGTACACGCTCAAGCAAATCTACATCCTTCCTAAAATGAGGCCTCCAGACCTGTACACAGTACTCAAGGCCTGGCCATTGCCTTATACAGAGGGATAATCACCTCCTTTTCCTTGCTGGCAAAATTCCTATATATCATTGACAAAACCCCATGACCTGCCCTGGAAGCCTGTCTGCATTGCTCAGAAAACTTCATATCTGACTGCACAATTACTCCCCCAGGTCTTTTTCATTTTCTACCACCTTAAGTGTAGTACCACACAGTTGGTACGTTTCTCTAGGATTACTTCTACCCATATGCAGTACTTTGCATTTGTCAAGGTTAAACTTCAGTTGTCACTTCTTAGCCCATCTGCCCAAATTATCTAGATCCTGTTGCAGTAGCACACTGCCATTACTGTCATTAACAACCCTGCCAACTTTGTATCATCTGCAAACTTCGACATTAAGCCTGATATACCTTCATCAATATCATTGATAAATATACAAAACAACAGTGGACCTAACACCGAACCCTGTGGGACTTCACTAATAACATTAGTCCAAGAAAAGCAGCACCCATTGATTACCACCCTCTGTCTTCTCCCACTTAACCATCCTTTTATCCATTGTAGCAACTTACCATTAATACCATTCTGCTCCAATCTGAACAATAGTCTTCCATGCACAACAGTGTCAAAAGCTTGTGGTCAAAAGTACCACAAGCATAGATCAGTGCAAGCTAAAGGTACTTCAAAACCTATTTAATGAATACTTTATGGGAACTATAGAAATTTCCACAACAATTTGAAAGATATCCATGGCTTCTTAACATAGTACAATCCAGTATGCTTCTGTTTGCAAGAAACAAGTCCCAGAAAAATGCATCACTAAAGTACTAAAAATATGTATACAGGAACAAATAGTACAGTACAGCTTAGTGAGCAGTTCTAGTAAACTCCAGTATACAGGCAGTCCTCGTATAGCATGATAGTTGTGTTCCTAGAAACCCTCGTGCAATGCAAAATCGTGCAATATAAACAACAGGCCCTATGGGAAAAATAGGGTTGGTGCCGACCACCCAAGATTGAACGCACATTTGTAACCAAAAAATTACCAAACACAATAAATACTTGTAATAAAATACTTACGTATTTTATTACTACTATTACTTAATAAAATATTGCTACTGATTTTGCTTCTATCGTAAGGAAACTTGTTTTTTGTTTGATTTTCTATCCAAACAGATGACAACCATTCCATCTCTTCCAATTCTTTGTCTTAATCTAATGGATTTTAATTACACTTTGAGTTGTTCCCTCTATGAAAGTTGTTTTTATTTTCTCTGCATTCTTTGTAATTCTCGGTGTTGCCTCATTTAGGTCTGTAGCATGTGCAATATCACATGGTCTTTCATTTCGCTCAAAGCGTTTCACAGTTTCATATTTTTTCGCTATCAACAGTGGCGGACTGGCCATAAGCCTTACCAGGGAAACCCCGGTGGGCCGGAGGCCGGTGTGATTTTGGCCATAAACCATAGTATGAGGCCACTATAAATTTTCCTGGGTAAGAATTTTTGATCCAGTCCGCCTCTGTTTATCGATATTGCTTTTTTTTTTTTTTTCTCTCTGAATCTGCAGTGTCTTCACCAGGATGCTCTCTTTTCACACCTTTTTAAGTATTTCACTCATTTTTAGGGAATAAAGCACAATTACAAAACGAGGAGGCGCGCTTGATACACATAAACAAAGCTGTGCGCGTGTAGCAACTGAATAAACAACACCGTAAAGGCAGAGATACACTATTAAACACCTCACATTTTACTAAAGCACATTTCTAGGGGTTACTACCATAAAACAATAAAAACAATTTCCAGTTGCATTTCTGTTAGTGGAATCTGTTATAAACTGGTAGTAAACTCGATCTAATTGCATTTGCGATTATATCGATAGCTGGAATTGTGTTGCTTTTTACGTTATTATGGTGAAATATGTTTCCCCTTCACTGATATAAAACACATAAACACATTTTCAGAATCTTCTCATCATTCCTATCGTGTTGCGTTCAGTTGAGGTTATTCCGCGTTCGACTGCCATTTCTTGTAAACACAAAGGCCTGAAAAACAAGATGCATGGTATTTCAGAGACTGCTGGGAGCGATTGCGGTACAAGTAAACACATGGGTTGTGTTAGGGTAGCTAAGAATAGAAACAGGTGCAGGTATACTTGCGTGTACACCAATGCTAGGAGTTTAGTAAATAAATTTGAGGTATTGCTCAAAACATCAAAGGCAGATATTGTTGGGATATCAGAGATGTGGTGTCACACAGATATAAGGGATGCAGAACTGCAATTTGGGGAGTACAATGTCTACAGAAAGGATAGACAGGATAGGAAGGGGGGAGGGGTTATGCTATTAGTTAAGAAACACATAAAAACCAAGGAAGTGAAGCCAGTCGACATCGCCGGACAGTGCAGTGTTGAGTCAGTTTGGTGTGACATAAGCATTGGGAGATCAAAATTGAGAGGAGTGTGCTATAGGCCTAATGACTCTGATGAGTATAATAAGGAACTGTACAGGGAAATAGAGTGGGCCAGTAAATCAGAGAGTCTTATAATGGGAGATTTTAATTTCCCAGATATTGACTGGAATTTGGGGGCTTTTGTGGATTTATTGGATGATTGTTTTCTACATCAGCATGTTCGGGAGGCAACTAGAGGGAGTAATACTCTTGATTTCATTATCAGCAGTGATTCTTCATGCATTAAGAATCTGCAGATAAATGAACCACTAGGTGGCAGTGATCACAGTGTGCTGAAGTGGGATTTACTCAAAGAGGTAACTACCATTAGGGGTAAAGGGAAGGGTTATTGCTTCCGTAAAGGCGACTATGATGGACTGAGACGGTATTTAAATTCTATACAGTGGGACCAACTGATGATGTTACCAACAGCAAATTCAAAATGAGAAGCATTCAAAGAACTTATCTTGGAAGCTACTAGGCTTTACATACCAACTAAGAAATATTGTTCAAGGTTTAGGCCAAAATGGATGTCAGATGAACTAATGAGGCATATGGCAGAGAAGCAAAATGCATGGGACACTTACAAATTAACACATGACACAGAAGCCTATGATAGATACAAGTTGATATGCAACCAAGTTACAAAGGAGGTTAGGCAGGCGAAGGCAGATTACGAGAAATCCTTGGCAAGGGATGCAAAGAAAAACAGCAAAGAGTTCTTTACTTATGTAAACTCTAGAAGGAAGGGGATGAATCAGATTGGTCCACTTGATATTGATGGGTCAACTGTTGATGATCCTGCTCAGGTACCTAACAAACTAAATGAATATTTTGCATCGACATTCACACATGAGGAGTTATTCAGCAAGGGGAATGCCAGAGGTGTATTCAACTCTAGCAGTAAGCTACAGAATCTTGAAATAACTGGGAGTAAAGTGGAGGAGAAACTGTTGAAGATAAACACAAGAAAGGCACCCGGGGTGGATGGGATCTATCCAGTTATATTAAAGGAGGCAGCAAAGGAAGTAAGCAAACCCTTAGCCATAATTATGAGAGCTTCTTTGGACTCAGGGGAGGTACCCATAGACTGGAAATGTGCAAATGTGACCCCAATTAACAAAGGAGGATCAAAGGCTGACACAAGTAATTATAGACCTGTGAGCTTAACTTCTGTTCCAGGAAAATTAATGGAGGCACTGGTTAAAGAAGCACTGCAGGATCATTTAGACAAGACTTCAGTTATAGCTCAGACACAGCATGGTTTTGTTAAGGGGAAGTCTTGCCTGACCAACTTGATTGGATACTATGATGCAGTCACAAAAGAACTGGATGCAGGGAATAACTTTGATATTATATACTTGGATCTTAGAAAGGCTTTTGATACTGTTGCACATGGAAGACTGCTACACAAATTGGAGCAGTGTGACATTGGAGGCAAATTGCTGCTATGGATAAAGGGGTGGTTGAGGGGGAGAAGACAGAGAGTGGTAATCAATGGACACTGCTCATCGTGGACTAATGTTATTAGTGGAGTCCCTCAGGGCTCAGTGTTGGGTCCATTATTGTTTTCTGTATTTATAAATGATATTGATGATGGTATATCAAGCTTAATGTCCAAGTTTGCAGATGATATAAAGGTTGGCAGGGTTGTCAAGGACACTACTGACACTATGCTGCTGCAACAGGATCTGGAAAGGTTGAGCAGATGGGCTGAGAGGTGGCAAATGAAGTTTAACATTGACAAATGTAAAGTGCTACACATGGGAAACTACACTGACAGTGGTAGAGAATGAAAGGGACTTGGGGGTGCTTGTGCAGGCAGATATGAAGTTCTCTGAGCAGTGCAGACGGGCTGCAAGAGTAGCTCATGGAGTATTGTCAATGATATACAGGAATTTTTCCAGCAGGGATAAGGAGGTGATTATTCCATTGTATAAGGCAATGGTCAGGCCACACCTAGAGTACTGTATACAGGTCTGGAGGCCTCATTTCAAGAAGAATGTAGAGCTGCTGGAACGAGTACAGAGAAGGGCAACAAGATTAGTGAATGGAACAAAGGGGTGCTCTTACGAAGAAAGGCTTAAGTTTTGCAAATTACAGTGTCTGGAGACTAGGCACCAGCGAGGTGATCTGATAGAAGTGTATAAAGCCTTGAATGGTTTAAGCATGCTCAATGCTGATGGGATTCTTCCTCTAGCTCAGAAAAATCACCTGAGAGGGCATAAATTCAAATTGAGGAAAGACAGATGTAGGATAGACGTGCGGAAATTTGTCTTTAGCCAGCGGGTGGTTGGTTGGTGGAACAGACTTCCATCCCTTGTGGTGGAGGTTGATAGCCTAAATAAGTTTAAGGCTCAGCTGGACAGGTATTTTGAACGAACAGAGGGGTGAAGTGGTAGTGGGTTTTTTTTTTTTTTTTTTGGCTGATGCTGCATAAGCTTGCTTTCTTGCATCAAATGCCTCTACTAATTCTAATGCTAAAGGCGAATCGTGCATAAGCGAATTTGGTTCGTGTTTTATAAGATATCGTTCCCCTATTTATAAATCGTGTATGATCGAATTCGTGTAATGTATACACATGTTATACGAGGACTGACTGTACCTACTGTTTTGAGCTCCTTATGAACCAGCCTAGAAGCCTTAGCAGTATGCATTTCAGTAAACTTTCATTTAATGATAAGTTTTCATTTATCTGCTCTTTATAGTTACTATCTTCCAAATGAAGATAAAAACTATGAGGAACTAGAAGACTTAGTAGATCATCACGATATTGTATGGGAGACAGGTACCCATTGTCTATAGTAGGGGGAATGCACCTTTTCCTACTCGCAATCTCTAAATTTAGATGACAATGATGTGCAACCCCCCATCTATTTGCCTAGGGAATAATATGAAAAATATGTCATTTATAGGTTTTGAATAGTTTATCATATTCATACAATGAAGATCATACAGTATAAAGAACAGAAAACTCTCTCTCACACTTTACTGTCTGCACATTTAACTGAAAATGCCACATCCATGAAATAGACCAAAGAGTTACAGTAACAGTCATCATAGACAGAGAATAAGGTCAGAAGGGTTATCCTGATTGTTCAACTACATTTTATTTATTGTATAAATAAAATGTATTTGAACTACAAGGAGTGTTGCCAGTTAAAGAATTTTGGAAAGAAATAAGACAAACAATATTTTATCGTTCGGCACGACATTATAGTTCCTATAATGCCACACGATATGATAAAAGTAATATGTTTGGGTATGATTTCTTTTTCAATATTCCTTAATTGGCAACAGTCATGCCTCCAGGTTGTGCACCCCTGCTTTGTAGGGAAAACAATGTAGACAAAAAAACTGAACATTCATGAAATACATATACAGGTAACCCTCGTAAACACAGTTATTAGTTTCCTAATTCTATTTAATTAGTATTTCCTAATTAGTATTTTCTAGGAAATTAGTATTTCCTATAAATTAGTATTTCCTAATACTAATTCAATGGAAAGGTTCGGTGAAACACAAGTAGTTGCTCTTGACATCTCAAAGGCTTTTGATCATGTTTGGCATAAAGGTCTTCTAAACAAGCTTCCATCTTATGGTTTGCCAACTGTTTTTAGTAATTGGTTATCCAGTTTTCTCTCTGATCGCTCACTGAGGGTGATGGTAGATGGCTCTCTGTCTTCTAACTTCTCCACTAATGCCGGTGTCCCCCAAGGTTCAGTTCTTTCCCCCACTCTTTTCCTCTTGAATATTAATGACCTTCTTCCATTGACTGGAAATCCTATCCATAGTTTTACCGATGATAGCACATTGCATTCCACTTTCCATTTTGAGAAACCTTGTCCTGCTCAATCAGCATCAAGTTCTCGAAAATCTGCTGCCAATTCCTTAAATGCTGATCTTCAGGTAATTCTCCAGTGGGGCAAAGACAACTTAGTTGATTTCAACCCTTCTAAAACTCAGTCTTGTCTTATATCTCACAAAAAGGATTCTTCTGCTCCTATGCTTATCTTTAGTGACACTCCGATTTCTAGGCAAAATGATATATCTCTTTTGGGGATTACCCTGACTTCTAATCTCTCTTGGCACAAGCACATTACAAATATTGCTTGCTCTGCATCTAAAAAACTTGGTTTTCTCTTTCACTCTCGGCGTTACTTTTCTTCCAAACAGCTGCTCACTCTGTATAAATCGCAAATCCGCCCTGCCATGGAATATTGTTCCCACATCTGGGGTGGTGCCCCCAAAACCTCTCTCAGGCTTCTTGATTCCATTCAGAAGAGGGCAGTTAGGTTAATTAATGATTCATCTCTAACAGAGTCTCTCCACTCGCTTTCTCATAGACGTACTGTTTCTGCTGCATGCCTCTTCTACAGATACTTCCATGGGCACTGTTCTTCTGAATTGGCTTCTACAATTCCCGCTCTCTCTTTCAAAACAGTCCGAACACGTGCCGCCACCAGCCAACATCCATTTACTGTCCAGCTTCAAACCCACAGAACCAACTTTTCATCTTCCTTATTTATTCATTCAACTGCCGTTTTCTAGAACAACCTTCCTTCATACGTATTTCCTGAAAATTACAATCTACAGAAGTTCAAGTCCAATGTCAACAATTATCTTCTTTCGTCTTTTCAACCTCCAATCCAAGCACGGTACTAAGTACTATAGGTTCCAATACCTCTTGTGTTTGGGGTTCTCATAAAAAAAAAAAAAAAAAAAAAAAAAAAAAAAAAAGTTTCCTGTAAAATGTCGTGTTGTGCGAAACCGTGTTATGCGGTACTAAGAAAAAGTACAAAAGGGGTGGTTACGTTCCAAAAGCTAACAAAAATACACTATTCTAGATTTTGTGTATCTTCTGTTCTCTTTAAAAAAAATCAGTAATCTGGGTTTGTTTGCTTTTGTTTGATAAATCTTTGTGAATTTCGTCATATGAAGTGCATTTTTGAAGCTCCCTTTTGAACTTTGGGGGCTCTTTTCATTTAAAAATCTGCATTCAAAAAACAAGATTCTAATTGCTCAGCAAACTTTATGCCTTCCCCTATGCTTTTTAGTGTAGAATTTACATCTGCGATATCATCATCTGAATTGATTTGATTTTACCTCCGATGCCATTTACATCAAATTTGCTATGCCAGCTTCTTTTTCTACCAGTAATTCTTGAATGCCTTCAGTAATCATATCTTTATTTTTTTAGGAGCATCAGTGACTAAGGCCATGTTACTCTGTGTATATTGTCTATAAATTGCATGTGTCCTCAGGTTGATTTTCTATTTTACTGGATGAAAAACCTGAGTTTCCAGGAGGGAAAAAACCATGCTGCCCAAGCCCAACTTCCTGACCCATAAAAATTCCTCCCTTCATCAACGTGATTCGAACGCAGGTCTTTTCCAGCCAGTGTGGGGAGGAGGACGATTCTGTTAACTGTGCTACCCACTAGGGCTTCAATAGGCATATCATCAAAACCTTCCCCCTCCTACCGACGTAACAATTTCTACTATTGCACCAATTCCATTTTCTGCCCATTCAATCATATTTCCTGAATGAACTGACTCTGGCCGTACATTTTTTCACACGCATTTAACGTTGACGGTTTTACTTCTTTCAGCGATAAAGCTATGATTCTGATACAGTCCACAATTGAGAAATATTTCCAAGCCTCCATTACTTCAATAGATTGGGAATCAATTTTTTCCAAAATCCATTGTAACGATTTTCTGATGGAATGAGCTTTAAATAGTTGAATGAAGGAAGTTGTATTAACCCATTACAACTGTGGCGGTAGGAACATAACTTCAATGTGTGGATGACTTAAATCTTTTGGATGGCCTGCTGTGCTATCCAATAGTAATAAAACTTTGAAATCTAGATTTTTCCACAAGTTCAATAGCACAGAATGTAACATGGGAATTTCCCAACAAAAAAAATATAGGGATTTCTCAATATATATATATATATTTTTTGCTAAGGTAAAGAAAGCCAACATGAGAACAACGAGAAACGTCAGATAACTTGTGCAGAAAATTAGTTTCCCAATACCAAACTCTAGCGCTGCTCGCTCGGTAAACAGACGTTAGGTGTTATTAGTCTGGTGCCAAAACCGAGAAGGATATATTGATTGACAGGTAGGCGTGGCAAACGATGAAATGATTGGTGGTGGGTGTGACAGATGACAAGCTACTGTATAGTCATTGGTTGGCATTATAATGTTATTATTATTATTAGCCATATGGTGCAAGGAAGCCTAAGGCTTATGCTGCACCAGCTAACAAAAAAAAAAAAAAAATTTCTGAATTACCCTGTGAGAGAGAGAGAAAGAGAGAGAACAAGAGAGAGTCAGAAGTAGAAAGGAATCACCAAGAAAGAAAAGAAATGATGATATCCAGCTCAGGACTCTGGGTGTGCCAAGTCCATACTCAGTCTTTACTCACAAATGTGTATTTGTGAGTAAAGAACGGTGCATAACAGTTTGTGATGAATGGTAAACAGGTAATAGCAGCGATGAATCTTTTAAAGATGGAAGAAATTTGTAAGGAAAATAAAATGTTGGTTGATTTTTTGATGAAAACTAAATTAATAAAAGTATCGTTCTGTTCATTTTTATGTTCTTTATTATGTTTTTTTCTGATTATTAACAGCAGATTTTTGGAGTTCGTGAGTGTTTTTACTATATTGTTGATTTAGGTTTGGTTACGAAAAAAAGGAAAAGGTTTCTTTATTTTTCGTTATATTTCATAACCTGACCTTAAATGGTAGGTTAGGAAATAACAGAAAAGGTTTCCTTATATTTCATGACCTAACCTCAAATGTTAGGTTAGGAAATAATAGGAAAAGGAAGAAAGATTCTTTATATATATATATTTTGAATAGCTATTGAGGTGTTGATTGATATGTGTGTATCCGCACGAGTGTCTTGAAAAATATAAGTACAGTAATAAACAATTAATATTTTGTTAATAAACAATTTATGCGCTAGTCCACCCATGATTCTAAAGAAAAAAGGTTGGGTTACCTCCTCCATTTTGGGAGGGGTTCAAGTTCCCATGGGATTCAAGTGGAGGTAACCTGACCTTTTTTCACCATTATGGAAAGTGTTCATTAGGTTATGTGCGATTAGGTCAAGTTACCATTAGTGCTTCTGAGTGCTACTAATGTGATACTAAACCAATGTTATCATGTGTTGTGTTTGCACATCAATCAGTACATGTTTGCCATGCCTACTTGTCAATCAATATATCGTTCTCAACTTTGCTCCAGACCGATAACTCCTCCTGTCTGTTTGCCAAGCAAGCAGTGCTAGAGTGCCGTATCGGGAAACTAATTTTCCGTTTAAGGTATTCGACGTTTCTCATCGTTTTCGTGTTGGCTTTCTTTACCTTTGCCTTTTTTTTTTTTTTTTTTTTTTTTTGACTAGCGAGTCAACAGCAGGGATTCAAAAAGTGGAAAAGTTGAAAAATTACATCCAACATAATAGCAAGGTTTTCCCTGCACAAAAGCTAAAAAATACCCTGTTATGCAAGGTTTACCGAAATTCTCTGTGTTTGAGCGAAACCGTGTTATATAAATACCGTGTTGTGCGAGGATTGCCGCAATTTATCAATCGTGTTAGAGCGAAACTGTGTTATATGGGGGTTCCTGTATATTACTATAGTCAGTACATTTTTTTTTTCATTGATGTGTTAGAGCAAAATTGATGAAAAATTTGGAATCCACATCTAAAATTGATTTACTTGTTTGCATTAAAAAACAAAATAAAAAAACACACATTCACATTTTTAAACATTTTTGAGTGTAATTTATTTTAAATAAAATTAAATGAGTATAAACATATGCTTATTTAATTAATAAATAAGTGTTGTGGAAATAAATGAGGCCATTAACTACTACTGTTAGGCTGGCTGCTTTATTAGTGATACCTATTTAGTATAATATAAGATTAATGTTATATATGGCATTAATCTAATATTTAATTTGTTATTTTTGTCATTATTAATACTATGATGATGCTGTATTAATATGCATTTAGCTCTAGTAATAACATTACTATATAAGGGAAATTATGTGTAATGTGTAACTCAATTATACTGTTCTTCATTTTTATTAACACCTTGCTTACAAATGAATCGGGCATAATCAAAATTTCAGGTCCGCCAAATCCAGATAATGTACCAGATGATGGAAAGTTAAAAAGTGAAATAATGGTTAAAGATAATCGACGTTATTATCTGGATTTGAAAGAAAATTCACGTGGCAGATTTTTAAGAGTAAGTTTTTTTAGCATGTTTTGCATGCCACTTATGCAGCTTTAAATTTTGTGGTTTTCATTTCTGTTGCATTTTTCACCTAAAAATAACAAGATGATATCTGTTAGGTTTAGCTTTTAATTTTTTTAAATGTACATTTAACAGCAAGCCTTTTCCCTATTAACTATTAGCATATTGGTGGATACATTGTGAAGGAGACTACTTCGAAAAAGCTGGTAAGCCTCATCATTTCCCAAAATTTAGTTTAGTCCCTGAACACTTTGATCACACCTTATGCATAAAGGGGAAACAGAAGAAAGTGAAAATGAAAAAAGTGAAAAGATATTTATGGACAAGGGCCACTGATAGACAGAAAGTACCCAATGACCATAATGAATATAAATGATATTAAAAGAGCAAAGAAATATAGAAAAAAGAGTAAAGACAGGAACAGAGTGAATAATTATATAGAGTAAAGAAATGAAAGAAAGAAATTACACTATAAAAAAAAATTATACACAAATGTACAAATAAAAATAGATAAATATATTGTCACATATCGCACAATCTGTATTGTAATCATGAGTCAACCAACCTTGTATTTTTGTGCATCAGAATTGCACAAAAAGAAAACAATATAGCGCCTCTGTTTCTAATGCAAAGCACTTTCCAAAGCAAAGTACCATTAAAAAAGGAATTTTTCAATAAAATTAAGAATTTGAAATATAAAAGCCAAAAGGAGATAAATATGGATGTGGACACATAATGCAGACATGTGGTTCACACTTGACTTGACAGAGGAACAAAAGGAAAATATATGGACAAAGTAGTAAAGGTGCTTACCTAACTACACTGTCAGTTAGGCAAGTTCTTTTACTGTTTTGTCCATGCATTTTCCTTTTTTTCCTCTATCGAGTCAACCATGAATCATATGCCTCCATTATGTATAGCATTTTCATAATAAATTATATGCATATTAGTTGATTATGAAATCAGCATAGTTGAAAACTGAAGAAAAAACAAAGAGAAGACATTGGAGGTATTCAATCTGATGTTATCAAAACTTAATGACAGTACTTTTCTCACTAGGGCAATAATTTGCTTTCTCTTTCTCTCAAAAATAATCTATTATGTTCTTGTTTATACTTCGACATGACCACCAAGTTAGTGGAGTTTACAATAACTCATACAAATGTAAATCATATTTAGCAGTCACGGGCTTGAGCCCTGGTCCACTCAAAGAGCGTGTATTACTGCACTCGAACTATTGACCACTCAGCTACGTCAGGCCTAAGAAATGTTCTTGTTTATACTCCAGCACGACCACCAGTCAGTGGAGTTTACAATAAATCAGTCAATAGAAATGTATATTGTATTTAGCAGTGAAGGGCTTGAACCCCGGACACTCGAAGAGCATGTGCTACTGCACTCGCACTCCTGACCACTCAGCTACATCAAGCCTTTATCATAACCTAATTTCCATATAATTGATTATGAAAAAACAATATTTGATTATTTCAATTATGATTCATGATTAGCATTAGTAGAGACACACACGATGCAAAAAAAGCGAGCATATGCAGCATCAGCCAAAACAAAAAAAACAAAAAAAAACTTCCATTTCACCCCTCCAATTGTTCCAAATTGCCTGTCCAGCTCAGCCTTAAATTTATTTATGCTATTAGCTTCCACAACAAAAGATGGAAGCCTGTTCCACCACTGGCAAAAGGCAAATTTCTGCACCTCTATTCTACAACTATCTTTCCTCAATTAGAAACTGTGCCCCCTCAGGTTCTTATCCCATCAGCATTCAGCTTGCCCAACCCACTCTGTGGGATGGTTTAGGATAACTAGGAATAGGAATAGAAGCGTGTATGCTTGCATGTATACCAATGCTAGAAGTATAGTAAATAAATTTTATGAATTTGAACTGTTGGTCAAGACATCAAAGGCAGATATTGTTGGGATAGCAGAGACGTGGTGTCACACAGATATAAGGAATGCAGAACTGGAATTTGGTGAGTACAATGTGTACAGAAAGGATAGACAGGATAGAAAGGGAGGAGGTGTTATGCTGTTAATTAAGAAAAACATAAAATCAAAAGAAGTGCACCCAGTTGATATAGATGAACAGTGCACTGTTCAGTGTTTGGTGTGACATAAGCACTGCAAAAGCAAAAATAAGAGTAGGAGTGTGTTATAGGCCTAAGGACTCGAATGAGTACAATGAACAGTTGTACTGAGAAGTAAAGTGGACTAGTAAATCAGAATGTCTTATAATGGGTGATTTTTAACTTCCCAGCTTTTGACTGGAACTTGTGGGTTGGTCACTTGCACACTAGTAAGACTTTTTCGGATTTATTGGATGATTGTTTTCTGCAGCAGCATGTTTGAAAGGCAACCAGAGAGGGTAATACTCTTGATCTGGTAATCAGCAGTGATCATTCGTGTATTAGGAATTTGCAGATAAAGGAACCACTAGGTGACAGTGATCAGAGTGTACTGATGTGGGATTTACTTAAAGATATAATTACCATCGGGGGTAAAGGAAAGGGTTTTTGCTTCCCTAAAGGTGACTGCAGTAGTCTCAGACAGTTTTTAAATTCTGTGTAGTGGGATCAACTGATGATGTTACCAACTGCAAATTCTAAGTGGGAAGCATTCAAGGATGTAATCATGGAAGCAACTAAAAGTTTCATACCTATTAAGAAATATTTTTCAAGGTTCAGGCCTAAATGGTTGTCAAATGAGATAACGAGACTCATTGTAGAGAAGAAAACTGCATGGGATGTATATAAATTATCATGCACACAGAAGCCTATGGCAGATATAAGCTAGTCTTTAATCAAGTCACAAAGGAGGTTAGGCAGGCAAAGGCAGATTACGAGAAATCTTTGGTAAAGGATGCTAAGAAAAATGGCAAGGATTTATTTACTTATATAGTTAACTCCGGAGGCTCACATCAGGTTGAGTATGAGCTTGGCACACCCAGGGTCCTGAGCTGGATTTCATCATTCTTCTCTTTTTGGTGATTCCCTTCTACTACTCTCTCTCAGGGTAAATCGGGAATATTTTTTTTTGGCTGGTGCAGCATAAGCCTCAGGCTTTCTTGCACCATATAGCTAATAATAATAAACTCTAAAAGGAAGGGGCGCCTCTGTAGCCAGGTGGGAAGGAGCAGCAGCACGTAGCACACGCTTCTTGATTAGACCGGGGTTCGAGCCTGTGACCACCAAATACGGAGGATGTGGAAAGGTCAGGGAATAACCACTGCATATCCCGGAGCAATATGGCCTTAGGTTTTTGCTCCTAAAAAGCAAATAACAAACAAACATCTAAAAGGAAGGGGATGAATCTGATTGGTCGACTTGATATCAATGGTTCGACTGTTGATGATCCTGCTCAGATAGCAAACAACCTGAATAAGTATTTTGCATCTACATTCACATGTGAGAAGTTATTCAGGTTTGAAAATGCCAGAAGGTTATCAAATTGTAGCAAGGTGCTTAATGATTTTGTAATAACTGAGAAGAAAGTAGAGGAGAAATTAGCATTAGCATTAGTAGCGGCATTTGATGCAAGAAAGCAAGCTTATGCAGCATCAGCCAAAAAAAAAAAACCCAATTCCACTTCACCCCTCTGTTTGTTCAAAATACCTGTCCAGCTGAGCCTTAAACTTATTTAGGCTATCAACCTCCACCACAAGGGATGGAAGTCTGTTCCACCAACCAACCACCCGCTGGCTAAAGGCAAATTTCCGCACGTCTATCCTACATCTGTCTTTCCTCAATTTGAATTTATGCCCTCTCAGGTGATTTTTCTGAGCTAGAGGAAGAATCCCATCAGCATTGAGCATGCTTAAACCATTCAAGGCTTTATACACCTCTATCAGATCACCTCGCTGGTGCCTAGTCTCCAGACACTGTAATTTGCAAAAGGACGTAGATTTGCTTGAGCATGTACAGAGAAGGGCAACAAGACTAGTGAGGGGAATGAAGAGATCGGGATCCTCTTACCAAGAGAGGCTTAAGTTCTGCAAATTGCAGTGTCTGGAGACTAGGCACCTGCGCGGTGATCTGATTGAGGTGTATTAGGCCTTTAATGGGTTGAACACGCTGAATTCTGATGGGATTCTTCAACTTGTTCAGATTACGAACCTAAGGGGGCATAAATTCAAATTGAGGAAAGACAGATGTACAATAGATGTGCGGAAATTTGCGTTTAGCCAGTGGGTGGTTAATTGCTGGAGAAAACGTCCATCTGTTGTTGTGGAAGTTCATAGGTTATATTAATATAAGGAGGAACTGGACAAACATTTAGAGGGAATTATTTTGTAAAATTTTTTTTTTTTTTTTTTATGGCTGATGCTGCATAAGCTCGTAAACTTGCTTTCTTGCATCACATGCCACTACTACTACTACCCTTGATGGTAGTTACCTCTTTGAGTAAATCCCACTTCAGCACACTGTGATCACTGCCACCTAGTGGTTCCTTTATCTGCAGATTATTAATGCATGAAGAATCACTACTGATAATCAGATCAAAAGTATTACTCCCTTTAGTTGCCTCCCGAACATGCTGCTGTTGAAAACAATCATCCAATAAATCCACAAAAGCTTTGCTAGTTTGCTAGTGACCAACCCACAAGTTCCAGTCCCATTATAAGACACTCTGATTTACAGGCCCTCTCTATTTCTCGGCCCAATTGCTCATTATACTTGTCAGATTCATTAGGCCTGTAACACACATCTACTCTCATTTGTCCTTTCCCAGTGCTTATGTCACACCAAACAGCTCAACATTGCATTTTCCCCCAACATCAATTGGATGCACTTGATTAGATTTTATGTGTTTCTTAACTAACTGCATATCCCCTCCTTCCTTCCTGTTCTCTCTATCCTTTCTATACACATTGTACTCCCCAAATTCCAATTCCGCACTGCTTATGTCTTTATGAAACCACGTCTCTGATATCCCAACAATACCTTCCTCTGATGTCTTCATTAGCACTTCAAACTCATCATTAACTAAAGTCCTAGCATTGATGTACATGCAAGTATACATGGACCTGTTTCTACTCTTAGTTACCCTAACACAGCCCATGTATTTACTTCTTCCACTATGACTCCCAGCAGTCCTGGTAATCCCCATTGCCTTGCTTTCCAGGCTGCTGCTCAATTACATTTCAATAGAAACAGTGCAAGAATCACTTTCATCTCTGCCAGCAGCTACTGTTAATCTATTAGTCTATGTATCCCCCCCAAGCTAGCAGTTTTCCAACCCGCCTAACTCTGCCTCGATAGCATCAGCAAATATTCTTGCACCCTTTCTATTTAAGTGTGTCCCATCCCTGTAGAAGCAGTCTCTCCTGTTAACAAGCACAGACCAGACTGAGAAAAATTCTACCCCTTGAGTCTTGCACAATCTCTCCAGGGCCGAATTGATTGCCTATCATATCTAGGCAGAATTGCAGACACTTTCAAATTCAACCCTAACTCATGGCTTTTTTTCAACATTGACCTGTTCTTGTTAAGTAATTCTGCAGGTCTCCTACTCTTAATATCAGTGCTAGTGTTACAACAATATCACCCTTTGTGCCCTTAAAAGATGATATCTGCTCTACAATGTCATCAACCTTTGTCCTTGGCAGACATACCCTGGTCCTGTTCCACCTATCCTTTTTGCACAATATGTTCCTCATTTCCCTTACAATAGTCACCGACACCAACTAGTTCATTTAGGTCCAGTGCATTCTGCCTTTGGGGTTGCCGCTGTGTTGCATGATGTTCAAGTGCAAGCACTGTCATTGATGTGGCCAGCTGAGAGGTTGATGGTCTCCTCAGTTTAAATCCTTTGAGGGCATCCACCCTGTACTTCAAGCTCTCGTATAGGCCCATAACAACGCTGAGTTGGCACCTGAGTTCCTCACACTCCTTACCTCGTGCACCCACAAAGACATTCCCCTTGGCAATATCATGTCCCGTTTGTGATTGCTTCACAAACATCAAACAAGCAGTGCATTTCAAAAGGCTGTGATTCAGAGGACAACCACCCTTCTCAGTTCTCCCCTGAGCCATAGCACTCCCATTAGTTTGAGCCTTTTGCTTTACTGCTCTGGTCTCAGTCATGATTTCTATTCAATTTCAAATAAAATACCAATACAAAATATAAAGCCGACCGGCCTAGCCGAGTGGGTAAAGTACCTGCCCGGCAACCCAAAGGTCGCAGGTTTGATTCCCGCCTCGGGCTTGGATCAAAGTACAGTAAACCCCCGCTATTCGCGGGGGTTACGTTCCTGAGAAATGTCGCGAATACTGAAAACGCGAATACAGTACTGAGTTATGGCTCCCATAGTAATAAAGGGGTTCCGTTCCAAAGTATGAAATGTATAAGAAAAACTAGTCTAAAATTTTGTCTATGTATGTATTATATGTACCTTCATAATGACTATGTACATAGACAGTACATAGTGAAATGCAAGCATATGGCATCGAAATGAAAATAAGAAACAATTTAATATTAAATGTAATATTTATTAGAAATTTCAAACCAGCGTCTTTGCTAGCTAAAAAAACTTATCCCGCCAGTGCTATCACCAGTTTCTCCAAAGTGTTGATAAAAGAGTTTTTTGCCTTTTCACGAATGATGAGTGAACTTAACGGAATTTTATTTTGAGTTCGGTCTTCTATCCACAGATTTAAAGCTTTTTCCATTTTTTATAATTTAACATCACGAGTTACAGAGCAAATTTTTGAAGCAATTAGCGCGTTTTCACGGACACTACGGCGGATTTTTTCTTCCAATTTTTTGATTGATCGTACCGTTGACTCATTGATTTTATAATGTTTTGCCACTGAGGAGACACTTTCACCATTAGAAATTTTGTCTAATAACTCAATTTTATTCGCTAATGTCATCACCTTCTTTGATATTTTCACATTTCTCTTGTTATTTGTAGCCATATTTTTGTAGGGGTTAGAAAGAACTTGTCCACAATAAAGTCACTTTCTTCCGTTAACACACTCGAAAAAGTCTGTTTTACACTGCAAAACGGTAGATTTATCATTTTTGTAAGCATATCAATTTATAAATTGATAAATTTATTCAATTTATAAGCATATAAATTAAAAGCAAACGACGAAACCTTCCATGACAAGCGCATAACACATACTGAACAAGGATTAGCGAGAAACATCGACGCTGGCGATTTTGTCACCCCTCTCCCCCCACCCACTGAGCGCTGTTTTGACCGGGAAAGATAATTTTAGCCACGCCCATGTTTTTTTATGGCGGAAAATATTCACGGCGCTTTAAAATTCACATTTTTTTTAGGTTTCATTTTATATTAAATCGGCGATCGCGAATACGCGAAACCGCGAATACAGATACCGCGAATAGCGGGGGTTTACTGTACTGCAAAAACCTTGGGAGGTGCAATATGGCCACAGAAGCCGATGCGCCAACAACTACCAAATCAAAAAAAAAACAAAAAAAAAAATATATATATATATAACTCTAAACTTATATCCCAATGCAGTTATAAGACTATATATATGTATTTCAGTATCGAATATTATCTCCGAGTTATGTTATGACTTTCTTATCTCCTGTCAAGTTATATTTATTAATTTATAATGTTACGTTTGTAAAAACTAGGTCGTTATATGTATTTAGTTAAAAAAGTACCATTTAATTGACAATGAAATTTAATAAGATTAGTAAATTTTATTGATTAATTGATACTACTGTACTTGCTATCTAGTTTTCTGTTAAACCTTACGCTATCTAGTTTGGGGTACACGTTGTATTGTATAACAATGGTGGCTAGTTACAAACTGTAAATCTACGGACACAAAGTATTAATTACTTTCAAAATCACAATATCTAAATTCAAAATAAACCACGGAGTTTGACTAGCCTATAAGCTACATATAGAAAATAATTTTATCTAACAATTAAATCAATAAACTGGCTAAATATAGTTAAAAACTTAGCATTCGTGGGAGCTGCAAAACTTGGCCATATACCAACCTATACTACTCATTATAAGCTATTACCGTTACTGTTACTTCCATTATAAGATAATCTGATTTACTGGCCTGTATTTCTCTGTACAGTTGTTCATTGTACTCATCAGTCTTTAGGGCTATAACATACTCCTACTCTCAATTTTGCTTTCCCAGTACTTATAGCATTAGCAGAAGCATATGATGCAAGAAAGCAAGCTTATACAGCATCAGCCAAAACAAAAAAATAATAATAAAAATTCCCATTTCACCCATCCATTCGCTCCAAAAGTTTGTCCAGTTCATCCTTGAAATTATTATCTAAGTTATTAACTTCTACAACAACCGATGGAAGTTTGTTCCAGCAATCAACCACCCACTGGCTAAAAGCAAATTTCCACACATCTATTCCACAACTATCTTTTCTCAATTTGAATTTATGCTCCATCAGGTGCGTAATCTGAGCAAGAAGAAGAAGAATACCAACAGCATCGGGCTTGCTCAAACCAAGGCCTTATACACCTCAATTAGATCAACTCACAGGTGCCTAGTCTCCAGATGCTGAAATTTACAGAACTCAAGCTTTTCTTGGTAAGAACCCTGTGTTGCCCTTCTCCGTACTCATTCAGCAACTCTACATCGTTCCTAAAATGCCTCCAGACAAGAATGCAGTAATCAAGGTGTGGCCTGACCATTGCCTTATACAAGAGGATCATGACTTCCTTATCCCTGTTAGCAAATTCCTGTATATCATTGACAAGTCACCATGAGCTGCTCTGGCAGCATATCTGCCCTGCCCAGGAAACTTCATATCTTGCGGCACAATTACTCCAGTTCATTTTTATTCTCCACCACCCTGAGTGTAGGACTGCACATTTGGTACATTACTGCTACCCACATGCAGTAATTAGCATTTGTCAATGTTGCCACCTCTCAGTCCGTCTGCCCAACTTTTCTATATCCTGTTTCAGCAGCATACCGTCATTACTGTCATTAAGAACCCTGCCAAACTTTGTATCATCTGTCAGTTACTGTGATTAATAATCCTGTCTTTCAAACGATATGAATATGGTAAACTCCCATTATAACATTCTCACTTATAGCATTTTCCTGCTTTTAAAGGTTTTCTTCTGGCTGCACAGCTAATCCTATGAAATACCATGTATTTTTTAATGTCTGTAGCACTCCATTTTAAAAGACTAGCATTTTAGTAGTATTAGTAGTGACAAATGATGCAGGGGGCAAGTACAGCAACAAAAAAAAAAAAAAAAAAAAAAAAGCACCTTGTCTGTAAAATCTATTCTAATAATGTCTAATTGTTACTTAAATTTATTTAAATTACCTGCTTCCACATCAGATAGAAGTTTGTTTCAACAATCAATTAACTGGCTGAAAGCAAACTGTCAAATCTATACTGCAGACATCCTTTTTTTCACTTTAAATTTTTGCACCATTAATTCTACTGTCCAAGTAAAAGTAAGGATCCTCAGCATTTAATCACTCTATCTTAAACACCTCAACTGATGCCTAGTTTCTAGGCTCTGCAATCTGCAGAAATGAAGCCTTTCTTGATAAAAGTAACTTCTGAGTCTCTGACTAGTCTTATTGCTCTTCTTTACTTCCACTACAATAAATCCACCTCCTTCCTAAAATTATGCTTTCAGACCTGTATGCTGTACTAAGATGCATCATAACAATTGCCTTATACAATGGGATGATCACCTTGTCCCTGCTGGCAAAATCCATGTATATCACTAGCAAGGCCCCACAAACTGTACTAGCAGTTTGTCTGCACTGCTGCTCAAAGAACTTTATTTCAGGCTATGCAATTACTCCTAGGTGTTTTTCATTCACTGTTTCTTTCCCACTTCTATTAGATCAGGTTTTTTAAGATCCCAAAGAAGGAATAAACATTTAATTTAAATTACCTGATCCTTGATTTTTGGCTGAGAGAGGGATGATATTCAATACAATTCTCGGAATTGTTTACAGTGCAATTGGTTTAATTCTGTTATTTCCTATTTAATTTGAAGCTTTAAAGGTGGAAAGGCAGCTCTTTGCAACTCAGAGTCAGTGCATTTACAAGTTCTCCTCAGCTGGGTTATTTTTTTAATTCAACATATTTTGTCTATTTTCCCTAGTGGTATAGTAATCAGTGTCTTTTTTGGGTGAGTGTTCAAAACAGCATCCCTAAAAATTTCATTTTTTTTTTTTTTTTGGTAGTTGTTGGCGCATAGGCTTCTGTGGCCATAATGCACCTCCCAAGGTTTTTGCAGTACTTTGATCCAAGCCCGAGGCGGGAATCAAACCTGCAACCTTTGGGTTGCCAGCCAGGCACTTTACCCACCTGGCTAGCCCAGTCGGCAAAACTTTCATTAATGACAGCATATTACTACTATGCTAATACAACTTTATCACTTGTAACACCTATTACTTTAATAAAATCTTTATAACATATCTCATTCTTTTTAATAGCACACACAAAAAAAAAAAAGGTTGGAGGTGCCAAAGCACTGAACATTTGGTGTGCAGATTATAAGTTTACATATAAATCGGTGCTTCATAAGCACTACAAAAAAAAAAAAAAAAAACTGAAAAACCAAAGTTTAATAAAACATTGATGAAATATTAAAATAATCTCCAAAGGGGGTCCGCTTATATCAGTTTCTCACTTATATTGCTCTTTAGGCCTAAACCCCATGAAAGAGCTATAAAAGAATTTTAATGTAATTTTACTCTTCAATACATTCGTTTTTCTCTCTAAGCTAAACAAATAGGTACAAAAGCAAAACCTTCGACACCAGCTAAAGGTTTTGCTTTGTGTTACAAAATTATTCATAACATCAATTATGAGTGATTTCCTGAACCCTCCAAAAACTTTACAAAAATGCCGGTGGCTAGTTATCCATCATAACAGGAGAGATACAATAACCCCTGACATCGAAAAAAACACGTAAGCCGAGCCTTTCTTAGCCAGGTGCACTGGTCTAATTAAAGGAAATAAATAAAATTAAATAATTGGTCCAAAGAATTCACAATCTAGTCCTATTGTAAAATCCTGAACGAAATGGCATGAAAATATGAATAAGAAAAATACAGCTTAACTAACCTATTACTTCACCGAGCTCATAGGAGTCCTTGTCATTTGGCCAACCTCCAGTCGTAACAGCATATACTTCTGCCATTTTATCCGCCAAGGAATGTCACATCAAACTGACTCAACGTTACACTATCCACCTGTGTCAGCTGGATGCACTTCCTTAGATTTTGTTTCTTAACTAACAGCATATAACCCCTTCTATCTTCCTATCCCGTCTATCCTTTCTGTATACACACTGTACTCCCCAAATTCCAATTCTGCATTCCTTATGTCTGTGTGATACCACATCTCTTGATATCCAAATGATATCTGCCTTTGATGTCTTGACCAGCACCTCAAACTCATCAAATTTATTTACTAAACACCTAGCATTGGTGTACATGCAAGTATACATGCACTTGTTCTTACTCTTAATTATCCTAACTCAGTCCATGTATTTACTTGTTCCACAAGAACACCTAGCACCTTGCTTTCCAGGCTGCCGCTGATTTCAGTAGAAGCAGGGCAGGAATCATTTTCACCTCTGCCTGCAGCTACTGTTAATCTATGTTAGTCTGTGAATCCCCCAAGCAAGCAGTTTTCTGACCCACCTAATGCTGCTTTGTTAGCATCAGCAAATATTCTTGCACCCTTTCTGTTTAAGTAGAAGCAGTCTCTCTCTCCTGTTAACAAACACTGACCACGCTGAGAAAAATTTACACCATGAGCCTTGCAGAAACTCTACAGGGGCGAATTGATTGACAAGGCTCTCACCATATGAACACTGCTCTTCGTGGACAAATATTATTAGTGGAGTTCCCCAGGGTTCGGTGTTGGGCAAATTGTTGTTTTGTATATTTAATTGTTGTTTTGTATATTTATCAATGATATTAATGAGGGTATATCAGGTTTAATGTCCAAGTTTGCAGATGATACAAAGGTTGGCAGGGTTGTTAAAGACAGTATGCTACTCCAACTGGATCTAGATAAGTTGGGCAAATGGGCTGAGAAGTGGCAACTGAAGTTTAACATTGACAAATGCAAAATACTGCATGTAGGTAGCAATAACTGAAGAGAAACGTACCAACTGTGTGGTACTACACTAAGGGAAGTAGAAAGTGAAAAGACCTGGGCGTAATTGTGCAGTCAGATATGAAGTTTGCTGAGCAGTGCATATGGGCTGCCAGGGCTGGTCATGGAGTCTTGTCAATGATATATAGGAATTTTGCTAGCAGGGACAGGGAGGTGATTATCCCATTATACAAGGCAATGGTTAGGCCACACCTAGAGTGCTGTGTACAGGTCTGGAGGCCTCATTTTGGGAAGGATGTAGAATTGCTAGAACGAGTACAAAGAAGGGCAATAAGATTGGTGAGGGGAACAAAGGGGTGCTCTTAACCAAGAAAGGCCTAAGTTCTGCAAATTGCAGCACCTGGAGAGTAGGCACCTGCGAAGTGATCTGATTGAGGTGTATAAGAACTTGAATGAGTTGAATAAGCTGAATGCTGATGGGATTCTTCCTCTTGCTCAGACTAACAACCTAAGGGGGTACAGTTTCAAATTAAGGAAAGATAGTTGCAGAATAGATGTGCAGAAATTTGCCTTTAGCCAGCGGGTAGTTGATTGGTGGAACAGGTTTCCATCTTTTGTTGTGGAAGCTAATAGCCTAAATAAATTGAAGGCTGAGCTGGACAGGCATTTGGAACGAATGGAGGAGTGAAATGGGAGGGTTTTTTTTTTTTTTTTTTGACTGATGCTGCATAAGCTTGCTTTCTTGCATCGTATGCCTATGCTAATGCTAATATACTCCCTCCTATCATATCTGGCCAGAATTGCAGACACTTTCACATTTAACCCTAACTTGCAACCTTCCATGAGTTTCTCAACGTTGACCTGTACTTGTTAAATAAGTCTGCAGATCTATTCTTAATGTCATTAGTGCCAACATGTTCAACAATATCACCCTTTGTGTCCCTTTTACCACACTGCCATTTTCAACACATATTTAAATATAAAAGTCTGGTAAAAGTAGCATTTTGTTATAATTTCAGTGCACAGATTCTGCCAAAATTAATAAAAATTTGTGAAAAATCAATTTTTTTTTTTTTTTTTTTTTTTTTGTGATTTTTGAAGAAACTTTGTGATGGAAACAAACGGAAGTCACTTTTGAAGTCAGCATTAGAAAATTAAACACCCTCTTCTGAGAAAACATCAATGAATTTTTTTTTAAATGGAGAGTAGCGTAATTTATCAAAAAAAAATTTTTTTTTCTAAACTAGTACATTTAACCATAGGTGGACTTTGATTTGTTATACTGAGTTTTTGCTAAAAATATTTCATTCAAATGAGACTTAGAAAGCATATTATTAATGCTTTCTAAGTTGGCCAGGACCTAGAAATATTTTCATTATAGTGAAAATTTCATTTAAACAGTATTTGTTGTAACAGAATTTTACCGTGCTGAAATATCTGAAATGCTTTTGATACTGTTCCACATGAAAGACTACTATATGTATAGGAGCATTACAGCATTAGGGGCAAGCTGCTGCTATGAATAAAGGAAGGGCTGAGTGAAAGAAGACACACACACAGAGAGAGAGAGAGAGAGAGAGAGAGAGGTTATCAGTGGGCACTACTACTATTGCCATCTTGGACTAATATTATTAGTGGACATCCAACCCTCAAGGTTTGGTTCCGGGCCCCTTACTGTTTTCAATATTTATTATTGATGAAGGCTTATCAGGATTAATATCTAAAATTGCAGATAATACAAAGGTAGTTAGAGTAATCAGGGCATGCTACTACAATGATTGCTAGAAAAATTTGAGAGATGGGCTGAGAAGTGCAATTGAAGTTTAATACTGAGAAATGCAAGGTACTAACATATGAAAACAGTAATTCCAGAATAACATAACTGTGATTTTTTTTTCTGTACCACATTAACTGGTACCACGGTTGCAGAGAACAGAAATGACCTCAGGGTAACTGTGCAGCTAGACATGAATTTCACTGAACAGTATACACAGGATCCTAGAACAGCCCAATGAAGTTTTGTCAATGATATATAGGAATTTTTCCAGCAAGAATAAGGAGGTAATCATTCCACTGTATAAAGCAACGGTCAGCTCACATTTTGGATATTGCATACACCTCTGGAAGCCTCATTTTAGGGAGGATGTCAATCTGCAAGAACAGGTGCAGAGAAGAACGAGACTAGTGGGGAAAAAATTGGTACTCTTACCAAGAAAGAATTAAGTGCTGCAAATTGCAGCATATGGAAACTAGGCACCTGTGAGTAAGCCAGTTTTTATAACATCCTTATTCTTGCTCAGACAGCACACGTAAGGTAACATAAATTTAAATTGCCAAAGGACAGGTGTTTGGAGGAATGGTTGTTGCAGGATAGGTGTGTTATAAATTTCTTTCAGTCAGAACACAAGCTTCCATCTAGTGTTGTGGAAGTGTTTGAATAAATTTTAAGAGGAGTTATACAAATTATTAAAACTGATGGACTGTTTATTTATTTATTTTATTTGGCTGATGCTGTATTTCATGTTTTGAAGTTGACAGCAGTAGGATATTTGTGGAACTGGTTCCATTCTTTGTTTTTCTCTTTCTTGGCTTTTGGTTAGTGATTAGTCTGTCTTCGATGCAATGCTGATGCTTGTGGAATGGAGGCACTTGCTGCATCTATCATTTGCTTTTTTATGTAATGAGTTACCACATTGATTGGTCAGGACTGGATAACATTGTGATCTAATTTCACATGAGAACTAAATATTTACCAGTTTGTCTTTGTAAACAGCCACTTCCTGTAAGGTTCATCAAATGGGTGTTTTGCTGTTAGTTACTTGCAGATTATTGTAAAATGATTGCTGTTTAGTAGATCCTGATAAAATGACCATTTGAAGTTTGGGTATGGCGAGGGAGAGGCAAATGGAATGATCAAAATAATCAAACTGTGGTGGCAATTGTCTCAGAAAATCATCAAAGTCTTTATGTACAAAGAGATACTTGGTGCGAGGTAAATTGAAAATAAAGTAGTTATTCCAATGACAACACATATGCAACTGCTTCCAGTGAGGTATTTATAAAAATTACTTTAGGTGGAAAGTTGGAGTTGATTAGTATGGCAGCGTCATTAGCAGCTTGTGAATAATTTCTGTCTTTTCTATATGAGGTATAGATTTTTATCATAGGGTTGAGTTGGAGACTAAGCAGTGGCGTATCTACCATGTAGGCAGGCAAAGCAATTTCCTCCCGGCCCGGGCACTTTAGGGGCCCGGCGTCTTTGGCTGTCTCCTGTTTTTGCAATTTTCATTAATTAAGTAGGGGCCCGAACATGTTCTTTGCTTCCTGGCCCGAAAAAGGGTAGCAACACTACTAGGACTAAGGTAGGTTTCTTAAACAAATGCCAGCAGGGTTGTATTTGTTTATTAAATAGTAAATGTAATGTATTAAATTTTAAATATTAAATTGTTCCATTGAATGAAGTGTGTCATTAATTCTAATTGGGATAGAAAGCTGAGTCTTACTTTTTTTTTTTTTTTTGATAGTTCTGTATTCTGCTTGCACTACTCAGTTTTAGCCTATTATTTTTAAAAAATGGGTCAGTCCAAATTCGTATCAGTTTTTGTTTGTGTATCTCAAGGATTGGTTCTTGCCCAAATTGGCTATCCATATCCATTTGTGATTCTTTGGGGTCAGTAGTTGGGTTACTGAGTTGGGTTTTTGCTTTGAGTTTTGCATTTGATGAAGACCCACTTCCTGGAGGAGTTGATAAGACTGTGAAACTAGCTTGCTGTGTGTGTTTGCTTGATTTATGGGTTGTTTTGGTATCAAGAAACCTGTTTATGCCCAGGCAGAGATGTCGAGTGAAATAGAAGGTCTATGTTTGATTCTTCTGAAGGGATACAGCATAAGAAAGTTTAGAAGTGATAGGGTGATATGATTTTTAGCTTCCTAATAAGCTATTTTGTTCTCAACTTCACATTTCTAGATTTTTTTCTCCTTCCAGCATTCACAAGATTTAAGGTATGTTGCTTTATTTCCATTGTGGTTTGGAAATTTCATTATTTCTATTGAGCATTCTGTTTGAATATGTTCTGTAGATCTTGGGCAGACTAGTACTCTATGGCATGCTTTTTGGGAGTGACCTTATTTTTGGAATTTGTAGAATTTTAGTGGATTGGGAATATAAAAGCAGCTTAAATAGCCAGCTTTCACTGCACTTGGAAAGTTATAATAATTAGCTACATGGTGCAAGGAAGCTTGAGGCTTATGCTATACCAGCCAAAAAAAAAAAAAAAAAAAAATGCCCGAGTTACCCTGAGAGAGTCAAAAGTAGAAGAGAATCGCCAAGAAAGAGAAGAATGATGATATCTAGCTCTGGGTGAACTCTGGGTTTGCCAGGCCCATACTCACCAGATTGAGCCCCTTATTGTTAAAGATAAGAATAATGCATTCATGTGGGTACTAGAATGTGTTTAGCGTGAGTTACCTAATGATAACTTAATTCTTGAACAAGTTCTTTTTTTTATTATTAATATCTGTATGGTGCAAGGAAGCCTGAGGCTTATGCTGCACCAGTAAAAAAAAAAGTTCCCAAGTTACCCTGAGAGAGAGAGAGAGAGAGAGAGAGAGAGAGAGAGAGAGAGAGAGAGAGTCAAAAGTAGAAGGAAATCACCAAGACAGAGAAGAATGATGATATCCAGCTCAGTTCAGGACCCTGGGTGTTCTTCTGTGACATTCACGAGGTCCCATTCGGTAATGACACCTTTGGAGCTATTTAGCATCACATGTGGTGTAACTTTTATGCTTAATCTGCTGACGGATGAGAATTTCATGAATGCAGCAGTATGTTTCTGATTTTGTGTTTCAACCAAGAGAGCTCCAGATTTAAGTCTTCTTACCATATTTAATGAGCTGCAGCATTCTCCAGATATCTTTGGATAATGAATGCAAAGATTTTATTTAGTGGCTCATTGATGAGGGAGTGAATATCAAAAAAGTATGGTAAAGGTCATTGTTATCATTTGGATACATTTCTTTGAATGCTCGACTTAGTTTTTTAACCTGTGTAAAGCTTTTAAAGTCCATATTCCTCCATTAGCCGAGGTGTGAAACTCCCCCCCCCCCAAGTTTTGTCTTGATCCAGGGGTGGGGAACCTGCGGCCTTAAGGCCGCATGCAGCCTTTTGTTTATTTCTCTCAAATGCAAAATCTGCCTTTTGTTTCATGACATAACACCAAACTAAAAATATTTTTAAGGTAAATTTTATATATTGTTATTCTCCTTATATAAATTAATTTACATTTACGCCTTACATTCGCAAAAGAAATATAAAAGGCATAAAAATATTGGATAAATCAATAGAGGACAAAACAAAGTGAAGAAATAAAATTATTTATATCGATAACTGTTCAGTTAGCGAGTTTGTTATTTGTTATTGTTTGTTTGTTATTTGGTTTTTTGGGAGCATTAGCAACTAAGGCCATATTGCTCCGGGCATATGCGGTGGTCATTCCCTGACCTTTCCGCATCCTCTGTATTTGCTGGTGACGGGCTCGAACCCCGGTCTAATCAAGAAGCCTGTGCTATGCACTGCTGCTCTTTCCCACCTGGCTAGTAGTTAGTGAGAGGCTTGTCAGTGGCAACTCAGTAATTGGCAAACTGGCAAACACCCAGTGATTCATGTCAGAGGCCTGAGAGCTTAAGAAAGAACTGTAACATATTAAAGAAAATATATGCATTGCCTTTTCTAGTTAAGGAAAATAATAATGAATTATATATCAAAGTAAATACAAAATAAAGCATTTATTCTAATTCGCTAATCTTTACAGTATATTATTGTTTCCCCTATAGATGATGTGGTATCATTTCCATTTGAAACTGAACTTCATTTAGCAACGTTACCTTTCTTATTAGTGATGACTCATATCGCTGACTGCTGTCAGTATCAGTTGACATTCCTGTCATTCTCCCCAGTGCCATTGGTTTCCAATACTTGTTTCCTTTAAAATTCAATCTGTGTATTACATTTTTAATTTTTACTGGTAACACGATTATGTCAAGAAATAAGAAAAGAGCATTAAGGAAGAAAAGAGAGTATTCAATGAAGAATGGGAATTGCAGTATTGCATTGTTGGAGTGAAAGATAAAATGATGTGTTTGCTCTGTGATGCCATATTAGGAACAGTGAAGAAATACATTGCATATCAGCATTATGCGGCTCATAAGGACAACAAATATGATAAACTGTTAGTGGCAGTTTAGCCACTGGTCCCACAGGAGTTAGTTATCGTTGGTGACTCTGTTGTCAGGGAGACGGGTAATATATTGTGTAAAAAGGATAGATGGAATAGGACCAGGTAGGTCTGCCAGGGGCAGACATACCCTAGTCTTGTTGATAAAGTTGTAAAGCATATATCATCTTTTAGCATTAGTAGAGGCATTTGATGCAAGAAAGCAAGCTTATGCGGCATCAGCCAAAAAAAAAAAAAAAAAGTAAAATAAATAAATAAAAAATAACCACTTCCACTTCACCCCTCTGTTCGTTCGAAATACCTGTCCAGCTGAGCCTTAAACTTATTTAGGCTATCAACTTCCACGACAAGGGATGGAAGTCTGTTCCACCTACCAACCACCCGCTGGCTAAAGGCAAATTTCCGCACATCTATCCTACATGTGTCTTTCCTCAATTTGAATTAGCATTAGCATTAGTAGAGGCATATGATGCAAGAAAGCAAGCTTATTCAGCATCAGCCAAAAAAAAAAAAAAAAAACCCTCTCCCATTTCACCCCTCCGTTCGTTCGAAATACCTGTCCAGTTGAGCTTTAAATTTGTTTAGGCTATCAACTTCAACAACAAGTGATGGAAGTCGGTTCCACCAACCAACCACCCGCTGGCCAAAGGCAAATTTCCGCACATCTATCCGACATCCGTCCTTCCTCAATTTGAATTTATGCCCTCTCAGGTGATTATTCTGAGCAAGAGGAAGAATCCCATCAGCATTGAGCATGCTCAAACCATTCAAGGCTTTGTACACCTCTATCAGATCACCTCGCTGGTGCCTGGTCTCCAGACACTGTAATTCGCAAAACTTGAGCCTTTTTTTGCAAGAGCACCCCTTTGTTCCATTCACTAATCTTGTTGCCCTTCTCTGTACTCGTTCCAGCAGCTCTACATCTTTCTTGAACTGAGGCCTCCAGGCCTGTATACAGTACTCTAGGTGTGGCCTCACCATTGCCTTATACAAGGGAATAATCACCTCCTTATCCCTGTTAGAAAAATTCCTATATATCATTGACAATACACCATGAGCTACTCTTGCAGCCCATCTGCACTGCTCAGAGAACTTCATATCTGCCTGCACAACCACCCCCAGGTCCCTTTCATTCTCTACCACTGTCAGTGTCGTACCACAGAGATGATATGTTGCTCTGGGGTTGCTGTTTCCTATATGTAGTACTTTACATTTGTCAATGTTAAACTTCATTTGCCACCTCTCAGCCCATCTGCTCAACCTTTCCAGATCCTGTTGCAGCAGCATAGTGTCAGTAGTGTCCTTGACAACCCTGCCAACCTTTGTATCGTCTGCAAACTTGGACATTAAGCTTGATATACCATCATCAATATCATTTATAAATACAGAAAACAATGGACCCAATACCGAACGCTGAGGGACTCCACTAATAACATTAGTCCACGATGAGCAGTGTCCATTGATTACCAACCTCTGTCTTCTCCCCCTCAACCACCCCTTTATCCATAGCAGCAATTTGCCTCCAATGCCACGCTGCTCCAATTTGTGCAGCAGTCTTCCATGTGCAACAGTATCAAAAGCCTTTCTAAGATCCAAGTATATAATATCAAAGTTATTCCCTGCATCCAGTTCTTTTGTGACTGTACCATAGTATCCAATCAAATTGGTCAGGCAAGACTTCCCCTTAACAAAACCATGCTGTGTCCGAGCTATAACTGAAGTCTTGTCTAGATGATCCTGCAGTGCTTCTTTAACCAGTGCCTCCATTAATTTTCCAGGAACAGAAGTTAAACTCACAGGTCTATAATTTCTTGTGCCAGCCTTTGATCCTCCTTTGTGAATTGGGGTCACATTTGCACATCTACAGTCCATGGGTACCTCCCCTGAGTCCAAGGAAGCTCTCATAATTATGGCTAAGGGTTTAAGGGCACAAAAGGTGATATTGTTGTACACGTTGGCACCAATGACATTAAGAGTAGGAGATCTGCAGTTCTCCTACTCTTAATGTCATTGGTGCCAACGTGTACAACAATATCACCTTTGACTTAACAAGCACAGGTCAATGTTGCAAAAAAGTCATGAGTTAGGGTTAAATTTGAAAGTGTCTGCAATTCTGCCCAGACACGATAGGAGGTAGTACATGATTGAGAGCCTTGTCAATTAATTCAGCCCTAGAGGGAATGTGCAAGGCTCAAGGGGTAGAATTTTTTTTCATGGTCTGAAACAAGAAAGACTGCTTCTAACAGGAGTGACTGCTTCTACAGGGAGGGGATACACTTAAATAGAAAGGGTGCAAGAATATTTGCTGATGCTATCGAGGCAGTGTTAGTGGGTTGGAAAACTGCTAGCTTGGGGGGGGATTCACAGACTAAAAGGTTAAAAGTAGCTGCAGGCAGAGGTGAAGGTGATTCTTGCACTACTTCTATTAGAATAAGCAGCGGCCTGAAGCGAGGGGTGCTGGGGGTTTCAGGGACTGATGGCAGTCATCGTGAAAGAGGTGGATATATGGTATGTGTTAGGGTAACTAAGAATAAGAATATGTGCATGTATACCAATGCTAGAAGTATAGTAAATAAATTTGATGAATTTGAAGTGTTGGTCAAGACATCAAAGGCGTATATTGTTGGGATATCAGCGATGTGGTGTCACACAGATATTAGGAATGCAGAATTGGAATTTGGGGAGTACAATGTGTACAGAAAGGATAGACAGGATAGGAAGGGAGGAGGTGTTATGCTGTTAATTAAGAAAAACATAAAATCAAAAGAAGTACATCCAGTAGATACAGATGAACAGTGCACTGTTGAGTCAGTTTGGTGTGACATAAGCACTGCAAAAGTTTAAATAAGGGTAAGAGTGTATTATAGACCTAATGAGTACAATGAACAATTGTACAGAGAAATAGAGTTCGCTAGTAAATCAGAATGTACGGAAGTCTGTTCCACCAACGAACTACCCACTGGCTAAAGGCAAACGTCCGCACATCTATCCTACATCTGTCTTTCCTCAATTTGAATTTATGCCATTTCAGGTGATTATTCTGAGCAAGAGGAAGAATCCCTCTTGAATGGGTTGAGTACACTGAATTCTGAAGGGATTCTTCCACTTGTTCAGATTATGAACCTAAGGGGGGGCATAAATTCAAATTAAGGAAAGAGATATATAATAGATATGCAGAAATTTGCCTTTAGCCAGCAGGTGGTTAATTGCTGGAACAAACTTCCATCTGTCGGTTTGGAAGTTGATAAGTTAAAGATTTTAAGGAGGAACTGGACAAAGTTATTATTATTATTATTATTATTATAATAATAATAATAATAATAATAACATTTAGAGGAAATGGTTGTGCGAATTTTTTTTTTTTTTTTTTTGGCTGATGCTGCATAAGCTCATACACTTGCTTTCTTGCATTACATGCCACCACCACTACTACTACTACTACTATGTCAGGACAAGGGAATGACATCACTGAAGCAACACAAAGTAGCATATATACTTGGAAGAAGCAATGTGGAAATCATAAAATAACGTATTTAGCGATGTGGAAATCATAAAAGAATGCATTGTTGAAGTTGTGGGATGTTTAGATTCAGCTAAGGTTAATAAGTACAAACAACTACCTTTTTCAAGGAGGACCATAACTGATCGGCAACATGAATTAGCTCATAATATAACAAAACAACTTCATGCAATATGCCAAAGCAAAGCCATTTATTATTCAATCCCCTTGGATGAATCCACTGACATTACTGACTCTGAGCAGGTGTTATTTTTTATTCATGTTATAACTGCAGAATTTCATTGTCACGAGGGGTTACTGACTTTAGGTACCCTTACTGCCAGAATATGTGGAATTGACATCTTCACCATCTTCAAAGAAAAATTCCGTGAAGTGAAATTGAATTTATGTAATTTAGTAAGTGTATGCACAGATGTCACACCTTCCATGAAGGAAAACATGAAGAATTTGTTACGTTACCACAGAAAGACTTGCCAGATCCAGATACTTTGATTTGCTTTCACTGTATTCTTTATCAGCAGAATCTTTGTGCCAAATCTACTGTTTTAAGTGTAACATTAAATAAAGTTATAGGTATTGTAAACTACATTTAAGCTAATACATCATGACATCGGCAATTTCACAACATGCTTCAGCTTAATGATGAAATATTCAGCATGGATCTGCCATATCATTCTAAAGTGTGCTGTTTGTCCGAAGGACAAATACTTGTCAAACTTTTATCTTTGCAAAAACAAAATCAAGGTTTTTTTCAGGAACTGAATCAACAGTACGAATTGTCAAAAGTGGAATCATGCAGAGATATTGCATTTTTGTGTGATATAATATCAAGGCAAAATGAACTGAATATTTTTTTGCAAGGTAAAACCCAACCTAAATGTGAGATGTGACTTAAAATACAAGCATTTTGGAAAATCTGACCTTTTTTTTAAAACCTTGCTTAGCCGATTGGAACTTTCAGCTGAACACTTTCCTGAACTGGCAAAAGTAATTAATGAACAGGATACAAACAAATCATTAAGGAAATGCGACATGAAAGAATACACAGCTGTTCTAGACTCCCTGATTGAAAAATACAATGAAAGGTTTGCTGATTTTGAGAAACATGATCTCGCACTGAAACTAGCTTTTCAACCACACCTGGTTGTTGTCTCTGAAGCACCTGATGACTTAGATGGAATTAATTGAGCTCTTATAAGATAGTCTGGTGTCTCTATTTCACGCGAAGAAGGACCCTCTTTAAATATGGAAAAATGCTGTTACCACGTCTACATCAACATGCTCATCGAATGTTTTCTTGTTTTGGCACAACCTACTGTTGTGAATCAACATTTTCATATATGACACAAATAAAAACAAGCTTGAGTTCTCAGATGAAGGATATTCACTTGGAGGACCAATTAAAATTACGCTCAAAGATGTTGGAATCAAATATCAGACTACTATCTGGCATTAAGCAGTCACAAAAAAGTCATTAAATGGTTTGTTGTCTAAATTCGTCCATTTTTAGTTTTGTTATATCATCTTTGATAAACAAATAAATGTCTTGACTAATTTTTTTTGTTTAAATTCCTCATACAATAACAGGCTGTAATTAAAACTGTAAATATGCCTACAAAAATATAACTTTTTTTTTTGTATATATTTAATTCTCAGCATGTGGCTTAATAGTATCTTGGTTAAATAAAATTTGGCCTTCCAATGTAAAAAGATTTCCCACTCCTGTCCTGGTCTCATAACAGGACAGTTAAATAAGCCTAATGATAAGTAATTGAAGAAAATTAGCAGATATATTTACCTATGGATGGATGCTGATATGGATACTGATGGACTGATTGGGTAAACTAACCTTATTCAATTGAAATAAGTAAAAATCATACTAGAACAAAATCACTGTGTTAAATCACATTGGTTCCGAATTACTCATTTCCAATCTCATTGTGATGAGGAGCAAGATTTAGAAAAATATAAATTGTTTTTTCTACACACATACACATTAGTACCTATCATTGATTTTATTTTATTTTTTATTTTATTATTATTTATTTATTTTATTATTATTCTCTATTTATTTATTTTATTATTATTTATTTGTTTATTTTATTATTATTATTATTATTTGTTTATTTATTTTTATTTTTTTTCAGGTTTCACAAACAATAACTCGGGGTGGACCACGCTCACAAATTGCCATACCAGCACAGGGCATGATTGAGTTTCGAGATTCTCTCACAGATCTATTAGAAGAATTTGGTACAGATGATGATGGTAAGGCGTGGGGGGGAACTTAACTCAGCAGTTGTGGTGAACCCAACTGTATGATTGTAGAGAACAGACAGGAACCCAACTTTTTTATTTCTGGGGAAAAGGGTTACCCCATTTCTTAATTCTGTTTGTTGACCCTTTAATAATGGATTGCAATACTTATTTCAAAATACTTTTTTTTTTACACTTATTGATTTCAACAGAACAAAACATTAATTCTACTGGAACTAAAATATATATACAGTAAACCCCCGCTATTCGCGAGGGTTACGTTCCTGAGAAATGTTGCGAATACTGAAAACGTGAATACTGAGTTATGGCTCCCATAGAAATAAAGGGGTTCCGTTCCCAAGTATGAAATATATAAGAAAAACTAGTCTAAAATTTTGTCTATGTATGTATTATATGCACCTTCATAATATGACTATGTACATAGATAGTACATAGTGAAATGCAAGCATATGGCATCGAAATGAAAATAAGAAACAATTTAATATTAAATGTAATATTTATTAGAAATTTCAAACAAATCTTTCAAACCAGCACCTTTGCTAGCTAAAACACTTATCCCACCAGTGCTATCACCAGTTTCGCTAAAGTGTTGATAAAGGAGTTTTGCCTTTTCACGAATGATGAGTGAACTTAATGGAATTTTATTTTGAGTTCGGTCTTCTATCCACAGATTTAAAGCTTTTTCCATTTTTTTCTAATTTAACATCACGAGTTACAGAGCAAAGTTTTGAAGAAATTAGCGCGTTTTCACGGACCCTACGGCGGATTTTTTCTTCCAATTTTTTGATTGATCATACCGTTGACTCATTGATTTGATAATATTTTGCCACTGAGGAGACACTTTCACCATTAGAAATTTTATCTAATAACTCAATTTTATTCGCTAATGTCATCACCTTCTTTGATATTTTCACATTTCTCTTGTTATTCTTAGCCATATTTTTGTAGGGGTTAGAAAGAACGTGTCCACAATAAAGTCACTTTCTTCCGTTAACACACTCGAAAAAATCTGTTTTACACTGCAAAACAGTAGATTTATCATTTTTGTAAGCATATCAATTTATAAATTGATAAATTTATTCAATTTATAAGCATAGAAATTAAAAGCATACGACGAAACCTTCCATGACAAGCGCATAACACATACAGAACAAGGATTAGCGAGAAACATCCACGCTCACGATTTTGTCACCCCTCTCCTCCCACCCACTGAGCACTGTTTTGACCAGGAAAGATAATTTTAGCCACGCTCATGTTTTTTTTATGTCGGAAAATATTCACGGCGCTTTAAAATTCACATTTTTTTAGGTTTCATTTTATATTAAATCGGCGATTGCGAATACGCGAAACCGCGAATACAGATACCGCAAATAGCGGGGGTTTACTGTGTTAGGCATTTTAACTTTTTATTTGATTTTTTAAAATTTTTCAGTCTCTTGGGCCATCACTCATATCAGTCACGGGAAAGTGCACTATCATATCCGGGTATCATCATAAGGGGGAGGTGACGACCAGGTTTTTGAGTTTTTTTTTTTTTTTTTTTTTAGATAGACCTAGAAACACTTATACTCATGGTTGTGGTTCATATTTCCTCTCTGCCTCCCCCTGTGTAACTGACATTTTACATGGAAAATACCTCCAGCTTAAAATTGTTTTCTCAGTGCCACAGGGGGATAGGAGGGGACTCACTTGAGAGCCCCTTGTTAAATATATCCAAGGTCCTTGTTTAACATTGCAGCACATCCCTGAATATCCACATAGAGAAAGAGAAGTTAAACATAAGCTTTTCTCTTGTATGATTGGTAATAGTTTGACACTGTTAATTATAATCACTTTGAATTTGCTAACAAATGAAGTAAGCCACAAAAATTTACCTGTGAAACATTGTTAAAATGTGTAGAAGGAGAACCAGCTTCAAGTGTAGGAATGAAGCATGACTGATTTTCTCGTGTAAAAATGCTCCAATCAAAATTAACATGACAGCAGCTACTTAGACGGTTATACGTTTGGTGAATGGGCACAACTGCAGAATTTGGATCACTAAAAATTTACATGTTGTTTCAGAGGGATAGTTTCAGGTTGAACGTGTGGTGCACGATTTCCCATCACAACCCCTCGGTACGGGAATGGTGAGGGACCTCTCAGTGACACTGTTGATCTTCCAGATTAGCATCTCGGAATCTGACACCCACATCTTAGGTTCCAGCTAACACCATAGGAGTCCAACTTGTTTGCCATGTGCTGCAACCTGTGGAAATCAGAGAGATGGATCCTGGTGGTTCAGGGGCCCAGCTTTAACACACACACCACTTTGTCCCCTACTTCGATAAGATGGCTGGTCCTTGGTGGTTTGTTCAGGGTCAGTTGTCTGGTGGATTTTCCTGTGGGGTGAACCATATCAGTACCATGTCCAACCCCCACGATCTGATGGATGAGATACAGGCTGGCAGTGGTGCAGGTGTGTGCTTGGGTAGCCCTGACATCCCACATCCAAGCACATTTTTTGCTTGTCAGATAGTGAGTTTCCCTTTGGGCAGGTGGGGAGCCTGGATACTGAATAAAAAACTAAACTACCATGAATCCTGATAATACAAACCTTTTTTCTGGCCTCCTAACAAGGTCATCCCTACCAGAACAACTAGATGTTGACCCGGATATCGTCACCTCAGTATAAAGACAGAGAACCAAAGTTATATCAGGTCACACACCTGAAGGAGAGCCTGCCAATCCTTCTTTATCCAGAAGGATTTGGCAGGCTGTCGACAGCTGTTTTCTGAAGACATTCTTGCCAAAATGAAAAATGGCAAGTGCTCAGAACAGCTCCTTCAAGCCACCTCTGTTGGGAGAATGGCAATCACTGTTATACCCCTTAAGACACTAAATTCGTTGTGAGGCATCTGAACGTGATCTTCTAAATGTTTCCAAACAGGAGATCTATTCTGAGTTAAAGATGCAAAGCTGCTAAACAAATACAAGGGGTTTCCGAAAAGTAAGGTTACACATTTTTTTCTTAATAATGGTGAAAGGGAATGAGGTTGAGTCATTGAAGGGGTCAGTGTGTTAATTGTCTGACAGCACCAGGTGTTCCCCCATCTCTGCTGAGGGGTCAGTGAGATGTTCTTCCCCAATGTTAGAGTACCATATCAGAGGAAAGGATGGTTTGCACCAAATTTCCAATGCTTGCTTTGCTAACTGGACAGGAGTTACAAGCGATTTCCGAAAAATAAGATAACAATTTATTCCCTTAATAATGGCGAAAGGGAATGAGATGAAATGCGGTGGACAGATAGACCCATTAATAACGTTCAAAAAGACCACCAATGCAGTGTTGCGGTACTGTCACCTCACAGCAAAGCTGCTAAACAAATACAAGGGGTTTCCAAAAAGTAAGGTTACACATTTTTTTTTTTAATAATGGTGAAAGGGAATGAGGTTGAGTCATCGAAGGTGTCAGTGTGTTAATTGTCTGACAGCACCAGGTGTTCCCCCATCTCTGCTGAGGGGTCAGTGAGATGTTCTTCCCCAATGTTAGAGGAGTACCATATCAGAGGAAAGGATGGTTTGCACCAAATTTCCAATGCATGTTTTGCTAACTGGACAGGAGTTACAAGTGATTTCCGAAAAATAAGATAATTTTTTCCCTTAATAATGGTGAAAGGGAATGAGATGAAATGCGGTGGACAGATAGACCCATTAATAACGTTCAAAAAAACCGCCAGTGCAGTGTTGCGGTACTGTCACCTCAAGGTGCAATGAATTTAAAGCAGGCTGTGTTGACATTGAAGATCGACATAGGTGGGCAGGCCTTTATCATGCAAGACAGAAGACAACATTTCATGCATGAAGGGCATCGTCCTTGAAAACAGGCGAGTGAAATTGCACAAATAGTGAATATGGGTAAATCGACTGTTCACGATAAGTTTGCTGCCGCTGGGTGCCTAGACAATTGTCAGAGGAGGACAAAGCAAAACCCATGGGGATGTGTATGGAGAACCTGTTGCGATATAGCGACGGAGGAAAGGATTTTCTCGCTCGCATAGTCACAGCAAATGAAACATGGGTTCATCACTTTACCCCGGAGAGCAAACAAGACTCTGACCTGGAAACATCCACACAATCTCCTGTGTGCAAAAAAATTCAAAACTGTTCCCAGTATCCAAAAAGTCATGGCCACAGAGTTCTATGGCCATGACTTTTTTTCCAAGGCATTCTATTGGTGGATTTCTTGCCAAAGGGAGGAACAATCAATGCACAGCTTTACTGTGCAATGTTGGAAAAACTGAAAGCCAGCATTCAACGCAACCGACCAGGACTCCTGACAAGCGGCATGATTTTGTTGCACAACAATGCAACTCCACACACTCCCCACACCACTCTTGAGTGGTTGATCTGTAATCGTTGGGAAACTGTCACATTCCCCCCTACAGCCCAGACTTAGCACCTTCAGACTTTCATTTGTTTGGCCCTCTGAAAAAACACCTTTCAGGAAAGCATTTCATCACAGATGAGGAGGTTCATTAGACGGTGCGATGTTGGTTGCTGCACGTGGGCACGGACTTCAGTACTAGTATTGATAAACTGATCCATCGTTGGGACAAGTTCATCAATAAAACTGGAGACTTTGTGGAGAAGTAGTACATGTTCACTTATTTCTTGGTGTGTAATTTCAACTTCGTATTATTAAACATCATTCCCTTACTTTTCGCAAGCCCTCGTATTTGTGCATGGCGATGGGAATCTATTCCCCACCAGAACACATTCTTACTTTCACTTCGCTAACATCTAATTCAGTTATAGCTGATTATCTTCGCTGCCCAATATAACTATAGGTGCCAAGCCCATACTCACCAGATGTGAGTATGGGCTTGGCACCTATAGGTTCTGAGCTGGAAATCATCATTCCTCTCTTTCTTGGTGATTCATTTCTTCTCTCTCTCTCTCTCTCTCTCTCTCTCTCTCTCTCTCTCTCTCTCTCTCTCTCTCTCTCTCTCTCTCTCTCAGGGTAACTCTGGAATTTTTTTTTTTTTTTTTTTTGTCTGGTGCAGCATAAACCTCTGGCTTCCTTGCACCATATGGCTAATAATAATAATAAAAAAAAAATAATAAAAAGTTTCAGAAATATGTACATTCACAAATGGCCTCTCGGGGTGCTTGTGCATATGCTCAATATAGTGAAAGGGCTGTGGAACCACAATATGCTTATTTGAAAAACCAACATATATAACCTTCCAAGAAGTGCCTCCTGTGTATTCCTGAGCATGCCAGAGTTGGAAAGAGGAAAAGGGAATACAAAGATTAAAGGTGCAGCTGAACATATCATATCAGGAGATAAGAAAAACAGTGAAACCAATGAATACAAACAAACCTGCATATGCCCAGAAGGTTGCAGGGAGATCTTCCATTGGAAAACATCTGAAATGAAGATTCCACCTAAATTACTCCCGTAATTACCCACTATAAGAAATCTTCACAGAAGGACCAATCAGCTGCCACTAAAATATCTCCTACCTCCTAATGCTGTATCCCTTTACCAAAATCTGATGGTAAAGGGAAACACAAAAAGCTGTAGTATCTTAAGAAAAAAATACATGTCGAGGTGAAGGAGGCACCAAATGAATCAGCCTTGGAACTTTTTTACTGAAGAAGAAATAGACACTGATCAGCAGTCCTTCTTTCCCAAAAAGGTTAAATCCAAGGCTGAGAAAAATAAGCCGAAATAATGGAGCATTCCCAGAATGAATTGCAGATTCTAGTGAAATACCAGTGACATCAAGGCCCTCGTGGAAAAGCATGAGCCAGTTTGCTTTTTCTTGCAGGAAATGTATATGGACCCAACTTGCATAACCTTACTATCATTCACAAGGACAGGTAGAGAACCTTGCTCATGGAGGAGTTGCTATCCTCGTGGGCAACTAGATCCCCCATTCAGCCTATGATATTTACAACTTGCAAAGAGGCAGTAGCAATCAGAATTGCAGTTGGGTTTTATTAACAGTCTGCTCCATTGACTTGATGATCTTATCATGTAATTAGGGGATTTCAGTAACACCCTGTGGGGTAATGCTGACATATCAAAACTATCACCCTATCACATTTTGAGCAAAACTTGGAGAGAATGGGTCATTGCTCATCTTAGAAGCAAATGATCTTATATTCAATGTGCAGAAACAACCCAAGGAACAGATTCACATTGAACCACGTAATCTGGAAACACGAGTCAGAGATGCTTCCCTAAAAGAAGAGCATCTAATGATGTCTGTGTTCTTCAACATAGAAAAACGTGACATAACTTGAAGATTTTGTATTTTAAAAGACCTTTACAACCCTCCATCTTAGAGGTCATCTCTCTGTTTTCATTAGAAACTTTTTATTCCATCAATCATTCCAAGTTTTTGTAGGATCCACCTTCTCTTGACCTTTCTCCCAA